>NW_026562416.1:1187500-1540000 GCF_027474105.1 Poeciliopsis prolifica | reverse complement strand
CACAAAGAGAAGAAGGCGAGAGCTGATGGAGGCAGAGAAGAAGAAATCACAGTCCGTTTTTTATTCTGGTTTAGGACATTTTCACACTAAATAGTTCCTTAGACTCAGTTCGATTTGGGAAAACTGCAACAATTGTTCTATTTTCAGCTGTTGCGGTTCTCCTTGTCAAACCAACCAAACCATTTGAGCAACTTGTTCCCCTCCTGGCCTGAGGGGGCACTGCACCGAGAACCACTGAATACACTGAGCGCAACTTCCTTCTTCACCAAATGGAAACAAAATTGGAGGCGTAAAACTTTATGGTTGGAAGATTTCTGTTTTGTCTTTGATTAAAGACCATGAGTCATTTCTCCCGCTAAGCCAGTGAGTTTGTTTTGCTTGTATTTACCCAGAATTCCCAGCACTGTAGGCCACTTTCTGCTTTTGGAGCGTCTCTGGTCAGCTTGGCATTCAAACTGCACTTAAACTGCATTCAGACTGCGGTTGGTAGGTGGTGCAGAATTCTTTTTTTGGGGGGGAGGGTTCGTTTACGAATCCACTCCTCCTGAAACGGACAGGACTTTCCAGGCAATCGGACTGGAGTTGGACTAAAGAGAACTGAACAGGGCTGGTGGGAATTCAGCCTTATTCACAAAGCATCAAGAAACACAAATTAAGTGGAAACTCAAAGATGAAGTTGTTGGAAAACTGGATTTAATGGAGGAAAACTGAACAAATCAAGAGAATGTTTGAGAATTCTGGGTAATTACAACCAAAACAAATGTGCTAGCCTAGCGCTAGCTGGAGAAACGTCTTGTTGAAATCCTCCAAACCGCTAAAACCTGACGCTTCCAATTTTGTTTCTATTTGGTGAAGCAGGAACTTGCACTCAGTGTCTCCTTTAGAGGTTTTTGTGTCTTTTCTCCAGTGGCTCTTGGTGCAGCGCCCCCACAGGCCAGGAGGGGAACAGGTCGCTCAAAGGGTTTGGTGGGTTTGAAGACAAAGTGGAACAAATGTTGTGACCGAGTCTACTGGACAGTCATGTGGGAAAATCTGCACAGATCAGATTCTACTCCGACTGAAGCGGTTTTGTTTGGTCCAGAGAAACAGAAACTCTCAGCTCACCTGTGTCTGTGGAGGTTGAAGGTTCCGGTCCAGTTCCTGCCGCAGTCCGAGCAGCAATAGAGAGAAAATGATTGTGCGCTCCAGGCGGTGACAGGAGGGCGCACAGTGTGCGCAATCACTGGAAAGCTGCGGCTTTTGCGCTGAGACTGTTCAGCGGCTGCGGCGCTGCTGTCATCCCCCGCCGCCCGTCACAGGCAGCCGGAAGCGGCTGGCGGCTGCAGCCGGCTCCGGTGCATGATCACAAACCGAACTGCAAACTTTCACCGAGTCCTTTCAAAGCATTCCATCTTCTCTGTGAGCCACAGAAAAGTCCCCCCAGAACTCCCTCCGGTTCCGGTCCGGCTCGGCTCTGTCCAGCAGCAGCAGCAGCAGCAGCAGCGGTCCGCGCTGCTGGAGCTCCAGAGGCTGAATGAGCGGAGCTGAGAGCCGCTTCAGTCCGAGGTCTGAGCGCGCAGAGCGGGAGGAGCTTCAACACACACACACACACACACACACACACACACACACACACACACACACACACACACACACACACACACACGCACACGCACACGCACACACACACACACACACAAGGTTGGAATAGGGAATAATAATGGAATAAAAACATCGCAAGGTTCTTTCGTCATGTACTGTTTGAGGGACAGTGGAGAAAAACATTTAAATATGCATTTTAGTTAATGCAAAAAATTATGTTGTACTTTTTAAATATAATTTTAAAAAGCTCCAAACATATATAAATTTTTATATTTTCTTTTATTCTATTTAACATTTAAATACAAAATAGTTTTGTACTTTTTCTTGTTCAAATGATTAGAAATAATTTTTTTAGTCAAACTGAAGGATAATTTCTCAGCTCTGTAGAAAACTCAGGAACTCTGTGGGAGAGAATTGGAGAAATTTACAAGTTTTCTTCTACAAAATGTATGAGATTATCAGACTTAGAAATGTTCCTGTTTTGACATTTAGAAAATGTCTAGATTTTCTGTGTACCATGTCTTTAATACTTCGTTGTGTAAAGGAGCCGGCAGTCTGAGTCCAGCGGTTAACCTAACAGATGTTTGGAGGAAGCTGGAGTACCCAGAGAACATGCTGCCATGCAGACAGACTTAGACCCACAGAAATATTAAATATTAGATAAATGACCTCAGAAAGTACCGACAGAGTTTAGATCTGACTAATAATCTAAATGTTGTGTCTGAAATGTAAAACACAAAGCAGATGGATGAAAGTATGATTAAATGATGACGAAGTTTCCTGCAGGTCAGCTGGACTAAGCCCCTCTCACCTGCTCTCAGGTCAGCTCCGGTTATGTAACCAAGTCCGTCCGCGTTGTGGGTCACGCAGCCGCCCGCCTGTCAGGGATAAGAGGATCAGACAAGGTAGGAGAGACAATAAATTTATCAATCAACTGATCGGTTTCTCCTCAAACAGATACTCATTATTGACCCCAGAACTTCCAGTTGTTTACTGCAAAGAAATTCCTGTGCAAAAGCAGCAGAGCTGGTAGTTCAAAGGTCACCTAACCCTAACCATCATCAGTCCATCAGTTTCTAGTGAGGAAGATTAATCACAAGATAATTTTAAAGATTTAAAAATAATAATTAAAAAACTTTATATAAAAGAACATGCAATAAAAATGTAAAGATAATGTATAAAAAAAAATGTTTTAAAAGTTATTAATAGTTATTTGCTCGATAATTTAAAATATTAAAAAATAGTTTAGAAAATACAATAAAAAATATTTTTTTAAAAATAATTAAAAATATTTATAGCATAAATATTGAAAAAATAGGTTATATCCTATATAATTAAAAAAAAATGAAAATAAAAGATAATACAATTCAGAAATAAAGTAAAAAGATATCGTATATCACAATTTAAAATGAACAAACTAAATAAAATAACAGATTAAAGCATTAAATAAATTCATGGAGATTATCTCCAAAACCATTTAATATATGAAAAATAAAAATTAAAAAAGGTAAAATGAATTAAACAATTTAATAAAAACAGTAATGATGAAATAATTATATTTCTGGGATATTTTTTGAGCAGATGAGGGGTTTGGCCATAAAGCACAGCAGCATGATGGGAGTCGGACACAGTGCAGGACACGGTGGTGGAGGGATCATTCTGTGCACAGCAGCAGATCTACAACACAAACAAAGGGCTACAGTGGTCGAGGTGAGCAGAAAAGAAATGAAAAGTTTTGACGCTGAAAGCAGCCTCAGATGTTTTCACATCAGTAAGAATCTGGAATGTTAGATAAACTTCCTTCCAGAAATTCCCAGAGAGATGAAACGTCCGGAAATGGGAAGCTCCCGGGAGCCATGATGTGCCGAGGAGATAAGAGAACAGTGCAGACACAGAGCAGCAGGCGGAAAATAATGTGAAAACTCAGTTAAATTCAAAATTACTGATCATTTTTAGACACCTGTAAACAAAATGTTTACGTGAACAGAGGATAATTCTGCCATGATGTAAGGAAATCCCTGTCGGCTGCCAATTCTGGTCCAACCTGGCCTCTAATCCCTGATCTGCTCCTTAGATTAACTTTATTCTTTTTTCATTTCTCTTCAGTCCAGAAATAGACAACATCCTTATAATTAGAGCGCAGGGATCCGTTTAAAGGTGTGAGGTGTAAGCCTGCTGGAGCAGGGCCAGAGGTTAGTAGTTAACTGGTTCGTAGCGCCTGGATTAAAGAGCAGAAAACTACTGATGGGTTTTAAACTCACTGTGAAGCACAAGTGGCCGACCCGGCAGAAACTCACATGTTTATATGAGTTCAGAGACAGAGTGCAGCAGTGTACTGTAGCACAACTAAAATGACATTTTATTACAAGAATAAGGTCATAATACCAGGAGAGCAGACATATGATAATACAAGCAAAATGTATAATATATACTCTAATATTACTACAGTCAAGTCATAAAAATATGAGAAAACATTATAATAGCACCAGAAGAAATTTAATATTACCCAAGTAACCTCAAAATATCAAAAGTCATAATAATATGAGGATAAACTTGTATGACAGTAAGTCACAAATATTACCACAACAAATTTGTTATAATACAAGCAAAATGTCGTAATCCTGCCAGAATAAGCTCATTATATTAGTACAGTAAAATCATAGAAATATGAGAAAACATTATAATAGCACCAGAATAAACTCATATTATAAAAGTCATAATAACATGAGAATAAAGTCATAATATTACCAGAATAAAGTACTAATAATACAAGTGTAGGAGCAGATGGTGTATGTGTGTTTGTTGCTTGGTTGTTTGTCCTGTGTGTCTGTTTTGCCTTTTGATGGAGGAATTTTATCTTTTTTATTTTTTAACACTAAATTTTTATGTTCTTATCAATTTCCCCTTTTTGAAGACGAGGAAGAAATGATACCCACCCATATTTGGGAAGTCGTTTTAGGCGGAATACCAATCAGAAGCAATGGGGGGCGCTGTCAGTTCACAAACAGTAACACAAAGTGACAGAAAACTTGTGACAAGACCCAATGCTTGAAACGTCACTAAACCTTTTAAATAACTTACAGTGTGCAGTTATGTGGAGCTAGATTTCTTTACGGGGACCGGCCCTTTCTCACACACACACACACACACACACACACACACACCACACACACACACACACACACACACACACACACACACAACACACACACACACACACACACACACACACACACACACTCCGTCCTCATTTTCTCCAACAGCTGCAGGACTTTGAGAATCTCCTGCACAGCTGACCCGGATACGCTGACAGCTATGAAAAGAGCTGTTGTTGACCACTGCTGACCCACTATTATTCATTCCCTACACACACACACACACACACACACACACACACACACACACACACACACACACACACACACATGCTTGCACGTGCTCAGCATCACTCTAAAACATGAGCACCGACCTGTGGCGTTGTCTTAATCCCGGTTATGACATTTCACTTTCTAAATCCAGAGATTAAAGGTGGATGAATCTCATTTGTTATCCTGAAACGTTCCCCTTCAGCAGAACATCAGAGGGAGATTTAAAAAAACAAACAACTTGTTTACTCGTTTCTCTCTGGGTCAGACTCAGGACATTTTCATTTCATCTGACCTACTTTTGTGATTTAGCTGTGATTTCCCCGTCATCCTCCAGAAATGATCAATGAAACAATGTCTTTGATCAGGCTCAGCTTGATCTTTTCTTTCTAACTGATCAGCACCAAAGTGAAACTTTAAATTATTTTCTGTCTCTTCTGCAGCAGTCCTTCCTTAAAATCTGCACTTCATAAGAAAAAGCTGTTCTAGTCAAACCCTTCAGGTTCTGGTCCAACCCTCCAGGTTCAGGTTCAACCCTCCAGGTTCTGGTCCAACCCTCCAGGTTCTGGTCCAGCCCTCCAGGTTCTGGTCCAGCCCTCCAGGTTCTGGTCCAACCCTCCAGGTTCTGGTCCAACCCTCCAGGTTCTGGTCCAGCCCTCCAGGTTCTGGTCCAACCCTCCAGGTTCTGGTCCAACCCTCCAGCTTCTGGTCCAGCCCCAGGTTCTGGTCCAACCCTCCAGCTTCTGGTCCAACCCTCCAGGTTCTGGTCCAACCCTCCAGGTTCAGGTCCAACCCTCCAGGTTCTGGTCCAGCCCTCCAGGTTCTGGTCCAGCCCTCCAGGTTCTGGTCCAACCCTCCAGCTTCTGGTCCAGCCCTCCAGGTTCTGGTCCAACCCTCCAGGTTCTGGTCCAACCCTCCAGGTTCTGGTCCAGCCCTCCAGGTTCTGGTCCAACCCTCCAGGTTCTGGTCCAACCCTCCAGGTTCTGGTCCAACCCTCCAGGTTCAGGTTCAACCCTCCAGGTTCTGGTCCAACCCTCCAGGTTCTGGTCCAACCCTCCAGGTTCTGGTCCAACCCTCCAGGTTCTGGTCCAACCCTCCAGGTTCTGGTCACCCCTGGTCCAGTTTGTTTGGACACCAAGAAAGTGGATGAACAAAGATGGCGGCCACCCATCACACCTTTGTCAGTTGGCCACTGAATCAACGTGTGAAGGTTTCTGTTCAGTTAAACAAAAACTTGTTAGCAGGTTATCTTTGGAGTCAGCACATAGCTTCAGCTGTTACAGGGAGGAACCAGGGATCAGGTCCGAAATCTGGGTCTGAACATGCAGAGCCACATAAAGACAGTTACAAAGTCAGTCCTCTATCACCTGAAGAACATTTCCAGGGTTAAAGGACCAACGTTGCGTCAAGATTAGAGAAATCCATCCAACCTGCAGAAACACTGAGTTCCTCTAAAGTTTCTTTAGCTTTACCTCATTACATCTTCCTTTAATTAAGAACAATTAGATAATTAATTGTGGCCTTATGTCCAATTTTCCACCACTTTCCTTTATTATGCCACAGCAGTGGGCTCCTTAAGTTTTCATTGTGTAATGTATTTTGAATTGCTGCTAAGATGTTGTCCAGGTTCCTGTCTTTCTGTTCTTGCTTCAATTTAAGGTTGTCTTAATTTTTGCATGTTTTCACAAACAGAACAGGAATAAACTAAATCTGAAGCTTCAGATGATTAAAGGTAATTGCAGGTTATTTAAAAAAAAAGAAAAATTCATCTACTTTTGTGCAACTGACAGGCAGCTCATATTTTTGGTTTGACCGTTGTACCACCCCATGACAGAGACGCACCCTGGGGAAAGAGCCATACCAGAACCAGCTGTTTGATTTAATAACTGCTATATGAAATCATTTCTTACTCTGCTGGGAATAACGTGTTGTGTAATCCAACAATAAATATTTTATCCAAGCAGATGAGTTGGTGAGAATCTTGACTGCACAGGTTGGAGTCACTATGGAAACATTAATGTCCAAACGTGCACATTTTTGGATTTTTGGGCAAAAAGAGAACTTGTTTGTAGAAATAGAGAATCCAGAGAGGCACCAGTTTGCATTTTAAACCAGGACTTTGTTGCTGTGATGCACCAACTTTGACCGTTAAAGACTTTTTCCATGACAGAAAAAAGTCTGCATCATCTACTAATTTCAAAGTATAACTTTCCCTTAGACCCTGCAGATTTATCAATCTTTATTCTGCGTTTCATAAAAAAGTGTATTTACTGCAACAAATCAGTAAATTGGATAATAAATTACAACAAGCTCAGTAATTCCATTTACATGATTTATTGTTTTTCCCTTTATAGTAACTTCTGCATTCTGCTGCTTTGAAGGATAACTTTGTTTACAGAGACTTCATAATTTATTTTCTTTGTTGTTTTATTTATTTTGGATATTTAAAATGTTTGAGTGTTAAATATTTATTAGAATTTAAAGCTTATTCTTCTCTAAGAATGTATTCTTGTGTTATTATGCCATCACCATTATATTACTCGAAAATGGCCTTAAAACAACAATATTGTCTTTTATTGCAATAATTTCTGGGACAATTTAGCGTCCAACAAAGCGTGTTATCATGACAGGCCCAGACTGCTGCTGTAATTTGTGTTTTTGTCTGCAGGAGGGTGGAATAAGTAAAGAGGACAGGGAGAAGTCGTCAGGCAGACAAAGCGGAACGGGGCTTCAGAACGAGGACGCAGACGGTCGGCCAGGGTCCATAATCTGGGCTGCGTTTACTGCCGGACCCAGACCGGCTCACCTGATCACACATCTGTTGCTTGGACTCGCCCAGACGCAGTAATCCCTCCCAGAGACCTGCAGACCACACAGAGGGGAGACGGCCGCACGGGGATTACGCCAAGGTTCACAGCTCCTCTCTGGATCCTCCGGTTATTTAACGCGTCACAAACTTGCACGAGAATCTAATTTTCTCCTCATTTTGTTTTGGCTGACAAATATTATCTGGATCACAGTCTGACTCAAGGAGACTCTGGATTTCTCCTATAGTATGAAGCAGGAATGAGGTGATGCTGCCCTCTGCTGGATGCGTCAAGTTATTAGAGGGGAAAATCCTGAATCAGTTCTGCTGACAGATGTTCATAATAAAACAGAAACATCCAAATAAATGAAATGTGTTAATCAAATAAAAGGTATTAAATTATACATATGATTAAATGAAGTCTATCTATCTATCTATCTATCTATCTATCTATCTATCTATCTATCTATCTATCTATCTATCTATCTATCTATCTATCTATCTATCTATCTATCTATCTATCTATCTATCTATCTATCTATCTCTATCTATCTATCTATCTATCTATCTATCTATCTGTCTGTCTGTCTGTCTGTCTGTCTGTCTGTCTGTCTGTCTGTCTGTCTGTCTAGCTATCTATCTATACTGTTTCTCTAAGCTTTTCTAAAACTGTATTAGTTCAGATAACTAATACAGAACAATTGTCTAAGAAATTGTTCTTAGAAAAATTTACATTTTGAAAACTTAAAAAAAAAATCTGCAGTCCTACATTATATAAAGTAAGTTTTAAATGTTGCTGTTTCTAAAAATATATTAGGGATAGATTATGAATGAAACATATAGTTTTATTAACGTGAGTTTTATTAGAGGTTTAGATCCGGACTGTTTTTAGTTTTTTTTGCAGTTGTGCGGGTTTTACCGTGTTTAGACTGGAAAATGTCAAAACAGGCAACAGTGGCGAACGGCGCCATTTTTATTAGTCATGAGCTTGACGCGCATGCGCCATGTTGGGTAGCAATAGACGCAGCTTCCGCGTAAGCTTTTAAAAAATGGTGCTAGGTCCTGGCCGCGCGGAGACGCGACACTACCGGCTGCTATTCATGACATTTGGGTCCTGGACCTTTTAAAATGATATTTTCTGATCTCCCAAGAATCCGAGTGGACGCCCAGCGTCTGCCTGAAACTATTGTGGATCGATGGAAATCGTGTCGTTGTTCATCGAGGTCGAGTTTAGCGCCTTGTACTTGACCCGAGCGGCGGGCCGCAGTGACGCCATGTTGGAAATCGCCATTCGGGAAGTTACTTTTTCAACTTTTTTTGTCTTTGTCTTGATGAACATTTTTTATTATCTTAATATATGTTTTTAGAACTTTAGACGTTGGTGGCGCCATTTGTGTGTGTGTGTGTGTGTGTGTGTGTGTGTGGGGGGGCGTGGGTGTGTGTGTGTGGGGGGGTGGGGAGGGAGTGTGTGTGTGTGTGTGTGTGTGTGTTAACAGAGCAGTACACAAGGACAGACCCACCATGGCCTCTCAGCGGCGGCTTGTTTGGTTGCTGGCGTCCCTGAAACACCTGAGATGTGGTATTTGGAGTGAGCAGATGATCGATTATGGATTTACTTCAATCAAGCTGAGGATTGTTGGCAGTTGATCGATTATGGATTCCCTTCACTGAAGCTGAGGATCGCTTCCGTCAAGCTGAGGAATCGCTACAAGGTGCCTGGCGGATCCGCCCAACCTGTCAAAGGTTTGTTAATCTGTAAAGAACTGTTCCGATGGCGGGTCCAGAAGACATCTCATGGTAGGAGCTGCTGCGGGTTTTGCTAAGCTGCTGATGCTAACGCTGTTTATTGGTGCTGGTTTGGTTTGATTCTCTGCTGAGAGTCAATGAGCTGAGAAGGATTCTGCTGTTGTAAATCCTTCTGTCTTTGGGTTTTTAGTGTTTGAAGCAGTTGGTCTGGTGACCTGTTCAGGTTCAGGTGTAATTATCATCTGATATCTACAATTTGAAGTTACTGGCTTAAAGTCAGTGGTGATGTGGAAGAAAGATGGCTGCCAAGGACTTGGCAAATGCAGTTTAGATGCTCTAACTTTGTAAACTACTTTAATAATCAACTGACCTGGCAATTGGAGTACATGTGAATGAAAGGAAATTATTTTAAAGTGCTTTGAGATGACATTTGTTGTGAATTGGCAATATATAAAATTGAACTTTCAAACTAAAAAATGGGCCCCACCAATAAACTAAAAAAAACAAAACCCCCAACAACCAATACAAGAAAGTTCAAAACCCCAAAAGTAGATAACCAAAAACATTCACAACAGTGTTGTTGTCAAGGCATTTTACGAAAAGTCATTTCAATTTAGTTAGCTTACTATTGATCCAAGTTATCAATTCATTTGGTTCAGTTGATTATAAGGTAGTTTATAATGTTTGTACCAAATAAAACCCAACAGATTTTATTTGGAATCACTACTTATGGCATTCACTCCTCCTGACCAGCAGGGGGCGAAAACAAAACGCTTGTGTTGAGTCGTTGACTTTGCAGAAGTCCCTCATACTAAGCATGCATGTAGCGACAGTGGAGAGGAAGAACTCCCCTCTACCAGAAAGAAACCCCCAGCAGAACCAGAACTGGGCTCAGAACCAGCAGCCATCAGTCACGACCGACTGGAGCTGAGAAAAACCAGAGCAGAGACACAATGACAGGTCAAAGATCAGGAGAAGTGTCCATGTTCATGGAAGTGAAATGGAGAGGGAGAACGGTTGGGTGATGGCAGCGTCGTGTCAGCCAATGGGCTCCTTCAGGAAGGAACTGCAGCCAATCAGAACACCAGACCAGGTGTAGCTTTTATGGAGAAAATTACTTCTTTTAATTTAAAGACATTGTTATTACGTTGCATCTTTATTCTGTTGTTATGATGACTGCATTTTTGTAATTAAAAATTCTTGTAACCTGGCCAAAATGCTCCTTTATACCATTCACAGAAGAGATGACTCAAATAAAGGCACTTTTGGAAAGTATTTTCTGTCATTATTTTTTATAGAATTTGAGGATGGGAGGAATTGATTAAAATCAAAATCCGGTATGAAAAAAAATCTTGTCATATCATCCAGCTTCATTCAGCATATTGAAGTACATGACTAACTACATGTTACTTTATTCAGATTTTAATATCCCACTTGAATCTACATGCAAATACTTGATATTATGAATCAAGTATTTGCATAAATGTATAATATCTTCTAAGAAAAGGGAAAAAAGGTTTGAAATGCAGAGTATTACAAAAGAGATTACATTTTCTTGTAGTAGTAGTGGAGAATACAAAGTGAACATAGAGCTTTCTGCAGTTTGAGCTCCTGTTGTACACCATCCTCCCAGTAGAGGGCAGCAGAGGCTCAGGGTGGCGTTGTTCCTGGCAGCCTGTTTGGACCTCTTTATTCTTGGTCTGGTGCTGAATCACAGACTGCTGGTTCAGACTTGATCCAGCCTGTTTCCCAGCTCATTAAAGCTGCAGCAGCTGCAGTGCTGCATCAGCTGGGTCGACCCAGGACCACTCTGCAGCCCTGCAGCTACTGAGCACGCTCAGTTAGTCTGAGCATGCTTATGAAGGTGGGCCTCTATTGAGAAACACTTGTCATTCAGCCAAAAGATCAGGCCATCTGAAAAACAGGAAAACCTTTTCTTTTTTTGAATTCTTATTGTTATTTTTAATAAAATACTCTAGTGAATAAAGAAAGTATCCTGGCTCCCAGCAGCCTGATGCACCTGATCAACCAGGTAACCTGGAGAAGCACCAGGTAATGTTCCTCCTGTCATCATAAATCAAACGTTTATCACTCTGCACGACATCTCAGGTAATTATCATGTCTGCTGATTGGTAACATGTTTAATGCTTTGAGTTCAGTAAATATGAAAGTGGAACATGATTGTTTATTTACTTCCTATCATTCACTATGCTTTGCAATTTCTCCAAAAATATTATGTAAAAATAATTCATTAGCGTTGCATCGTGTGTTTCTAAATTTAGCTAATTTTCATCTGATACCTGTTTAAAAAAATACATCTAGTGCAACCAGCTGCCTTCAGCTAAACAGCTCAGAGCTAAACAGTTAGCTCAGAGCTAAACAGTTAGCTCGGAGCTGAACAGTTAGCTCGGAGCTAAACAGTTAGCTCAGAGCTAAACAGTTAGCTCGGAGCTGAACAGTTAGCTCGGAGCTAAACAGTTAGCTCAGAGCTAAACAGTTAGCTCAGAGCTAAACATACTACATATTCACAGAATTTGATAATCATCTTTATGTGACGGAGCGTCACATAAAGATGACAGAAAAAAACAAAGAAGTAAATATCTGCCAAAAAAACGAAAAATTTTGAGATTAAATTCTGAAATTTTCTAGAAAAAAAAAGAATTTTGGCTAAAAAAAAATAAAAACTCAAATTTCTGAAATTAATCTCTGAAGTTTTTAAGAATCTTGGAAATAATCTAAAGTCAAAAATGTCAAACTTTTGGAAAAAAATTTTGAACGAAATTTATCTCAAATAATTTCAAAATTTGACTATTTCTGTCAAAACTCCTCTTCGTTTTTTGACCTTACCTTTGTCATCACAGTATGATGTTAACTTTAAACCGGCTTTAAAACGTGCAGCAGATTCAGGTTTGTGTTTCCTGCAGATTCAGTGAAACTCACCTGGATGGTGAACCGGCTGCATTCAGCTTCATTCATGTGTTTCCTGCGGGTTTGTGTGTCTATCTTCGACCTTCAGACCTACTGGGGGGCTGAAGGTCAAACTTGTTAACCCCGGCGTTTAAGAGCCATCATCAGGTTGCAGAGGCGCTGCCTGATCCTGCAGCTTTCATCAGCTCAGCCGTTTGTCCCTCATTAGCGTCGCAGCGCGTTTCCCTCCATCGCGTCTTTCTGTGAAGAGAGACGGGGGACGGACGTCCACATGGACCCGTCCTCCAGGTGTTCGAGGCGCCAATGGGCCTGAAAGTGAAGCCCCCGACCTCCAGGTTGCAGGGACTTCCTGTTTGTGGTGCCAACCTGCGACCCCCGCTGACCTCTGACCTGCGGCTCTCTCCACGTGTCGGGGAGCCGCCTCATCACGGCAGAAACGTCCAGAGCTCTACAGCGCGTGTTCAGCGTGTCAGGCTGCAGGGAGGGGTCAGAGGTCAAAGCCTCAGATTTGTTAAAGGTTCACTGGTTAAAGAACAGATTACAGTCAGGAAGCAACGACCCGACAGAACCGACGCGTCTTTATCATTCTCACCATCAGAACTACTGGAATAACTTTAAAAACAGATAGAAAATATGAAAATATTTATCTTTTTGAAGGTTGAGCATTACAGATCTATATTACAGATCCATTCAAAGATTTGGGATATCTTTATTTTATTCTTAACTCCGTCAACAAGTTTGGATTAATTAAACATTTTCTCACAGTAAATTCTGTTATGCAGAATTTATATTTTTCTCGTTTTTACATTTAAGTGTTTCTGATTTTATTTCTTTTGTATTTTTAAAATGTTTCCCAGTTCATTAGAATTTTCAGTTTGATATTTGAGAGTGTGTTCTTGCATTATTATTACCGCTATGTTGCTTGGAAAAAGTCAACAATACGATATTATCGTTTATCGCAATAACTTCTGGGACAATTTGTCATCCAACAATATGTGTTATCAAGACAGGCCAACATGTAGCAATAAATATTAATTGTTGGGAATAGATCGGTAATCGGCCAGAAAACTGCAGTGGGTGCAGCCGAGTTGGCAATAATAATATTATTATTGGATATTAATATTGGCCCAGATTTTCAGATCGGTGCATTTCTAGGGAATCAGAAAGAACAGCTGTTAGTTTTTATGTTGATGGATTGGACGAATCCTTCTGCACTTTTGAGAAAATTGTTGATAAGATTCTTTGAAGCTTTTTTTTTTAGTTTAAAACGTTACATTTGAATAATTTTATTCATCCTGATGCTCATCTGATCTGAAATCTGGTTCCGTTTCCCAGGCGACCCGTCCGGACCGGCGCAGAATAATCTGGGGGTGAGTGACCGGTTCCCTGCAGCTCCTGGTCCAAACATCGCCTTCAAAACCTGTTGGTTCCGACTCGCGGTCCGGCCCGGCTCGGCCCGTTAGTAACACAAAACATGCAGCAGACGCCGCGCATTCCTGAGCCCATTCCACAAAGCACAAGAACTTCCTTGAATTCTTCGAACCCCGGCGGCGGAGCCAGGCACATCCTGTTGTCCTCGCGCCGCTTCCTGCAACGCGCGGCTCCATCTTCCACGCTGGTTGCCACGGCGACGGGGAAACAGTGCGGCAGGACCGGCGGAGCGGCCCGCTTGGCTCGGTTCTGGATGTTCCTGGCTCCGTTTGCAGGCCGCTGCTAATCAGAGGGAGTTTCAGAACCTGTTTGTACCGGACAGAACCGGGTTCATGCCGGGTCAGAATCAGAACATTGCTAAAGTATCGACACATTAATTCGAGCAGAACTGTGCACTGGACGGACAATTATGCATAACTTTAGATTTGTTTACAAATAAAAATCTGAAATGTGTGGCTTGCATTTGCACTCAAACGTCTTTAAACGATCAAATCAGAAGCTAATGAACCTAAAACCAATTGATATTTTTCTGATTGTTAATCTTTTGACTTTTTACAATCTGATTCTAAAATCAGGTCCAGTGGTGAACCAGCTGGTTGAATCACAATTTGTTGTAGTTTTTATTTTGAGCTCCAGTAAACGTCTCTGCTCATAACCCGTCATGATGCGGTTCCACCAGTAAAGTTTGAGGTTTTGTACTGGAACAACTCAGACCTCCCAGGAAATGTTTGTTGTGATGCTCGGCTGAAAACACTCAGCTAAAGAGCGCTAAAACCCTGAGGAACTCCCTGGAGATTTCCCCTCCAGCAGAGAAAGAAAGCCTGTAATCGCTGCTCCCTGTTTGTTGTACAACAACATTCCTGCAGCGGCTCAGCGTTCATCCGTCGGCTTCGGACAAACTTTCACTTTGGGGAAACGGGGAAGGAAAGCGGCGGCTCGCCTGGGAGGAAGGCGTTCGCTGCTGCTTCCTATTTCACTGCGTCTCTGCAGGAAATCAGGAAGCGCAGTGACTTGTAAAGATGCTGATCAGCTTAACGAGTCGTTTCCCCCTGAAACACTCGGTTCCTGCAGCAGAGGAGGCAGACGGAGTCGGACTCACGGTTTAAGAAAAGTTACATTTTTAATGTTTGTGTTTCCAACCTCTCCTCTGCCTGCTGTTCATTCCACCGAAGAGAGATGATCATCCGCCTCAACACCTGCTGTAAGAATAATTTAGCCCCTTTAAACTGTGCTAGTAAAGTTATTAGCAGCATCGGTGCAGATCACCTGTTCGTTCGCCAGGCGTAAAGCTGCTTGTGGGAGTTTTTCTTCTCGATGCAGCATCTCGCTCTGCCGCCGTTCAGGCTGCTGCTCTTCTGATGTCTGATGCTTTAGTTTACCGCCTGCAGCTGCAGACTCATTTATCTGCTAACGTGGCCATAACTGATAGAAATGATCTGAATTCATTTGTCCTTTGCACACTAACTGTTGATTCATTTTATTTGACTTCAGACTTGAACTCAAACTCTTGTGAACGTCTGTGGGGGAGAAACGCTTGCGGAGTTGAGCAGAAAGTTTCAGCGGATGGCGGTGGCGATCTGTGACATCATGTTTCATGTTTTCATCTTCGTAATGTTTCTCATGTTTTCATCCTTTTTTTCATATTGTCATGTTTTCTTCATGGTCCATCACATTTTTGTCATGTTTTTGTCGTTTTTCGCCACATTTTGATGACGTTTTTGATTTTTCATCATGTTTCCGTCATGCTCTCGCCACACCTCCGCCGGTAAACACCGAGACTCTCATGTTTCCTCCGACCTGCTGACGTTCAGACCCAAACCGTTATTTTTCAGGTTTGTTTGTTTTGTGACTCTTCCCACTTGGAGATTGAGCCCAGATCTTCTCACGCTGTGCAGATTTCACGCCGTTTGGCTGAAGCGTATCAGATGGCACGGCGGATGCCTCGGCCTGTCAGGTGTGGAAATCCTCGGGTTTTCTGGAGATCAGGTCGTTATCTGACAGAACCCCTACACGACCGATCCCCAAACACACAAACAACGCTGCACCAGGAATGCTCAGGTGTCCTCCCTTACGCTCTCCAGGCCCAAACATCTCCGTAAACTCGACCCGTTTGAGCCACTTTGGAACAGTTTAGGGAGGGACAATCACAGGAAGTCGTGTCTTATCTCAGAGGCAGCAGTAGATCGACTCGGTCTTCTCAAACCAAACAGCTTGTTCAAACCTGAGCAGAAAACAGACAGTTTGGTTCCTTCGAATCGTAACTCTGAACTGTTTTGTTCAGATCACTGCAGCATAAAACTGACTGATGTTTTGTCTTTTTGGTGTAACAATCTAATCTATTTGATTTTTTTTCTTCATGGTTCTGATTGAGCAGCTTTTTGTTGCTCAAAGTATCACAGATAAAAAAAGCTTCTGAAATTATCTGATTGGAATTTTATATGTATTTTAGCATTTTTTATGATCTTTTAATGTGATTAAAAGATCAGATTTTAATCACACAAATCTCCACATTGTTCCATATTATTTTAGATTAGCAGACTTTAGCAGTGCTGCTCATTTCTTTGTTGCTTTTGATTTTTATCATTTTTGA
The DNA here is from genome assembly GCF_027474105.1 of Poeciliopsis prolifica. Lineage (NCBI taxonomy): Eukaryota > Metazoa > Chordata > Actinopteri > Cyprinodontiformes > Poeciliidae > Poeciliopsis > Poeciliopsis prolifica. Next base: position 1,523,553 of record NW_026562416.1, on the reverse strand, counting down.
TATTTTTCATTTGTTCACAGCAGTTTAATGTTGCTTCAGTTGTGAATAACTGCATGTAAAATTACATAAAAATTTCAAACCAACACTATATTTGGCTATATTCCTCTGCTGAACTGATTTTATAGGTTTGTTTTGGTCCGGACCCACAATGAGACCTGTCGTGATAAATCAATTAATCGCACGATAAATGAAAACAATCAACCTCATTTCAATTAACGGCTTTATTGATTCTTACGGCCTTTTTCTCTTTCTGTTGATGACACTGAATGAAAACAGGCTCAACTCCGGTGCTCTCCACTGACCCTCCCGTCCTCATTTCCTTAGAGTAATGCCCAACACACACTACACGCTCTTAGAGCTGTCGGACGACTGTCGGCCCATTTTCAAAACCTGAGAGACACATCAGCCGACAGAAGTCCTTGGTAAAACGGTTTGATCGAACCGTGTTGTGTCCAACAATGAACACAAAATAAAAACTCCAGTTAACTCATTTTAAAACCGGGCATTAATCAATGCTTCTCTAGGTATTTTGGGACTGCTGGCGTTCCATATTTGTGGTGCAGTTACGAGGCTCCAGTAAAAACCTTTTGGATGATCCGGATGTTTTTCTAAACCTGAAAGTTTTCTGTTTTCTTTAAATAATTTTCAGCTTTCATTTGTGAATGTGTTGATTTGAGTTGAACGTCTTTGTGGATCACATCTTTTCTTTCACAGCGGTTTTGTTAGCAAACCTTCAGAAAGTCTTGGAAATATTTGACATTTTGAAATGGAAAATGGATCTTTGGAGCCTGAATCTTTGGGTTTGTAAGAACCGGAAGTAGTGAAGCTCTGGCCCAGTTTGAAGCTGCCATGGCAACCGTTTTCGGATCCTTCAGAAAATCAGATGCTGCCGTTTTCTGCTGACTTTCACCTTCATTTCAGGATGACTGTCAGCTAGCTTCAGATGCTAACGACGCATTTTACTTACTACATTTAGACTTTGACTCTGCTCCATATATGAAGGTACCTTTGCTGTTTTCTGCAGCCTGAGGTCGTATTTTATTGATTTCACGCGACTGATTTACGGCTGAGTCTCCTGTGAGACGTCGAGCAGAAAAGGCCCCGGCTCCCGGCCCTCGGTGACTCAGGAGCAGCAGCAGCAGGAACAGGGAGTGTTTTGTTGTGAAAACCATTTGGCCCATGGCAACATTATTTTCTGTTCTTCGTGCCAGTCTGAATCAGAAATACGGTAGCTCTCAGATCAAAGCGCCACAGAACCTGTCCGCCCGCCGTAACAACCTGCTGAACTTCCTCATCCTCTCTGGGGAGGTTCCAGCTCAGCTTGACTCACAAGCAAACAATCACACAGACGTTTGTTTTTAAATGTCACACAGGAACCAAATTCCACAAATAATACTGGGTTTTAACCAAATTATTTGAGGTGAAGCTGTTGTTCCTCAGCTGGGTCTGAACTCAGCTGCTCCTCATGCTGAGTGGAAAGAGAGCAGCTGAAGCCTGCAGGCGTCTAGTCAAAGCCCGCCTGAGGCTTTGCTCTGCAGTCAACAGATGTGTCATTAGAAAGTCATGAAAGACATTTTGAAGGTCACATGCTGCTTGGTGTTTCCAGGAAGTCTGTGTTCAGGCTGCGCTGTTGAGCTCAGGTCTGCTTTTACCGGCAGCTGGACTAAATTTAAATATTTAATTCAGTTAATAAAACTTTCTCCATCCAGGTAGAACAGACATTATTGCGCAATAATCATCAGCACTTAAATTTGACCTGCAGGGTGTTGAAATCAGGGCTGTGGTAGTTTTGGGTTTTTCATTTTAGTTTAGTTTTATTTTGTTCTGACTTTTTGTCTAATTCAGTTGATTTTATTAGGTTTTAGAGTGCGTCTGTTTAATTTTTGTTTCATTAGTAGTTTAGTTTTTTCATACTTTGGTTAATTTTTAGGTGCAGAATTGAAAGGATTCATCGATTGGGTGATGAATTGTCAACAGAAGATGCCATTTTTAATGAGGTATCAACCAGCTGACTCTGCAGATTTATCAACTTCTCTGCTGCCAGGTGGAGAATGGAACGACAGCCGCCTAAACCGCTGTGTGGAGAAAAAAACTCATTTCACATCAGTTTGAAAAACTGCAAAAATAGATTCATAAAGCAAAATATTTGTATAATTTCAGTATGTTTTTAGTTAGTTTTATAAATGCACAATATAGTTGCAGTGTAGTTTTACCCCATTGACTCATTTTTACTCATTTCAAGTAATGTAAATGAAAGATAGACTTATTTCGTCATTTTTTGTTAACTGTAATAATTTTAGTTCAATAAAAAGCGTTTAACCGAGTCAGACAGAAACAAACTGCAGTTCTCCGATATGCTGATGATGACGGTTTATACATGTAGATACATATAATGTATCTGGTCCAATCCGTTGCTCCAGAAGTTTTCTGCTTCTTTATAAGCAGCTTAGCAGAATTAAGCAGGAATTGGTGAAGAAGCTTTGTCTTTGGTGAGAACATCAAACAGCCGTTTTTTACCATGAAACGATTCTCATGCCAGGTTTGCACAATCCAACCATCACTGAGCTTCGTTTAGTCTCAACTTGTTTCCCTGCTGCTATCAGAGGAGCAATTATCCCTCATTTAACACGTATGTTGCAAACCCACTTAGCAGCAGCATCTATCTGTGATTTATAGTCAGACCTGCAGTTCCATGTCTCCTCTGCTTCATCTCTTATCCACACAAATCTCCGATTTAGCTGAGATTCTATTTTAATGAATGTTTACCGTCAGATTCCTGTAATTTCCAGATAAACTGCTGTATCCTCCTTTTCTCTGCCGCTGGTTTGTTCCGCCTCCATCATGAGGAGTTTTGTGTTCTGGAGGCTGTATCTCTGTTTGAACTGATTAATCTGAGTTTGGGATGATTGTGAAACCTTGAGACGTAGCTCGGATCAAAACCACACGTTTGTTTCTCCCAGTTTACCCTCCAGAGGAACCAGTCCATTTCACTGTGGTGTCTACATTCCTGCTTTTGTTGTTCACAAAACAAGACATAAAGTGTAGAGCAAATCTTTATCGTAATTACATAACTGGAAACATGGGAGGAAGGAAGGTCTGCCGATCGGGCCTCTCTGCTCGCTGATGATAAAAACTGATTTGCCTGTTTGTTTCTGAAATATGGGTTAGGATTTTCCAAATATTTTCCTTCAGGGCATCCAGCAGCCAAGACGTTCACTGAAGGCTGTCCTAGATCTGAGATGGACAACATAAGGTCCGAGGGCTGGAGGAGGTCGCTGGATTGTCTCCATTTGGTCCTGATGCCCTCAAATAAATGGAGAAAACGGCTTTTAATCAACAAGTCCAGATAAAAATCAAAATAAAGCACATTGAGGGTGATCACCTCTTCGTCATAGTGCCGGCTGGTGGTGAGGAAGGGAACATCTTGCTGCATGAGAAATGACTGCATGAAGCAGTAAACTAAAGGTGTTAGCATGTTTGATGAGAGCTGAGCTGAGTTCTTCCCGGGCCGTCCGGATCCGTTCAGAGGAGGTTCAGCACCTGGATGGACATGAAGGTGGTAGCAATCAATCATCAACCAAACTGCTGATTGGGTTGATACTGGTTCTGATAGACAGTTACCAGAACCAGCATCTTAGTTTGGTGGGTCTGGGGCTCCAGCTAAGAGCTCATTCAGAAAATAAGAACTTATTCAGAAAGTCACTGAAATCCTGTTTTTATGTGTGAGAATAAATTCGTTCAATCAAGCCATCCAAAAATGTGAAACTTGATGGCTTTCATTTAATACAGCAAAGTGCAAAATCGTTCACAAGTTTTGGAATTTAAATACAGAACGTCTTTTTCCTACCATGAAAAATCCACGACTTTATTTGCTTGATTTTATTTTGTATTTTAATTGTGATCTGACTGGCACAGACGACCCTTCATCCTGGAAATGTTGTGCAGGTGACAGAAGGCCGACTTTGTAACTGTCTTTATGTGTCTCTGAAGGCTGAAAGCCAGATTCCAGCCTGGTTCTGGTCTCTGGCTGTAATGACCGACGCTGTGCTTTGACTCGGTAGTTACGGCTCATCCCTGTTGGGTCTGTGAAGCATCAGCAATCCATCGGTGCCTTCACCTTTTCCATGACCTCACAGCCATCTGGGGACAAAAATAGGACAAATTCCCGCTGACTATGGAGACAAATATTCCTCCTCAAGGTGTCAGCGTCAGTTTTGACGTTGGTCGGGCCGCCGGTGTCGGTCGGGACGCGTCACATTCCAGGCTCTGCATTGTCCTGAGCGCAGAATGTTTCCAGCCTGATTCACGGCGGCTGCGCGCGCGAAGGCCTGGGGCCCTCATTCAGTGGGGCTCTTATCTGCAGCGCCGCAGGGGCCGCTGAGCGGTTCCTGTTATTGCAGCTCCGCGCTGCCGCTCCTTCCCGCCGCCTCGGCATTCAGATGGCACAGAATAAGGATTGTTTGTTATTACAATGCCAGTCTGCAGTGGCTTTAGCGTGCGTTGTTTTGACTCTGAGAACAATCAAACTTTCCAATAAAAGAGCCGGTGCTGCAGACGCCTCCCCCGCTGTTTATTTACGGCAGCATCAGATCCTCAGACTGCACTGGGACAGGAAGCACCTCCACCATCACTCAGCACCAAAACATGTTGACCTGCTGCTGCATGATGTAAAAGCCTGTTTGAAGTATGCATGCAGATAACCATTATTCTCGTCATTTATTCATTATTCTGACAATTAATCTGATTAAAAATGTTACAGTTCTGCAGATTTTTCATTTACATTTATTTTATACATTATTAGAAATGCATGAAAAGATGCAAGACAATTTAAATCCTTTTTAAATCAGGAAACATTTTATTACCCAGAATGCAGCATTCCTTTAGAAAATTAGAGATTATTCATCTGCTGGACTGAAAATGACAGAGCAAAGCTGATCTGGTGATGATTTATCACATTAACTCATCAATAATTGGATGCAAAATGGTGAGTTTTCTCTTATTGAGAGATTTAATATTTTTGGGGCAGTGTGTTTATTATTGCTCACCTTTTTAGTTGTGCCAACACCTCTGTGTTCTTGATCAACAAGTTTTGTGTTTTTTAAGCAGGAGAGTTTAGAGCCACAATCTTGAGTTAATTATTAACTGTTGTTTTTGTTGTGACTTGCTGTAAAATTAATTTCCCATTGGCACACGGATAAAGGAGGTTTTTACAGATTGTGAACCAGGTGAAGCTAAAACTGGGTAAAACAGATTTATAGAAAAAGAAATCTTTAACGCAAAACTTGGATTTTTATTAAAAATAAGAAAGATCTTTATTAAACTGAAAACAAATCAAACCAAACTACATACCAGACCACTGAGCATGCTATACCTGCAATGGAACAAGGCAGTGGCAGCATCATGCTGTGGGTCTGTTTCAGTGCCAGTGCTACTGGTGCTTTGCACAAAGTACAAAAGAGGAAGACCAGCTATAAATTCCTCACCTCAAATCAACAGAAGATCGAAACAAACCCAAACAAGCGTAGCATAACATCAGGCTTCCTGGATTTTCCAAAACTCCGACTCTAAACCGATTGGAAATCTGTGGCTTTTGTTAAATTTGACTTATGTTTCCCAGAACATGTTAGGGTCGGTCTACTGTCTGTACAAAACATGTTGATTATGTTTTTTGCACAAATTCAGCCTGAGATAATGAGATTCCAATCAGCTCAGTTCTGCCTTTTCTGAAATGTTTTAGGATCTCTGTCACTTTCCGTCCAATAAGCTGCTGTTGGCCACGTACTTGAAAATAGTCGCAAACAGATACACAACCATACATCTTTGAGAAGCGTTAGTAGAGCCTCCTGTGCAACCAGCACAAATGCACCTGGTTTCTGGATAGTAAGTCAACAACAAAACACTTTTCCAGGAGCTATTGTGCAGCAGTAAAACCAGCTGACCAAATGTTCTGGAGCTCATCTTTGGTTGCTTGGTAAGAGGACTGGGCTTCAGTCTTGGGTTGCCAAGGACCCAACAGGAGGTAACAGCGGAGTGCCAGTTGAATATTACCTTATAACTTTGAGGTTTTTGAAATGACTAGTTTTCCAGAAACCAAGAAACATTAAGTTACTGCTAAAAGACTGTCTGGGTGTTTGTATTTGATTTGATTTTATTATTTTGTGCTTGATCTGATTTTAGAAGCAGTTGAAACCCAAATGGAAGCACAAAAATGTGCAGAATTTTGCATAATAGGTTTCCTTTAAAGTTGGATCTGAAGAACTGAGCAGATGCATTTAAGTGAAACATTTGGTGAAAAACTCGATGGGGACCGAGAAGAAGAATCGTTCCCTTCAACAGGAGATTAAAGTCTTTAAAGACGTCTCTGTAGCTGCAGCCAGTCAGCCGTTACTGATCCGGTTCTAGTCTGGATCTGATCACGCTGGGATGGGCCGCAGGTAGCTGTCAACCTTTTGTCAGGGAAAGATGAGAAACAAAAGCTGTGAAGGTAAATGGTCTGAGATGGAAAACTACTTCTCCGCTGGTGACTCTGAAAGCTTTCCAGCCTTCCTTCCTGGACTTTCCGTCCTGCAGAAACGCAGCGCTGAGTGTGTGTGCGTGTGTGTGTGCGTAGGTGTGTGTGTGTGTGTGCGTAGGTGTGTGTGTGTGTGTCAGGTGGACGGTGGAAACGGTGGGAGTCTCTCCTTTCAAAGGGTGGCCCAAGAACAAAACAGGAAACCATCCCTTGTTTTGGCTCGTGGTCGCTACAAGTGTCAGGAATTCAGAGGAGGCGAATTCACATGCTGAGGTTGGCGGCGCGCAGGTCGGAGCATGCACGCACAAACACAAACACGTCCGCGCATCCATTCACCCGCAGCAGCGGGAATGTCTGGCATGCTCCGATAAGCAGAGACACGACGACTGTGAACCCGTCGTGGATGTTATGAAGAACGGTCCGCCAACAGACTAAATACTCAGAGATGCTGCCCTGACCTTGGTCCAATCAGGACTCGTGTTGCATGTGGGTCACAGTTCTGCTGATTCGTTCGGCTAAAAAGCGCAGAAAGCATCTCGACCTCCTTCATAAACAGGAGTTTATCTGACACGTCTTAAATTCTGTCTGTTTGGATTAAATAAAGTCAGGAGAACCGGTTCTGGTGTTGAGCTCGGCCCAGTTAGTGGCATTGCCCTGCTGCATTAATAGACACCCATTATACTGCAAAACACTAAATCTAACCAAGTCATTTTGGTTTAGTTTCCAGTGCAAATGTCTTAGTTCACGTGAAATGAGAGAAAACTAACAATTAAGTTTCCAAACAGATGTAGGAGCTTCTTTCACTAAATTATTGCTTAAAAATTCAGAAAAAGTTCTAGATCTAATTTTTCCATGTTAGAAGTGAAATAATCTGGCAACATTCAATAATTATTTACCTAAAACTTCTAAAACACTCTGAAAAGTTACCTGTATGTAATGTCATCTGACAGGTAATGGTCTGCTAGGTGACAGGTAGGTGACTTAACACTTGGCAGGTTTTTGAAATGACTCATTTTCCAAACATAAAAAAAACATTAATTTACATGAAATACTTTTTAAAGCGCAGCAGAACCTCCGGGCTGTTTGGATCCTGGATCATAACGCTGTAAATTCTTCACTGTCTACAGTTTCTGGCTTCATTTTGTTCTGCTGTGTTGCTGACCAGAACCGCTGACCCAGATATGTACTGGTGGTTAAACATGAACCATGTGTGTCTGATTGTTTGTTTAAAAATCATAAAATATTATTTATTGCTAGTGAAAAACTGTTGTCTATTTTAATGCCATAATGAATTGCCAAGCACTTTGAGTTGTTGCTGAAAATGTGCTATTTAAATAAAAATTCCTTCCTTCCCTAAGAAACACATTTATCATATTTTTGTAAAGTTCGCCACGTGTTGGATGGAGGTGAAGAGAGTCTGAACTCTGACAAAAGGAAAACCGGTTCCTTTGTTTCTGCTCACATTTCTCTCATTACGCTCGGCGCGCTCTGTTGACACGAACACGTTGTCACTCAGGTTCAATAGCATTGACCTCTGACCCCTGGAGAAGTGCTTCCAGGTGGAACCTCTCCGGTCTGGGCCCGGCTCAGAGCTCAGACCTCCTGCAGCTTTGCTCAGACATCCCGACCCAAAACAAACCACGACATGTGGCAGGGTCTCCGGAGCGGGCCGGAACCACCTGGAGCGGGCCGGAACCACCTGGAGCGGGCCGGTTCCGGCGGGTTCTGATGAGTCTTGTTCTGGTCCAACGCGTTGACAGGTTGGAAACGCTCATCTAGGTCCAGATGAACATGGTTTTGGTTGAAAAACTGAGACCGGATCAAATATTCGCACCAAGTTTTGTCACATTGCAACAAGAAAACCTTTAATTCCAGATGAGACGCCTGCACTGTAAAAACAAAATCTAACCAAGTATTTCACTTTGGCTCCTAGAGAAAATATCTTAGTAAAATTGAAATGCAACAAAACTCATTTAAAAGTGACCATTTAGCAAGTTATAAGGACTTTTTAAAAGTGAATAATTCCTTAATATTAATAGAAAGTTTGATTTTTATTGGGAGATTATTCCACTTATTGCCTGATATTTTCCCCATATTATAAGTGGAAACTAGAACTTTAACTTGTTGAGGTGAAACAAGCTCAAATTTCTTCCTGAACAGTTACGTCTTAGTTAGTTTTGTGTTTGTTGAATATTGCTAAAAAAAAAAAGAGCTGGATTGATCCTGCAGCTCTGATTGGTTCTCAGCCGAGATCTTCTCTCCTCACGATGCGACGGGTCGAATCTCCGCGCTGCAGATGTCGAAGCATCGTTAGGAAAATCTGCTCCATGTGTCGGAGGAATGCGAGCAGAACAAAGACTCAGGATTGTTGCATTAGTCAAAGAAATTGTTGAGTTTTTCCCCCCAGCAGAACCTCGGGAATGCTGGTGTGTGAACCGAGAGGTCACACTCCACTAGCGGAGGGAATGTTTCCCCGTAATCCTTCTCCAGGTGGCTGGGAGTGTGTGAGCTGTACATGTAATGACTTCAGAGGATTATTGTTATTATTTCATGAGGATGAGTCAGGCAGCCCTGGGATGAATTATGAAACACTAAGATGATGATAAATGGGACAATTTGAACCAGGCGTGTCCGAAACCTGCTGATTTGGCCCAGCAGAACAGGAGGGTAATTTTATTTTATTTTTAATTAGTTTTATTTAATCTAAATGAACACAAAGTATTGTCTTTTAAAATTTGCAAACTGGACTTTCCTTTCTGTAACTATGCAAACCTGCAAATTTCAGTCCTACAGAAAAAGTTTGTTGAAAATATTGAGCTGCATAACAGAACAACATGATCACATTTTGGGTTTAGACTAAATAGGTGTCAAATATCCTGAAAGAGTCCAACAGGAGGCTCTGATTTCACCTGAAAGCGGAAAACATGATGATGATGATGATGATGATGATGATGATGGGTGAGGAAGAGGATGCTGCTCCTGCTGTGGTGCCGACAGACAGAACCCAGCTGGACCCGCTCCGACCAGCCGCATCATGTCCACCGCTCCACTCACTGTTGTCCTAGTTCAAGCCCAACTTTTATTTACTATTTGAAGGCCATCGTTCATCATTATTCACAAACCTCTGGAGTGAGTGTCAATGGCATTCAGCCTAAGGTCAGAGGTCACAAAAATTATATAAACCCCAAGACTCTCCAGGCCTCAGTCGGCAAGTTAAAGCCAGCGGTGGACTGGCTAACAGACGCTAGCTGTGCTAACACTAATCATAAATACGTTCATTAACTCTAAACTTCTAAACCTGCAGGATATTTAGCAGAAGCTAATGCTAAATATCACTCTGTTTCAATGAGATGTGCTACAACACAGCCTGACGCCCTCAACATGATCACATTATTATTACACACGTTGGAAATGATTCTTTCATTCATGGTTTCAGTTTTATAGCTGTTACTGATTTAGCACTGGGCCTGATATTAGGTCTAATAGCCTAATTACTTTCCACTAAACTAATTTAGTGGAAAGTAATGCTAAAGTGCTAAACCAACATGGTATTTCACTGAAGCTAATGCTAACTTCAACCATGTGAATTAGCACTTTAGAAGTTATTCAGCGTTTTCAAATTTAGCAAAACATGCTAAGTCTTTATCTAGCTCCTCTGTTAGCGCATTAGCAAACTTCTCCATAAGGTCTTCTATAGGGAAGTATGAGCCCATCTATTTGGACTCATTCTTAAAACTGGGTCATCATCAGAACTTAGAACCTGAGCAGAGCCACAGAAATGCTGAAAAGAAATTAATTATCATGGCCTAGTCAAAGTCCAGATGTCAGATTGATTAAAATGCAGAACATATCTACAAACTTCAATGAACTGAAACAACTTTGTGAAAAGATCCTGATGTGATTCCTTTGAAGTTATTAGTTATCTCTGCGCCCTTTGAACTTTGCTAAGGTCTGTGACCTCTGACCCCTTGGTGGCCCCCCTGAGTCCACAATGAGAAGAAGCAGTCGCTCGACGCCTGCAGCCGTTGGAAGTGACTCGTCTTCTCCGCCGTTTGACAGCAGCACAAGTTTATGGTGCTCCTGTTGTTCCGCTGCGTCTTTCCTGGTTTAATCAGCCTGCCGGGGCTCTGACCTCTGACCCCTGGGTTCACCTCTGACCAGGATCCTGTTGCCAGGCGATCTCTAAGTGACAGGTCAGGAATTAGAAGGTGCTAGTTTTACAAACTGGAGGTAACAGCAGAGCTTTGCCAAGATATTTCATGCTCAGTGAGGCTTCCCATTGCATCAGGGAGGGGGGGACTGGGAGGACTGGGGGGCTGCCAGTGAAACCAGCATCAGAGGAGGAATGTGGATAACTCTGTTTGTAGATGAAAAATGATGCAGAACCAGAGCGAACACGCGTGTTTGGATGTTTCTTTGCTTGGAGAACTTTCTGTAAAACGTCACAAAACGGCGCCAAACTGAAAACCTCTGCAGCTGTTTCTCATGAAGATCTTTATTTTAACACGATGACATCATAGACGAGGGTGATTCTGACGCTACATTACAAAAACTACATATTTTGGCTCTTTTCTTTCTTGAAGCGTTTAAAGAACCGGTCCTGATCGGTTTGTCCAGGTTTTCGTAAGAAACTCCAACCTGGTGGGTTTCTAGTCTTGATTTAAAGGAACTCAGTGTTTCAGCTGTTTTGCAGTTTTCCGGAGGTTCATTCCAGATTTTTGGAAGGTTTGGATCAACATTCAGCTGGTTCTGGGGATGCAGATCTTTAATGTTTGTGGTGCTAAACCACTCAGTGATTTCTAAACTACCAGCAGTAGTTTAAAGTCTATTCCTCAGTGAAGGACAGCAGAACTGGGTGACTTACTCTGACTTCCTGGTTTTAGTCAGAACGCCAGCAGCAGCGTTCTGGATCAGCTGCAGCTGGAGGATTTTTTTAGGCAGACCTGAGAAGACACTGTTGCAGGAAGATAGAAGGCCGACTTTGTAACTCTTTCTGTGGCTCTGAAGGTCCAAACCCAGATTTCAGATGATCTCTGGTTTCCAGCTGTAATAACTGAAGCTGCTCTTTATGTCGTCCTCCTTTGTGTGAGAGACTGAAATCAACTGCGTGTTATAAATATTGATTTGTTTTGAATTTATTTTGTGATCAGATGAAGCTGTGAAAATGAGGTAGAGTTGTTTTGTGCTCCCCTTCCTGCAGCCAGAGCAGCATGTCACATTAGTGCTGCTCTGGGAATGCTGCTGCTGCGGTGGGAATGCTGCTGCTGCTCTGGGAACGCTGCTGCTGCGGTGGGAATGCTGCTGCTGCTCTGGGAATGCTGCTGCTGCGGTGGGAATGCTGCTGCTGCTCTGGGAACGCTGCTGCTGCGGTGGGAACGCTGCTGCTGCGGTGGGAACGCTGCTGCTGCTCTGGGAACGCTGCTGCTGCGGTGGGAACGCTGCTGCTGCGGTGGGAACGCTGCTGCTGCGGTGGGAACGCTGCTGCTGCGGTGGGAACGCTGCTGCGGCGGTGGGAACGCTGCTGCAGTGGAAACGCTGCGTGTTCCTTCTCAGCTGCTCGACGGTTTCTAACAAACAAAGTGATGTTGGATGTGCAGCCCTTCACACCTTCTGCAGGTGAACTGCTGGGAACAAACCCTGCATTAGCTGCCATTCAGCAAACCAAATGAGCCAGAATGAGTAAAGCTCAGGGAATTAAATGCGTGCAGCGTTCTGGATTAGTGCGACTTTGAGGTATTTTCTGTGTCAGTAAAAGTCGGATCATTGGGAGCTCAGATCGGCACGAATGGAATGATTCCTGCAGCGCCGATGTTTACTCTAAAGTGTTTTTCCAGGGTGTGTTTGGATTGAGACTCGCTTCAGGGTAACAGTATCATCCGATACTATCGGCATCCTCCGGCGTTACCGCGGCTTTATCTGCACATTAAGTTAGACTTTACCCACAATTCACTGCAAGGTGCTGATAGCATCATCAAGGTGTTGAAATGCAACCAGTATGGAGAGTGAGTGAAAAGAAACAAAACAGCTCAGAATCACCGACCTGAAAACACTCGGCGGCCATATTTATTCCAATTCAAAATGCTTATTTTAAATCTTTGTGAGTTACACATGCAATGTTTCCATAAAACAAAGAACAATTTATGGAATTTCCTGTGTTTTTGTCATAAAATGAGGATGTATGGGTTTCTAACGTTTTGTTTTCTATTTTGTTGTGTAAAAAATGTTTTTAGTCTCAATCTCAGGAACAGAAATGAGACTAAACTGTTTCCATCTTTAGCCGAGTTTAATCACCGGGTGCCAGAGTCTGTTGAGCCAGCAGTTCCCAGATGTTTGCGGCACAACTTCAAATCCAAGTTCAGGCTAATGAAAGAAAAAATACTTTGTGTTTTACTGAACATTTAAGAAGATCTTAAAAACGAACCAAAAACTTTTCACTGCATCAAGTCCATCAGCTGGAGGTTTGATCTGCAGCAGATCTGAAATATTCCAGAGAAAATGCATCTTAGCTCAAGCTATGCTAGCTGACATGCTGTTGGCTGGCGTTTGGAAAGCAGCCAATCCAGGAGCGTCTCTCCTTTTCCTCGGTGCTGATTGGCCGATCCCTGATAATGACAATAATGTTAGCATGTGTGTTAGCGCTGAGACGGTTTCCACTGGGGTATCGCTGCATATTCAGGTATACTTTGGTGTTTGAAGTATTAAAATATGCAGGAAGCGTTTGTTTCCTGGTGGTTCTTGTATCCTCTTGAGTTTTTGTAGAAATGTTTTCACTCCAAACTGCAGATTCTTTTGAAAACAGGCGAAGCTTTTGCAGCAAAACGATGTTCTCTTACATAGCGATTCAGATGAAGAAGTTTAGTTCTGAGGTTAGTTTGGAGAAAACTGGTTCGCCTTGTTTCATTACTGATTTCAGATCATCGTATTGATAATATTTTGTGCACCATGACCAGGCAATAACTGAATCAGTTTTGTAAAAGGACCAATGTGCTGAAAACGGTTAGAAGTTGAACTTTGGTCGTTTCTGAGTGAGTTTTCTTCCTCCTGAAGTTTGAAAAATTGGAAACGTTTCTGAATTGGACATATTTGGTTTTCAAAGCTTTAAAAATGCTTTTCTCAACCTTCCAGCTGTTCCTGCCATGTATGTGGCGATGTGTTTGGAACGAGTCCTGGTTGCTGAGGGCGCTGTCTCCATGTGGGACGTCCTGCAGGCTCTCTAACCTTCCCTTTATTCCTGTCCTCCTTTCAGTCTTTTGTCCCCGGCTCTCGTCTTCCTCCGGCCTTTCAGGACCCGCCGCTCTTTTCAGGTTCAGTGACCAACAAACATGCTGAACAATAGTTTAAGGCAGAGAAATGCACTGGAGCCACTTCCTGTGCAGAGACATTCCCACCATAACTGACACCTGAAAATGTTTGGCAGAAGTTTCGTTTCATGTTCTGTCAAACAGGCGCAGTCTCTCCCTGCTGGAGGTTTGTTCAGGTTTTCTCCCTGCTGTTGTCCCAACGCAAACGAAAACACACAGAGACAGAGTTTAATGGAGCGAGGTGAATGATTTCTGCAACTTTCTGCCCAATTTAATACGTAGTTACATCATGTCAAAGCCTCTAAAGCCAGAGGTTTTTATTTTGAGTGCTGATTGATTGGTTGTGCCTGATGAGGACTGACTCACTGATGAACCAGATTCTGCAGAATCCAGAGAAAGTTTTTCCTCTTTGTTTCGGTTTTATGGACCAGAAACGTTAAGATCCATCCATTTGTTCACCAGCTGCCCAATAAAACCAACACTGATCCCAAACTGAGCTAAACTTGGGGAAACTTCGCGTGAGGAGACCTGGAGCTGCAGCAGATTTATGTTAAATAAAAGAAAAAAACACTTTGGATTTAAAGAGTCATGAAGCACAAACTGGCTGGGCGATAAATTGATTTGATCAACTCATCAGGTTTTGGTTTTTGAAGATTAAACTGCATTAAAATTAACTTAAGTTGATTTGAATACATGAAAAATGATTGAATTTGGGCTTGTAAACTTTATCTGCACAATTTCATCGTCTTTCTTTGAGGTTAAATGAGTTGTAATAGTTTTCCATAACGTTTGATCTGAAATATCAAAAATCATCTGAACTGTAATAAGATAAATGCAATTCATGGCCATTTGAAAGATTTCTCTTTAATTTAAATGTGCAGCAGTACCAAACGTTTGTTTTTAAACACTTTCAGATGACATCACAGCTTGGAGGCGGAGCTACACAGACCAGTCAGACCATTTAACCTGCTACTGGTTTAGAAATAAAAACTGAACTCGATGTGAAGCTTATGAGGTCAAACATGAACGTTTTTCTTACCTTTTCCAGTTTTAAAGCAGTTTTCAGTTTTGTTTTGTTTTTTCTTTGTTTGTTTTTTTGTGTTTTTTTAAGGAAAACTAAATCTGAATTTTCTGATCTGGAGTCAGAGTTAAACACTGAGGAATCTCGTCTCGTTTATTACCAGTTAGACGAGCTGGATGACTTCAGGTACCTGTGAGGGTGAGGCAGAGGAATCCGGCTCTAAGTATTTTTAAATCTGTAATTACGTGTTCCAGAGCATAATGGAGAGCTAATGCTGCTTTCCTGTTTCTGGTCACAGCATTGAGGAAAAGATTAAAGTGTAAAACAAAATGTAAATGTTCACTGGGAATGTAATGCAGAGAAACTTCTGTGTTTCCAAAATGTACCCCCAAAATGAGTGAGTTTCCTGTAAAATAGAACCATGTTTTCGGTCCGTTTGGAGCTCCGTAGCTCAGCAGGAACACAGGGTTAAGGTTGAACTTTGCTTTATTTTCACACCGTCACTGTTTCATGTATTTAGATTTTCTCAGAGTTCAGTAAACATGTAAATGTGTTTCTAGATTTGGACCTAGAAAAAATATTCAGAAAATTCCAGCAGTTTCTGTTTTAACACATTGAACTTATAAATAATCTACAGTGGTGTAAAAAATGTTTGCCTACTTTCTGTTGTCCTTTTTTGCATGTTTGTCACTTCAGTGTTTCAGAAGATTTCACTCATTTGAATATTAATCAAAGACGACACAAATAAACACTAATGAACACTAATTGCAGTTTTTATATGAAGGTAGAAAAACATCCAAACTATGAGACTCTGTGAACAAAAGCAGCAAAAAAATTGTTTTGTAAAAAATTTCGTACACAGGATCAATTTCAGAGACGTTTTCATCCTCATGAACTCGCGCTGATCTGCCTCTGATCGCTGATTTAAACATGCCAAGCCCATAGGGGGCAGTGTAGCGCAAAACGAAATGCACTCACGACTTCCTGTCGTAATTGCTTCAAAACAAACGCGACTTCCTGTTAGGAATTAAAAATGGCGCCAGGCGTTTCATTTTGAGGACAGATGTAAAGATTGTACTATGTTTAAAAAATCTAAAGTTGATAAAACACATTATGATGTTGATTGAGAATCATATTAATCCAAATATGTGGAGCAATTGGCGCATTATTTGTTGTTGCTGTTCTGCGCAGGACCATGATATTCTTCCAGCTAAATTTATTGCAGCTGCACAATATTGAAGTTCAATTTTAGTTTACTTTTTAAATTCTTTGTAAGTTCAATTCCACAAGTTTCATCTGAATTTGAGATAAATTCAGATTTTAAAAGAACACATGGTCAATTATTTACATTTTTCATGTAACTGTGATGTTTCAAAACTTGCAGTTCCAAGTTTCAAATTTTGACTTGTTCTTATAACTTGTTCCTACCTCAACTATTTATTGTTGAATAAAATTCCCCAACTGCACGAATTGTCCTAACAAGGTGATGCTGAGGTGGATTCAGAGAAATAAATTTGTTTGCATCGTCTCTGTTTTGCTGCTGCAGCTCGGTTTGTTTTATATTTATTGTCTGATATCCTTCTGGAAATAGATACTCGGTGTGTACACAACACCACACACCAATCAGTGGAAACAACCTGATTACGGGGGAACAAGCTGGTCAGTGTTTACACTTGACAAGAAGTGAGTTTATTTTGGATCCTAATCCAGAAGATCCGTGTTTTGGTGCAGAAAGTGTCGCCGATAACGAACCATGTGCTTCTTTCATCCTGAACTTTACTACAGCCACCAAACAGGATTTGTGTACTTCTCCCTTTACTTCCAGGTCCAAACAGAAACCGTGTGAGTGATAAGCTGCTCTTCCTTTATTAGATCTTCTTCGGTCATGTCAGATAATCCAGAGGTCAGAGGTCACCATGTGCAGATGGAGCAGCTGCTCCACCTGGATGAGCCTCAGATTATTTCACTAAAATAGATTCATCATAATTTAAAGTTCACTTGGGGAGTTAAAGTTCTTCTGCAGGAACATTTGATAAAAATTGAGCTGTTTGGACACAAAGACCAGAAACATGTCTGAAGCATGGTGGTGGCAGCATCATGCTCCGATTTACTGCCGGTGGTCCTGGGGAACAAAGTGAATGGAATAAAACAGACGCCTCTAAGCTCTTTAACTTCCCCTGAAATGAGCAGATCGATGGTTGAAACTTGGACCCAGTTGGGTCCAACAGAACCATGAACCCAAACACAGATCCAGACCGGTTCTGGACCAAACCTGGTCAACATTTATGAACCAGGTCCTAAAGTTAGAGGAAACAAAATCCAGCATTACTTCTGCCAACAGAGGTCAAAGGTCAGCTGAAATGAGGGCGCGGTCCAGGTTGCAGACTGTAACGTTTAAAAGGATGATTGAAGTTTCTCTCATTAAAATTCCTTGAGGTAAATGATCTGCTTCAAAACCTCGTTAAATTCTTCTTATTATTATTCATCTCCATGTTTTCCTGCTGCAAGATTTTCATTAAGAAATGCTGAATAATCACCTGAACAGTATTTTCAGTCAGTCAATATTTTAATAACAATCTGTGTGAAAAATAATGGGCTTGATGGACCTTCACGTCCTAAACGCCGAACACAAACATTTGCGTTGACACTCGATTGAAATGAAGGTTTTTCAGAAAGAGATGGAGAAACTGGTGTGTGAACGAAAACAGAACTTCCTGTCAGAAACAGAAGATTCTGATTTTAGCATCTCTGTGTTACATCACAACCCGTCGGCCGCTGCTGTCTTTCTGACTGACGCATCAGTAATCTGAGGTTCACCTCTGACTGCGATAACGTGTCTCCGTGTTTGGGTTGCCCCCCCTCGCTCTCTGTTGACAGTTGGAGTTTTGTTTGGGAACAGCTTCGTCATCTCGGCTGCAGCTGCTCACAATCTTGTTTGGTTTCATGTAGATAGTGGCGAGGAAGGCAGGACATTCTGCAGGGGGCAGCGCCGCATGCATGCGGCGTTGCGGCTGCGTGCGGCGCTGCGGCTGCGTGCGGCGTTGCGGCTGCGTGCGGCGCTGCGGCTGCGTGCGGCGCTGCGGCTGCGTGCGTAAACAGAAAGGCAGCAGCCTCCTAATTACAGGCCTCCGATTTCACCACGAGATGGACGTCAGCATAAACACAGACAAACACGGGACTGGAACTCATACTTTTCAGGCTCCCTGCTGGATTTTGCCGCCAACGCTCCGTTGAGCAGAACTCGGTCCGGTCCAAACAGAACTAAACTGCATAAACGTGATGAATGTTTACAGAAATTCTGCCAATTGTGGCAGAGAAGCTGCAGAAACACAAAATGAGCATCCAGACTCTGTCTGAACAAACCTACAGTTTCAAATTCAAAAATACTTTGTTGGAATACTTTATTCATTTAAATTGTGTTTACTTTGACTAGGAATCAGCATGTTGATTCTTTTTCAGTCTTTCTGTTTTGAATTGCTGACCAGTTTGGAGTCTTTATCCAAGCTTCATTCAACTGTTAACTGCTGTGTGGCAGCAAAACAGGCCCAGATCATCATCCCCCACCACTGTGCTTCAGAATGCAGCTGGTGGCCAGAATCCTTAGCATGTTCAGCCCCATGCTAGCGCTACCTCAACGTGATCTGAAAGAAACGAAGCCTTCCTCTAACTCTTTGGTGTCATCTAAGACACGCCAAAGAAGATGAAGATGAAGTCAGCTGAAGCAGAAACTGATAAATGAATCTTTAAATAGATGTCAAATTTCCTTCAGGCTGCCAGAGAGCGAGAGAGAGCCAACCTTTAAGCAGATAACTGGAGGTTGGAATGAAATACTGAAAAGTTTTCTGAGCTGGATTTTAAAATACAATATTAGATTCCTTTTACTCTTCTGAGAACTAAAGTTAAATTGACAAAAACATTTATTCTGATTCAGCGCCGCTCATGAATATTTAATCGCTCCTTACTGCAGGAATCCTGGGGGAAATGATTGCTGTTGTAAAAATACTGTTTTTGTTTCTTCTAAATTCTAAAATCATCATTGATCAAACGTTTAAATAACCTGATCGGTTCATCAATAGTGAATAAACTTTCCCTCAGCTGAAGCTGCCAAGAGATTTCTGATTATCCAGGTCGAAGTTTAGAGAAAGAGAATTTTGACTAAAGTGACAATCTTCTCTTTAAAGAGATCATATTGTTCTAACATATAAAATTGTGTTTAAAAACTTTGGTTTGAAACCAGGCTAAACAAGCAGCGATAGCTCGGAGTTTATCTCCCAGATAAAACTGAAATAAGGATGAGATGAGACACGGAAACAAGCAGATCCACAGTTTCTGTTTTGGTTTGCTGCAGCGAGGAGGAGGAGACGCCACGGCCTGCAGCCATTTCCCTGGACTCTGTCCGGATCAGAACCGGGCCTGTCGCAAACCCTCTCTGCAGCAGTGTTAAGAGTTCGGTGCTGGTCGGGGTTCGGCAGATCCTTTTAGATCCTTTTAGATCCTATTAGATCGTCTGATCTGATGATGGTTAGCAGCTGAGATTCCTGACTCGTCCAGATTTTTTTTCCACCTCGGGTTGTGTTTAGTTTTGCTGCTCAGCCGATGCTGCAGGTAATTTCGATGCTGCAGGTAAATCCTGCTCCACATGAACAGCAGCTGCGTCTCCGATAACTGGATGACTTTTTTGACTTCTCAACATAAATTAGCTTCATGGAAACCTTGACGTTTTGAAAAAACATTGATGCTACGATGAAGTGTTGATGAAGTGTTGGTCTTTTTGGTCATATCAAAATAAGTCTTTTTTTTTTGTAAAATTGCGTTGTAAAGACTTTCTATATCACTTGAGTCACATAATCAACAACCAGATGTTACTACTGGCAGAAACGACAAAGATGACAAAAGGAAATGGTTGGAGGATGATGTGAGCTGATCTTTTTTGCGTTTCTTAATGGAAACATCGCAATTGTGAAAAAGTGTTGATTATTTTTCACATTAGTGGAAAATCTACAAAGTTTCACAGTCGCAGCTATTGGCTGACTCTGATATGGGAGAAAAGCTTTAATTTAAGTTTGTGAATATTTCTGTGTGCACAGACCATGAACTTTATTTCATACCTAAAATAATCTTATAAATGACCAACCTATGACGGGACGTCATCAGTTTCCCGTTTCCAAACAATAGTCGGGTAACTCCAGCCTGAAACTGGCCGAGCGATGAGCAGGACGTGGAGAGTTTCGTCTCCTGATGGAAGCCAGGAAGACAAGCACTGACACTTCAGGGTGAGGAAGAGAAGGAGGACGTCTGTTTGGTACCGACCGGTTCACTGGAACACTGAAACTGCAGAAATCCGTTTAATCCGCCGTTCAACAAATCCTCGTGGAACAAAAAGCGACCTGGTTTTGCTTGACGAGCAGAACACGCCTCAAACAGAATCGGTGGAAAGTAGGAGTCACTCCGGCTTGTCCTCTGGAGGCAGAGCCGATCCGATCCAGCGCTGAACAGCTTTCACCTCAAACAGAACCTCTGGGAAACAACCCGGAGCCTCAGTGGTCACACACTGCTGTGGGACGACATCAGCGCTGCAAAAACTCTCAATCTTATCAAGGATTTTTGGTCTCACTTCCAGTGCGAATATTTATCTCACTTGAAATTAGATAAAACTAACTTATAGAAGCAGGAGCTTGTTTTGATTATTTTCTAATTCTTGCTAAAAGTTACTTTTAAGTTTATTTGTCTCATTTGAAGCATCCTGGGATATTTGCAGTAGAAACTTGACATGAATACTTAAGATTTTGTTTTTGCTGTGTGTGGTTGTGTTATGTTTTCAGTATAAATGTTTTATTGACTTATTGTATTGGATTTATTGTGAAGATGCATTAAATCAAATCAAATTTCTACTTCTCATTTTTTTCAAGGTCCATTTACAGCAATATTTACCTTTTTTACTTTGGCATCTTGAATAAATACTAATGAAATATAGAATAAAATATTGCTGTATTTTATATATTATTGAGTTGAACCCTTTTTTGTTTTTTTTCCAGCAGTAGAACCTGGACACGATTTCCTGGTCATATTTAGCGGTTCTGAAGCGGTTCTGAAGCGTTTGGATCGGTCTGTGTTTCTGCAGGCGTTTTGCTTTCATCGTCTCTGCATGGAGTTAATTTTCCTTTCTGGAGCTGCGGAGATAATTTCTCACATTCTGAACATTCCTCACCTGTCAGACTGCAGCATTTTCTGAATATCTCTGGCATTTTCCTGAGAGGCTTCTTGGTTTTCGTGGTGACAGATCGCCAGTCGGACCTCTGGCGGGCCGGACTCCGAGTCCCGATTAATCCCCCCGCCGGGCCGAGGCCAGCGTTCGTGAGATGCTTGGGCACACCTGGGAGTGCTGGCTGGGAACAGGGCGTGCGGAGGGAGAGCCGGGCCGGTTGGACGTCAGAGCCGGGCCGGCGGTCCCGCCCAGACGTTCCTCTCACAGCCTCCTATTGTTCCCGAGCCGAGGAGATTCCTCAGCGGGTTACGAGCCATTATGTTGGCGCTGGTTCTGCCTCCTGTCTGGGACGATCTGCAGCACAGAGGGAAGCAGACTGGATCAGGGCCAGTTCATCAATACATCAACCAATCAGATGATCTATAAAACCAATCATTTTGATCTACATGATTTATCGTTTCTGACCGGATTGAAACTCTTAAGTTTCTTTCTTGTTTTGTTTATTCATTTTATTGGTTGTTTCTGTTGTTTTTCATTTATTTTGGATATTAAAATGTTTTCCAGTGTTGAATCTAAGGTTTGTGGAACTGGGAGACTTACTGGATCATAATGACATTATCCTGATGTTACTGGAAAATGGTCTAAAAACTTTTATCACAATAACTTCTGCAACAATTTATCATCCAGAAACGTTTGTGATGGTGTGGAGCTGAACTGAAGCTGCAGCTGGTCATAAACCGGCAGAAATCAATTTATTCATTATTGGTTCAGAACAAGTTAGAATTACATCATCAGTTTCCGTTTATTTCCGTTTATTTATATAGAACCAATAAACCACAAACATAATTTCCACCCCATAATAATAAATGTATAATATCATCTGGGAAGAGAAGAAATGGTGACATGAGTAAAAGTTACATGTGTAAATGATGTAGGACATTCAGAAGAGACTGTTGTTGATGGGATTTATTGAACTCTGTCTTCTTTTCAAAATGAATATGGAAGTTTTGTTTTTATGTTTTAGTATTGTTATGGTATATTTTTGTTTTCTCTGACATTTGTTAAATAAAATGAATTTCATTTAGTTTCATGGACAAAAATGTAATTTCTGTTTAATTAAATCCTGATTTTACCTAGTTACCAATCAGAGCCTTAAGTTCAGCTTATTGTTGAAATTAGATGAAAAAACTTCTGTCTAATGTAACCTGAGTTGTTGACTTGCAGCATTCAGTCCTCCTGGACAATCCCTCACACTGAGCATGCATGTGGCGACAGTGGAGAGGAAAAACTCCCTGTTAACATGAAGAAACCTCCAGCAGAACCTGAAAACAGAGCAGATGCAAAAACCAAACAGAACTTAAGCATTCTGTATTCTCATGCAAAACCCAGCAGTCTCTGCGCTGATGACAATTACTCACCTAAAGTATTTTTTCTGTGCAAATGTGGCTCATTTAATGGTAAATAAATAGATTTTCTGGTGGAATCAAGTTTATTTTTAAAGATGCATTAAATAAAAATACAAAACTTTTTGAGCAAAGATTTTTTTCTTATTCAAGTTATCAATATTTGTGTAAAAACATCTAACTGACACAGTGCTGTACTTTCTGGGTAATTCAGCTGATGTCTTTACAGTTTCAGGACTCAGAACATTGAATCTGCTTTTCCTGATGCAGCGGGACACTGAATGCCAAACAAACAGGAGATCATCAGATGGTTTCAAAGATCTAAAATCTCCTTGTTTTCTCTGACTTGGGGCCAAATGTCTGACTTTGAAATGACCTGATAATCTTTGTTAATAACTGGATCATTGCTCATGTGTCTCCACCTTGGGATTGGCTGCTCTCACCAAAGTGTCCAGCTCTTGCTCAGCAGTGGCTGTTACTTTATTTGCTGGTAAACTGAGGAAGCTCCAGTTTTCTGAGCTTTGGTTTCGTAGCGTTGTTGTTAATCTGAGGTGGTTTTTACACCTGAGTTATGATGCATAGAAAATCTCTGCGTAGTGCAAACTTTCATTTGCTTTCAAATGAAGCTTAAACTCTTAAACTGTGGTGGAAAAGTAAATATTGAAGTGTTTGAGTAACTTTGCTGTGTTGTGTTGCTGCATGCGTCGGCGCATTTCTGTCTGTGAAGGCAGCGTCTCCTGCGGCAGACATGTCTTCAAGCTGCTCCGCAAACAAACAGCGGCTCTGCCAGGGGAAACATGACCTCAGTATTATGTTTAGGCTCTGCAGGCTGCAGCGTTTGTCACGATAACGCCCGCGGCGCACAATCCTCCGCAGATTTGTTTGCTAAATGGGCCGGACAGATTAGAAGCTCTCAGCGGTGGATAGTTTTCCGCTGCCAGTCGCAGCAGATCCCCGATGAGTGACGGCTGCAAGACGCAGGCGTGTCGGCGTTTGAACCGAGCCCAAAAACAGCTTGTATGACAGTCATTAACCGGGAGGGACAGATTCTCACTGCTCCTTCAAACATCACGTCCCAGAGCCAGAACGACCCGGCGCGTTAATCTGCGCCGCGTCCGGACTTGTCAGGAGCTGCTGCAGCACCTGACGGATAAAATGACTGACTTAATGGGACCTGTGATAAAAATTCACATTTTGCACCTTTTCGTACTTCCATTCGAGTCTCATCTGCTTCTAAAAGCAACCCAAGCGATTAAAAACAAGTTCATACATTAATTTCCTAAATTAAAGTTTTTGGTGACAGGAAAATGTTTCAAAATCCTATCAGATGTAACGTCACAAATCAGCAGGCACTGCTCACTACCTAGCAACCCAAGCTGAGGTCCAGCATGTTTGGTCAGCTGATTTTACCTCTGAATCCAAATCCAAAAGTACTTTATTGCAGCGAAATATTGTTGTAACTCATTTAATTAATAGGACTGCTCTCCTGTAGCAGTCTGTGTTAATTTGAAGAAGCCTCCGACTGAAGACACTCTGTTCCTGAATCGAAACGTCTAGTCCTGAATCGAAGAATGATTTTAAGAATGAAGTGAACGTGATTTGTTTAGGCCGTAGTTCTGGAGAAGCATCATTCGTCATTCATCATTCGGTTTGTGGTGAAGCGGTGAGGCAGTCAGCTGCTGACCTGGATCTGAGAAAATGACTGCTGAGTTTTTCTGAGCATCATTACAGGGTGGAAACAAACACGGAGCTGGATGTGTGTTTAAATCCTGCCCGCTGACAGACTCCGCTCCGGGATCACGACAATCTGTTTACTCCGATTTGGTTCTGAGATTAAAGAGCGGCGGCCGACTCGTCGCTCGACACCCTGCTCTTCTTCTCCACAAACCTCAACTCTCACTTTTGGTTTTGCTGCTTCATCTCTGATCTGGAGGTGAAATAAATCCTGAAATAAACACGTCTGGACTCGCAGCGTCAGTTGCAGCTTTATGAACATTAACAGATTATTAGTTGCATAACAAGAAGCGTCATCAACAGCAGTGAAGGAGAATAAATTCCTCTTTTTTATAGCTAACATTCTTCAAAGTCACAGGTTTCCTTCTTATAATATTCAGGATACATCCCCAGATTGTACAGCTTACGTTACAGTAATTTACGGTTTACTTTTTTAAAACTGCAAATTACTTTTCCCCGTTTTCTGGCCACATACTTTAATGTTAAGGTTGCATTTCTGAAACTTACATGTTGCTTAAATGAGTTACTTTTGGAAATTCTAGGTTGCGTTTCTGGATCGTAAACAGGACATTCCTGAAACTTCCCGGTTTTTCTTCAAAAATTATATGTTGTGTAGTTCAAAGGAGACAATGCATGTCACATCATATGTCAGCTTTCATCTGCAGTTCCTCAGCATACAGTCCATATACTGACACATCAACAAGCTTCTTCCATCAGAAACATAAAAAGCTAATAAACAGGTTACAAATTTAAAGAGAATAAAAGCCATGGAGCAAGCTGCTACTTTCTGTTCACTTTCAAGATACTTTACAGAATTTCTTGTATATTTTTTCCAGACTTAATTTCCTTTATAAAACATTCAGCGTACCTTCACATAACGTTCAGCTCACTTTATGGTCATTTGGTCACTTTTAGGGAATCATAAGTTACTTTTCTCAAATCCACAGTCCAGATTCCTTGATGATGCGGCTCTGAAACCTGCAGGTTACTTTTCCAGAATATCCTGTTTGTATCCGGGACTCAGGAGTTTTATTATGAAACTTTCCTGAATCCTTTTTGGAACAAACCAGTGGAGCCCAGTTTCATTCATAGAATCTACTGGTTACTTTTGATGAAGAAAAAGTTCTTTTTTTTCCAGAACTAATGTCTTTGTTCTGAAACCTTCAGGTTTCTAGAACGGCTCCAGGTGTAACTTTGGGACGGAACCGGAGGCACAGAACCGGCTTGTCTTGGTTCTGTCCAGGTTAAATATGGAGGGTAATGTTAGTTTCCGTCAGTCTGGCTCAGTGAAGACGTGTGGTGATATTTGTTTAGTATTTTCTCTCTTTTATCTTGGATTTTAACTCCCAGTTATACCGTGTTGCAGCTGTTTTCTGTTCCTCAATATCAACTGGTCGGCCTGCTGCTGCTGTTTGGATATTTTTAGATGTTTTTGAAGTTTTTGTTTTATGCTCATCTTCTCATCATCTGAAATCTTATGTATGGATTTTTTAAGGATTGTTTTTGTGATTGAAGGAATTTTTTGACGTGTTTTCATAAAAACTTTGAGCTTTTCAGAACTTGAGTCCTTCTGGATGTGTTTTTGGTTTCTGATGATAATTTAGTGAAGTTCTGCTCAGATTTCCTGTTCGGATCCACAGCCAGATGGAAAAACATGCAACAGTACCCATGGAGACAGTCTGTTGGTGATAAATAAATTTATTGGCCAGAATTCGGCACCATTTCACAGAAATGAACCCGACAAACATGAGACGGACCAATATGGCCTCCACAGGAATTAATAAATAAACAGAGGAAAACATAAATTACAGGAGTGAAGAGAAAAAAGTCCAGCGGTTCTGGTTTCAGTCGAGTCCGAGGAAACCCGGAGCACCTTCATCATCATCATCACCTCAGCTCCTCTTCCTGCGTTTCTTTTGAAATGCTTCTTTCAAAGTCCGAGTCGTTTTCCAGGTAAAAATGGCCTCAAAACGGAAAACATGGAGTGGATCGGAAAAACGGGGAGTGGATCGGAAAAACGAGGAGCGGATCGGGAAAACATGGAGCGGATCAGGAAAACAGGGAGCGGATCGGGAAAACATGGAGCGGATCGGGAAAACATGGAGCGGATCGGGGAAATGTGGAACAGTTTCCAGCAGATTTTAGATTTAAACACTTCAGTTACTTTACATTTTTTAGACTTTAAATACATTTCAGACAAAATGAAAAAGAAATTAAATAAACAGCTTTTGTTTTAAAAAAATACAAACTATTTAAACTTTCAACATGATTCACACTGTAAAAATAACAAGTAGATGAAAAAAAGCTTTCAGGATGAAAATCAGATTTTCTTCTCTGAATCTCGATTTCTCCTACGTTTGGTGCGGCTCTCACTTCTTGGCTTCCTCAAACATTTGATGAAATTATTCCAAATATTATTATTATTTTGTCTCTTTTGAGTCATAAAAATTGACGATTTGTGTCTTTGACCAGGAAATATTGAGGTTTCTCCATGTTTCCCGTGAGACTGCGGCTGGGATCCCTGAAGGTGTGAGTCTCTGTTTGCTCTGTGGGAATCGGGTCCAGGTGGTGTCGGCCCCCGGCCCCCGGCCCCCGGCGCCGCTCAGCTCCCGTTACGGCCCTGCTGCCGTGTGTTTCAGTCTGAACTCTGAGGGGATGCGTCCGTTTAGGATGCGGCGCTGTGGCCTTGCCTTGCTCTGGCCCGGTGACGCCGCCGCGCCGGCCATTTCTCCAGCAGCAGGCGAATCCGCCGGACCGCTCCGAACACGGCGGGCTGGACCCGGCTAGCGGCGCTGACACCCTCAGGCCTGCAGAGGAACAACAGTCATCAGAAACCAGGACCAGAAACTTTACTGAAAATTATATTTATAGAAACTGAGTGCACAAAGTCTAAGCTCCGCCCACAAAACCAAACAGGAAGGAGTTCAGGAAGACTCAGTTTTTCATTCTCTCTGTTCTGATGTACTACTGTAAAAATCCTTTCACTGGAAAATTCAGGTTCCATGATTTTTCTTTCTTCCACTCATTTTTTTGTGTCTAGTCGTTGAGCGTTGGTGGAGTTAAATGGTTAACAAATTAGCAGTTAACCAAATTAACTTTTAGGTTAGCTGTGGCTATTAGCTACAACCGATTTCAGCGCTAAATTCTCCATTAAAACCATGGTGGCCATTTTGAAAAATGTCCATCACAAAAAGGAAACACAAGATCAAGAAAATATAAATGATTCATGGTACAAAAATATTTTTTTTCTTTGTTGATTCTGGAATTTTTGCAAATTTACCCAGAATTAATTATTTTTATGATTTTCTTTCCTATGGAGGGTTTTCTTCTGAATTTTCCAGATTCTTAGTTTTGTGTATATTTGTCATGGAGTGACGTCAGCATCGGAACCAGCGTGTTTTTTAGGGATTTAAGTCACTGAAGCTGCAGCTGTTGATTCCTCTTCATGTCGTCATTAGAGTCACGTGATTGAGACCAGAACCGGTCCAGAAGACGGGTACAGTTCTGGTTGGATCCAGATTCCCTGACCGAACCGGAACTGACGACATGACGGAACATCAAGGTTCCCCAGGGAACATCCGGGAAGAACCTGGAAGTTCTGCGGGAACGTCACCTGTTCCCGGATGTTCCCGATCAACCTGTGCTCTGTTTGACTCACCTGTCGGGTTCGCCCGTGTCTTCTGTCCGCGCGTGACCTGGAGAGCGCATGCGCGCGCCCGTCGCCAACTCTGATCTGCACGAAATCACATTCCAGTCAGCGTCACGCGCACAAACCAGTTCCCACGGTTACGCAGGTGCCTGAGTGATGATTTTTTTTTTTACATACCTGAGGCAGAATTTCACGCAGCTGCTGTCATTTCCACTCAGACACCGACATCTGGGCGCGCGCGCGTTTGCCGTGGAGACCGACAGGTCGCGCTTGGCCCGGGGCGCGTTCCCGAGTCCGTAGGAGACCACGCGCCTGGAAGGAGAGAAGATTTCAGATTAAAATGAGACACAATGAAATAAAAATGAAATGAACAGACATGGAGGAATAAATCTGCTTCTTATCACCAACATTCCTGCGCATGCGCAGAACATTTTATTGCCATTATTGAGATTTAAAGTAAATTTTTATCATCTGTTCAAGTTTATATAAAATATGAAATAATAATAATAATTTTATACCAAAATCACTTATTTTTGTTTTGAACTTTATAAAATCGTAATAAGTTAAAATTCAGTTACTGAAAATACTTCAGATTTCAGTAATTTAATGATCATTTTCATATTTCTCGAAGAGCGAAATTATAAAGGAAATAAGATGAAAAATAAGATTAAAGGCATGAAAAAGAAAAAAACGAAATAAGAGGAAAATTACAGAGAAATAGTTTCTTTACTGACTGCGGTTCGGTCACATAAAGAGTCTGACTAAATAACAATGATTAGGGTTTTTAAAGTATTTCATGCAGCTTTTAAAATAGAAATTAACTTTTTTTTTCTGCGTGCATCTCTTGATCCACTTTGTTAATTATTGTTTCACTGAGGAGCTGAGATGTTCCGACCGAAGTTCGGTTCAAAAAAAAAATTTATCTGGAGCTTTCAGCTCAAAGTGCCGCAGCAGAGTTTGGCGCTAACAGCGTCAGGTTGGTCCGGTCCGAACCTCCAGCTGCACTCACTCAGGTGTGTTGACCCAGATGATGTCTAGGTGGCAGAAGTAGACGCACTCCTTGTCGAGGAACGTTGCGCAGGAGCAGCGCTTGTTGCGCACATGGCGCTGCGCACTGGCAGGTGCGGCGGAGCGCGTCTCTGCGGCTGGCGCACACAGAGCTGGAAGGAAAGCAGAGAAACGGCGTGAGGTTCTGTTTTGATTGCTTTCTGCGTGTCGGAACCGTTTCAGCCGTCCGGACCCGCTCGGTGTACTGAGCATGCTCAGTGGGAGCCAGTTACCTGCGCAGAGCGTCACGCACAGCGCGGAGATCCAGAGTTTAAAATCCATCTTTTGTGAAATGAGGAATAATCCGCAGAGGAACCTGAGCGGAGCGTGAATCCTGGTTCTGTGGCTCCACATGTGCAGCGCTGCGGCTTTATAAGCAGCGCTTCCTCCTCTTCCTCCTCTTCCTCCTCCCTCTGAAGTTTGTTTGTCTCTTTGGGGTTTCCACTGCGCTGCAGCTTCCACCCGGCAGGCGGCGCACTGTCACAGACTTTATGAACCTGCAGGCTTCATTCTGGGCCATTCAGCCAAAAACCTGTGGATTTATGTTCAGGAGATGGAATGAAAAGCTAAAAGTAAACCAATTTCACTTTTAAACATCACTTAGAAAAGATGGAGAACAAAAAAGTATAAAAAAATAAAAACTAGAAATAAACGACTGTTCTTAACTATGTAAACCATAAGTCCCAATGTTCTTGCCATTCCCAGTAAACAGGTTCACAGACCAGAACTCCTCTGGTGCAAAAGGTACAAATTAATGCTAAAAATAAAATATGTATAAACATGCAGAGTTTCTGTCCTCTGAAGCTGCAATCCTGCAGCTTTTACATGCATCTGGATCACACTGCAAAAACACAAAGCCTGCCACTGTTTCTTCAATATGAAGGAATTATTCACTTATAACAACTATATCTTGCTGAAAAGTTACTTATAAATCAGTTTTATCTTATTTTAGGTGGAATAAGATATTTGGATTAGAAACTAGACTAAAATATTTCATAATATTTTGTGTTTTTGCAGTGCAGATCATTGGTTTAGTACAAACAGCAGCAAGCTGACCAGTGTCATCCTTACTGGGGTAAAACCACTGAAACCAGTTTGGTTTCATCCATTTATCTGTGATCGTCACACTGGAGAAAATTATTCTGCAAACAAACCAGCAGAACATCAGACATGGATCCTCTGTACAGTTGCAACTTTTCCAGCGCTGCTGGTTTCTCTCCATTTAAGAGTCAGTTTTATTCTGTCTGTCCAGCAGGGGGCGCTCTCAGCTAAAGAGTCGGTCCTTTCTCAACCTTCAAAAGGCTTAGAAAGAAAATGCAACAACCAGGGCTGACAGAAATATTTGTCTATTTCCTGAAAGTTTAATATTTAACTTTAAATTTAAAAAATAAATTTATTTTTCCAAAAAATAATTTGGAAAAATAAACATTTAAAAGGTTTTAAATTAGATTCAGAAGAGTTTCAATTTGTCACTGGATGAAGTTGTTTCTGTGTATAAAGGTGTTTTTAAGGAGTGCGCCCCCTGCCTGTGCTGGGAGGAACTCACTCAAGAGAGTCTCATCTCAGAAAATTAACTCCTCATCCTCAATGTTTGCAGAAATACTAATAATCAATAACAGCATTTAAACTATAACGTTTACAAAACGATGGAGAAATACAAACACAGCTATGAAAACTTGTTTTATTTCATGTTATTTTTTAGCTTTTAAACTGTCCTGAAGAGTTTAATGTGAGATTAAAGTGATAAATTGTTGCTAATTTCTGGTTCTGCTGCAGTTTTCTTCAGATTGTCACCTGCAGTTACACATGTCCTCCTGTCGGGGTCGCTGTTGGGTTTGGATCTGGATGGATGAGTCACAGCAGAACGAGGCAATCAGCTGTAAACAACCCGAGCTGTTGTACTTGAAGCGATGCAGAGAGGTCAAAGGTCAGCTGCAGAACCTAAACACCACACATCAGGAAAATGTGAATGTTTAGATTTTTAGAAACTCAGATTTCGAAAATGTCAAGTTAACTGGAATCGTTTTTACGGATGTGTGATTTGTCACATAGTGAATCTGGTGACGCCATCTTGAAAGGAATTTTTATTTATCAATAAGTGATTAATGATGTCTTTAATTACCGTTCAGAAGAGTCAGAATGTGATTGTCGAGTCAAAACTCATTTTTAGTTGTCTGCAATGTTATAACAGGAAATCAGACAAAAGTGATTATATGATAACATGGCCTGCCATAGCTGTACCTACCTGACTGTCCGCTCATAAACAGGAGCTGCTGTTGCATTTTATTTATTCCCACTTTTATGGAGAAAATTACTTCAGGAGTATTTTTACTACGTTTTGCGTTTTAATTTTGTTGAATAATTTTCAAACTTTTTTCACCAAAAATTCACCAAATTCCGTGAAAGTTCAATAAGTTTATATGGAATTTTTTTTTTTTTTGTCAGATTTTATGTAATTTATATAATTATTTTCCTTCTAAAAAACCAAGAATTTCATATATTTTCCTTATATTTTGATCCGTCTGCTGATGTAATTTTAAAATATTAAACAGTTGATAAGTTACTCTCTACTTTTACCAAATACCTTTTTTCTCTTTAGTTACTTTTTAGATACTTTAAGTTGAGTAAAAATGTTTTTTCACTAATTGTCTCGATGCTGATGGACCAGTCATCATTCAGAATAATTTTAACAAAATGTAGTGCTGGAAAAAGTATTTACACCCTCACAGGTTTCTCCTGGTTCAGATTTTCAGACACATTTAAATTTTTAGATCAAAATTAGCCAAAGAAAAACAGGAATCTGTTTTTAAATACCAATTTAACTCAGTAACTGATCCAAACGCAATGAGTGTGATGTGAAAAAGTAATCACCCCCCTAGAGGTCAGAGGTTGACACCAATGAAGTCGTTTCTGTTTCTGGATGAACTTTGACCTGTACAACTAAATCAGACTCTTTGGGGGGCTTTCCAGCAGGAACAACCTCTTGTTCTGCAGCACATCCATTAGATTGAAGTCCATACTTTGACTAGGCATCTCCAAAAACAACCTACTGAGGCAGCCTACTTCATGTCGTCAGACTGGTTCTGTTCAGGTTGATGCTGGAATCCAGACGTGTATGGAAAGCAGTTTTATTTAAAATAAAACACTGTTACTGATAAATATTCAGTATTTTATTGAATATTTATCAATATTTTAACAATGTAAAATGTTCAAATATTTCCCTTATTTCACCTTATTTTTTATTTAATTTCATAATGGTGTTTTAATTTGTGAATCTTTCATATACTTTTAGTTTTTATCTCCATTTCACTAAAGCCTACAAAATAAGTTGCTTTACTATTTAAAAGTCAGAAAATAAAAACACCATTATGAGATTAATAACTTAAAAAATAAGGTAACCATTTATTTAAATATGTTTGAAAGAATATTTATTTGATTTTGAATGAAACTGCTTTCCATAGATCAGGCCTCTGTGTGGCTGATGAAACTAAATCAAAAAATGTGGTTCAGCACATTTATAAGGGGTAGTTAATAGTTAAATATGATTGTTTCGTTCAGTTTCTTCTAAAAGATGCAGCAAGATGTCAAAAAACTTCATAAACAAATATTTACTGATACAGTTAAGAATATTCATACAGCAATGTAAAGCTACCATAATGCACATACCTATATAGACTTATGGATCAAAATGTGCACTAGATGGAGTTTTAATAAATAGCTGAACACAACATCTGTACACAAACATTTTTGCCCCATAATCCATAGAGATTCACTCAAACATTAAGAAGTCTGTCGACGTTTACGGTCAAATTTTCCAAAATAAATCTGAAATAAACACAAACAACCAGCGGATTATTTACAATGAACTCCAAAAAGGCACGATCGTCTTTACAGCATGTACAAAACAAACGGTTGGTCGTCGGACGATGATTGCACGTAACAACATCAGCATCTGTGCTTTGGAAGGCGAGCCGCGGCTCGAGTGTTTCAGTCCTTAAAAGTGACGAGTACAAAAACAGGAGAAGAAGAAGAGGCGGCGGCGGCCTCAGGTGGCGATGACGAGTCGGTCTTCGTCGTCGCTGGACGCCTCGTTGTATTCGTCTGCCAGCTTGGTTGGGCCGGCCGGCGGTTCCGGTCTGTCGGCGCCGGCTGCTGGGTTCTGCTGGGCGGGGATCCGTCCCTCCTCCTTCTCCACTGGCGGCTCCGGTGTCGCTGGCGGCTGGGCGTCGGCGCCGGGCGGCAGCGGGCTGAGGGCGGACAGTGACGGGATGATGGCCGGCAGCGCGATGTTGACGATCTGCAGGCCCGGCACCGGGTTCTGGGCGGCGCCCTGCGGAGCCGGGCCGGGCGTCAGGACCTGCAGGCCCAGCGCAGCGTTGAGCGTCAGGCCGGGCGCGTTTGCCAGTCCCATCAGGTTGAGCGTCTCCAGGCCCGTCACCGGGCCCAGCGGGAAGCACGGCACCATGCCGCCCAGCGCCGCCGGCCCGCCCTCCGCCTGGCCCGGGGAGCTCGGCGCCGGCAGCGGGCTGGCGGCCCGGTGGATGACCCCCACCGCCGGGATGGTCAACTGGACCTGCCCCGTCTGCAGCGGGACGAAGGCTGTCACACCAGCCGGAACCAACTGGATACCCCCGACCGGCACCATGCTGTAGGGCGACCGGACCGGCTGCTGCGAGTGCAGCGGCAGGTGGCTGAACAGGTGAGTCTCTGCGGCCTGCGGCGCCGCCTGCAGGGGGAGCTGCAGCTGAGGCGTGTAGGACGTTTGGGTGCTGCGGTCCACCGGAGTGCTGGACTCACTGTTCACTGCTGGAGGTCCAGTATCCTGTGGAGAATCAGAACCGAGGTCAGCTGTGGGGTCAGGATTCATTCAGATCAATGAAACGCCAAAATTAATAGCAACGGTCCTCCAGGGGCGGCTACTTCCCTGGAGCAGGAGGCTACATGCATAGGCCTGTCGTCGACCCTTTATCAAAACCTGAGAGACACATTAGCCGACAGAAAGCCTAGCTATAACGGTTCGATCGAAACCGTGTTGTGTCCAACAATGGACACAAAATAATAAGTCCAGTTCACTAATATTGAAACCAGGAATTAATCAATTCCTTACTACAATCTACCAGCAATGCATGTGGCTATTGTCAGTCTGACTGAATGAAAACCATTATAACCTATTTATGTCACGTTAACGAAGAACAGCTGAAAAGTTGCCGGGTTTCTGGTAGAAATTTCGCTCCAACTCCTCCCCGAGTTATTTATATTTTCTTTTGCACAAATTGTTGAATTTCCGATGTCTGCTGGACTTCGGGTTGCACCGTGTCAGCTGTTCGGGATTCTCTCCGTGTTTCCCCTCAGAAAGCAGGAGGGGAATCCGCACTTTCTGATTGGCTACCGGTCACATTCAACAGGTTGCGTCACTCTCCCAGTCTGGGCAAATCCTTGATTTAGATCGGAACAACGATCTACCGTAACACACAATCTCAGAACGAATGATGTTCTAAGATTGTCGTTTGGGGTAAAAAATCCTGTAGTTTGAACTATTGCATCAGACAGTCGGATTCTTCTCTATTTAAATCTAATGATTACTGAAGGGCAATAAACTATACAGACTTCATAATCTGCACTCTTTTGGTTGAATGCAGTATTTATTTCCACTTTGGCTTCATGTTTAGTTTTTATTCAAGTACATTTATTGTTAATGGAGACTAAGAATCTATTTTATTTTTGTTTTTGGTTTTATTTATTTTGTGTATCAGTTCCAGTGTTAAGTGTCTTTTGAAAGTAAAGTGTATCTATCTTTGGCAGGAAATCGCATGTATTATTATGTATTTTACATTGAATCAATGAAAAAAGGTCTTCAGACAATTTTATCGTTTATCGTAATAATTTTTTGAGACAATTAATTGCCCATCAAAATCTGTTATTGTGACAGGCCTATACATGCATTCCCTGCACTTACCAGCATTAGCCTTGGTTAGGCTAATTAGCATTCCTAGCAGATAGATGTATTAGCCTATGCAAGTCTAATGCTAACATATCTGTGCTAATGATCAGCAGAGAAAGAAGGATAACCAGTGAGTGACCAGTGTAGGCATCCTAATTGTTAGCATGTCCAGGGCTATCGCTAGTGAAGCCGCGCTTGTTACCCAGGGAAAATAAAATTTAAGACGTATATCTCCACAGAAATGTACGAACTTCATCCAGCCATCTGGTAATAAATTTCACTTTCTCCTTATAGTTGAAGTAATACTAGCTAGCTAGCTAGTGTGTGTTAGCAGTGACTTAGCCGTAGCCTCAATCACCATGGGTCACAGAACATTTGAAGACTCAAACTTTTGGTTGACAGAGAAATTCTGGTAGAAAATACGTCAAATTTACAAGATTAAAGAAAAGCTTTAAAACCTGTGATTTATTAGAAGCCAACTTGCTTTTTAACATGAATGTAAGACTTTTCAAAGATGTGATACCGGGATATAGACATAGCCTCTTGCACTGCCATAGTATTAATATTGGCACTAATGCTTCTCCATACGGAGCGCTGAGGTGGAGGGTTTGATACCCGGTGCCGCCTGAGAGGCGGGAGCATGAGCGTCTCACCTGGACCGGTCTGGAGCCGCGGCTCAGCGCCGGTGGACTAACGGGTCCGTCGAAGTCCGGGTAGTCGATGGACATCTGCCTGCAGGGAGACACGGGGCTCATCATGTGCACTGAGTCCGAGTCGGAGAGGCAGCAGTCGGAGGTGGTGGTGGTGACGGGGGCTGGGGAGGAGACGAGGGGGGCGGGGCCGGTCACTGGGACGCAGTCTGAGGGTTCGAGGGGCTTTGACGGGAGAGACACGGCGCTGATGGACATCTGTGCGAGCAGCGCGCTGGGCGGGACGTCGGCCTCCTTGGAGGAGGCATGCTGCGGGCTGGCGGCCACCGAGGGGTTGGTGGACAGGCCCGACTCCGCCTGGCTGTCCTCCTCTTCCTCATCGTCGTTCTCCTCATCGTCAGGCCCGTCCGAGTCGTCGCCGTCCGAGTCCTGGCGGTCGGTGCTGCTCAAATGACTTCGGTCACCTGAAGCAGAAAAACCTCATGAGCCGACATCAACACTGAATGTTTCCTGTCAAATGATGCAAACAGATTCTGATTATTTTATGGTAAAAATGATAATATTCCAGTCCTGGACCGGAGGAACGGACCGGGCCACTGATGGAGCGTAGCACCTCAAGGTTTTATCACACCAGCCCTGTTCAGTCCACACCTCAGTTTGTGAGGTGTGAACGCTAACCGACCTCTGACCTATGGTGAACTCTGGTTCGATTTGGACATGAACATCAAGTGGAGTACAACGCAGGGAATTCTGGGTAAATACAACCAAAGCTAACATGCTAGCCTAGCGCTAGCAGCAGAAATGGCTCCTGGTCTTTAGCCAAAGACTAAAGAAAAATCCTCCAATCCCTAACATCTGGCACCTCCATCTTGTTTCATTTGGTGAAGAAGGAAGTGCTTCAGCATCTTCAGAGGTTTTTGTTGTTTCCTTTAGCGATTCTTGGTGCAGCGCCCCCACAGGCCAGGAGGGGAACAGGTTGCTGAAAGGATTTGGATCATTTAACACAAAATGTAACAAATGTTGCAATTTTGGTTCCAATCGAACTTCATAAGCTATGGAAATCTGACTGAAGAAAAGGTTGAGACTTTGCACAAGCGATGCTGCTGGGGTTCCAGCGGAGTCATAGCAACAAGTGACTCAGCATCTTATCTGGCTTTATGACTGCTGCACTTGTGGTTTCACACCAACTCAGCCTAAATGAAACAGTAAATTAACTGTAAGGAAGGATATAAGGTTTGGATTGGGATTAGGATTGGAAGGAGGAAGCCCCTCAGCTCCATTACAGGCAGGAGAGGAAAACCGAACTGGGACCAGAGAACGCTCTCAGGCAGCTCGATGTCCTTTTCTAAATTTAGAAGTAGCAATTTCCTCTTTCTGAGCACTGTGCTCGCCGCCCACATGGCCTCCGAGTTACCAGAGGAAGAAGCTGCTTTTAGAGTTCCTAATTAGACTGAGGCAAAACTATTGATCCGCATAGCAACACCGCCGCCTCTCAGTCCTGCTGAGCGTTCTGCTAGAGAAGCCAGTCACGGCGTCTGAACATTCAGTCATCCAGGAGCTTCGTACCAGAGTCCTCTGCGTCCGGGTCGTCCACCGCCCCGGCCGGCACCCCCATCTCCATGCACTTCTTACTGTGGGCCTTGGACTTCATGTGCTTGGTCAGGTTCCCTGTAGACAGAGCCAGAGAGAGGTTACAGGTGGAAGAGCTGGAAAGGAGCTTACATAATGGGGCGTTCTGTTCGGGAAAGCTGAGGAACTGATGAAGACATTTTGAAAGGAACGTGGGCTGCTGACTCTGGCTTCTGTTCTGCAGCGCAGCGTGGGAAGTTTGATCAGGACCGGTGAATCATAGCTGGAGATGGTGGAACCACATCTTTCATTTTTACAGCCTGGAACAGTTGGGAAGAGCTTGAGTCGCTCCGTTAAAGTAAACGTAACGGCGATGCACGGCTCCTGCTGCACATGCTCAGTGCAGGAAACCTGCAGCTCTTTCCAGCTTTCTCATCGAATCCAATCTAATTCAGATCTGAAGAGTTTGCACCAACAACAAACATAAAAGCTTCTTTATGTACACCTAAAACTACTGGACATAAATTTAAGCTAATTTATGGTCTAAAATTGACTGTCTTCAAAAATAAATATATTTTAGTGAATAACAACTTAAAGATTTATTATTCTGTATGTTTCTGGTCCATTTTATAGCACAATCAACTAACTATGTTATCTTTAGTTGCTTTAAACCCTTATTTAAGGCCTAGAAATTGGGCCTCTGTCTCTTTAAGAAGCTCCTGCTCTTTTATAAGTCATTCCAACATGGCCCCTCTATTAACCTTTTTAACAGTGTTTCTATCAGCACTGCTCTGAGAAGCAGCTCCCATATTGAGCTCAATAGTTCCTCTAATTGCTGCTGGCTAGTCTTCAGAAGCTGAGTTGCAGGGGGAGGGCGCCTCTGTGAGGAGGAGCTGTGCCTCGAAGGCGGGGCTAGGTCCACCCACACGTTTTGCAGCTCAATGGAGATTAAGGGATTTCTCAAAGATGCATAAAATAATGGAGGCAACAGTCCAGGAAATAAAATGAGAACATGATGTCAAGCTCAATAAATACTGCCCCTTTAAGAAGATAAAAAGCTTAAATTAGTCAGAATTATTTATGTTTATGACCTTCATATATTGAGTCATTCACTTTTATAAAGTTTATAACGGCTCTGCTTCTTGTCAGGGTTTGTATTTTGGTAACACCCAAAGATCCTCACTTAGCCCGCTTTAAAAACTTTCTGAACCCTGCTAGCTTCAGGAGTCTGAAGTTTGCATTTATTATGAACAATATTCAGGCATTAGCACCTTTAAATATTTTAAATTAAAACTCACTCAAACGTCTGACAAGCGCTAATAAATAACTCTAATAATTCAAACTCTTGTTTGTTCTGCTTCCTCTGTGCCACAATCCGTACTGTGATGGGAAGTCACACACAGATGGAAACGGTTTTAAATCCTAAATGATTCAGCTTCCAGTCTGCAAGATCGACACAACTACCGCAGACTTTGGTCACAATGTTGTCGGACACATCAGCAAAATCATTCTTCAGTTTCTTTAATTGCAAATGCAGCAGATTTGTTACATGGAGAGCGCTGAAGTTTTCAGGAGTTTTTTAATGGAAATATATTTATGATACATATTATATGTGACATAATGTACTTGCAAGGTTAAACTAGAAACACATCAGTCAACATGTCTAATAATTTTATTTTTTTCTGACAAAATTCATTTATGCCTGTTATATGGATGTATTTTCATAAACACTGCAACTCAACTTTTTACCTTGTTTGAATGCAGCACTCTGAACAACAAGCGACTTTAACAATGGCCTTTTGTAGCTAATCCTCTTCGTAGAAGCTGTAACTGATTCTCTTCTCCAGAACATTTCTGAAATAAAAATCTGTTTGTGGGGTTCTGCAGAGCCCGGTCCTCGACCCGGCTGTCACAGGTCCAAGTCCTGGCCTGATGACCCGAATCCCTTCCCCCTCTCTTATTATCCACTTTAACCATCTGACCACTCTCAAATGAAATAGAGCCAAAAAAACCTTAAAAAATAAATATATAAGAAATTGTTTTATTGGTCTGACATGTAAACCTGTTTTCTGAGAATCTGCTTTGCTAACAAGTAGAAAAAGGTGAAACCCAGACATTTATCATCTCGTCAGGCTGAGCCGCTTACCTTTCGTCTTAAAGGAGAAGTTGCAGTGGACACAGTGGTACGGCCGCACATCCGAGTGGGTGCGGATGTGTTTGCGCAGCATGCTGGGCTTCTTGCAGCGAATGCCGCACTCCTCACAGATGTATTTTCCTCGCCCACGGCCGCGCACGTACACATACTCCTCATTTGATTTGTATCTGTGGGTTTGCAGGGTCACTTTGAAATCAATGAGGCGACAAGAAAACCTCTGCGAAGATAATCACAGAGCAGGTCTTACCCGCCGTCAAAAATTTTGACGCGCCGTGGTTCTGCTGAAGGGGTCACTTCCTTGTCTGAATCGTTACTGGTTTGAGGTTCTGGTTGGAGTTTAGCTCTCGGTTCTTTTGACACAAACTTCTGGGCAGCCAGAACCTAGAGGAGAAAGTCATAACTTTATTCAGTTGAATAAAATCAATAGTGGGTACTGCAAGCTACAAAGCTTGCTATGCTAACCCTGAAGTACTAATCATAAACGTTTGCATCGCTAACACCAAAGAGTTAATGGAGCTAATGGACAATTTCAACCATTCATGTTTCATTGACACATCTACCAGTATGGTTTGCGCTTCAAGAAGTGATTCTTTGGAACAGACCTTTCACTCATAATTTGTGTTTTATAGTTGTTTCATATTGCTAACTCTGTTCCTGATTTAGCCTCGTTGGCATGGTCAGAAAGCACGCAGGACATCAGTAGATTTTAATGTGTTTACTGGTGCATGCTGGGTACAGAACAAACATTTTCTGAACCGCATCATTGTTGAGGAATATTAACAGAAACGCTCTCAAAGCAGTTCACTGGTTAATTTTTACATTAATTTGTCCCTTTCTTTACAAACAAAAGAAAGTGATGAGAGGAAATGGAACTCCTGCATAAACAAAATAAGAACATAAATATAAACGTCTTACTATAAGAAATAACGTTGATAAATAGCACAGATGTTGAATTTTAGAATACTTTCCTTTGCTGTTTTGTTAACTTTCATTTGAATAAACATTTTCAAAGTTACAAAAGCGGTAAACAAAAGCTTAGCCATGCTATTAGTGGAAGTGTGCGATATTTCAAAAAGGGACTCACCCGGGGCATGATGTCCTTCAGTTTGCCTGAGTATGACAGGATGTCCAACTTCCCGCTCGTCTTTATAGCAGAGGTATAATGGATTTTTTTTGAGCTCTGCTTGGAGTCAAAAAGAGACATCACCATCTTGGTGGGTAGCCCCAGGGGGTTGGGATTGTTGGGGTTTACAGTCCAAGAAGCATAAGCTGAAGTCTTCAGGCCAGTCTGCTGGACATGCAGAGGTTTTCTCTTCATCAGGAAACACCATGTGAAGGTGGTAGTGGTCTTTAAGCTGGGAAAAGACAGGCGGTGGGTGTCCTTTGTGTTCACCATCGATACCGATGTGGTCAGTTTCCCCTGTCCGGAATGGAAACTAGCAGGTCGGATCAGGGATTTGGCCGTGGACCATCTCTGCTCCTCAGTTTTCTCCTGGGGCTTTAGGGAGGTGTTGGGCACTGAGGAGTCCTGACTCCCTGTCGTAGTAGTGAGAACAGCCTCTTCTGGAATCACACTTCCCTTGTCTTTTTCCAGTCCAGAACCATCAGGTGACATGGGTTTCACGTCATCTGTGGCCTCCGAGTCCTTCTCAGAAGCTGTCTTAACATCAGGCAAAGGAGGAGCTTCGGTCTCAATGGGGCTGTCTGCCGGTTCTGTTGTGCAAACCTGCCGAACGAGCATCAGTTTCCTCTGTCGTGTCACCTCAGACATCTTTGAATTGAGGTAACTAAGTGATCTTCCATCTGTCAGACAAGCCACTCCATGCTCATCCTTGGCCCGTTTCTGGTGCTTCTCCATGTAAATGTCCAGGCTGTTGGCAGGGGAAAGCATGCGCTTACTGGAAGCAATGGGTTCCTGTTGGGGGCAAAGTGTTACTGAAGCCAATTTGTGAGTGCAGAAAGAAGGGGCCTGGTCTGGATGATTTGGAGGAACGTCTTTCTTTGCTGTCAATACAACCTGGGGGGTGGTCTCGACAATGCTGTGAGATGATGATGGGCTGCTTTTATTGGACAGGGAGCAAGAAGGGTGCATCTGCTCATGAGTGATTAGAATCTGTGGCAGTGGAACAGGTCCTGGTTGATTCTTCTGCTGCTCAGCTGCCAAGACAACTGTCTGGGTCTTGATCTCAGAGGCTTGCTGACTGGCAACAAAAACATTCTGTATTACATCTGATGATTTGGGAAGGCTCAGCATGGGATTGGCTATTGGAATAGTTAAAATTGGCAACGCAATCTGAGTCCCCTGCGCACAAGAGAAGGAGAATGTTTGGCTTGATCTCTGAGGGCACTGGAGTTGGTATTTGGGAACAAAACATTTCTTCTCTTCAAAGACTGAAGTCTTGTTTTGGACACTTTCCCGACCCACTGTGATCTGGCTGAGCGGCTGTTGGATCTTCTGGGTAATTTTAACCCTTGACGTTTGATGCCAAGGGTGTGGAAGAC
Source organism: Poeciliopsis prolifica (assembly GCF_027474105.1). Lineage (NCBI taxonomy): Eukaryota > Metazoa > Chordata > Actinopteri > Cyprinodontiformes > Poeciliidae > Poeciliopsis > Poeciliopsis prolifica. The sequence goes on along the minus strand of NW_026562416.1, from coordinate 1,481,865 downwards.
CATGGACCTGTGGCAGCTGAGTCGGACTTCCTAGATTAATACTTTGCACCATTTGCTCATTCTTTTGCAGGGGAGCCTCTGTAGGATGAAGTATGAATGGCTGAGCTGCAGGGCGTCTACTAGATATGTGAATCTGCTGGGATCTGTTCTGTGGAAAAGAGCTGACATTTGTGATGGGAGCTTTGTCTGTAGGAATGACGGTTTTCCGCACAGGCTGCTGGCTTTCTGGGCCAATCTTTAAAGACATTTGTCGAACCAGTGGCCCACGCCTCCTTTCGATAAGCGGTACCTGGGAGAGTTGTCCAGTTTTTGGTTGAGCAACAGGTGACAGAGACCTGCTGGGAGACACATTTCCACAATCAAAGGACTTGCTACGATAATCACTTGAAATCTCCACAGAGGGCTGCGTACAGGTGATTTGCTCAGATGCGGCCCGCCTCATGATTCCAGGCACACCAAGGGTGTTGAAAGCTGCTGACAGACTTTGGGTATCCGGGGCTTTGCCAGAACTCTCACCTCTGGATGGACTTTCAGATCGAGAGAGCTCATCTCTGTCGAAAGAGGCAGAGATGCTGGAACAACGAGAGAGACTGCTATCCCTACTGAGGCTGCGTGAGAGAGTAGATTCAAAGCTAGATTCCCCCGAGGAGTGATCCATCTGAGCCAACCGAATCCTTTTCTTTTTTGGAGGAAGTTTCTCTGCCGGTAACTTTGATAAGCTCTCGCTTCTCTGAGGCCAGTTGAACTGATCTGGAGGCTTGTCTGCTGGTTCGGCAGCCTGGGTCTCATGCTCCCTGTCTGAGTCCTCTGTAACTAAAATCTCAGGGACCTGGATGTTGCTTTGGCGAACAAGACGAGATTGATGGACAGGTGTGGAGTTAACACTAAGCCTGCCATCATTGCTTTGTTCGTTTCTTTGGTTTCCATAATCAGTACTGGAGGATTTGGTCATTTTTTCATGGTAGGTCTCGGCAGAGCCAGCTGCTGCTCCTTCTATGTTGGCTTCACTCAGGGAATCCTTCTCCATTGTTATAACTGGAGAGACCCTATCCACAGAATCCGTCTCAAATGAGCTGTGGCTGGTCAGAGAGTTAGTGTGTTTGATCACTGACGTCCCACTGCCCTGCCTAGGTAGCTCTCCCTTCACTGAGCTGCTGTTCTGGGTTTCTCTAATTGGTGATAGTCTGGAATCTGTATTCATCCCTCGTGCTACAAGTTGGATCTGAGGTAGCTTTGGCTGGTTATTTTTGGGCTGGACCTCTACTATTAGAGCATGTCGAGAGAACGTCCTGTTGGAAGGATCTATTGGAGACTCAAAACTAACTGAGCATGGTGGGTTGGTGTCAGTTGGAGACTGATCATCCTCATCACCAACACTTTTCATTTTCCGCCTCTTCCTGATTGATGTCTGTTGATCCAGAATCCCTGAGCCGATTGTTGACCTCGGGATGATTGGGTGTTGTACGCCAACATGAAAAACATCTTGATCACTTTCTTTAACAACCACTGGCTTGTTCTTTGGGGCACGAAGCTCTGAGCAGTAGAATTTCTTATGAGTTTCAAAGTTCTCCAACTTCCTGTACCGATTCCGACAGGTTTCACATTCATACATCGTGCCTTTGTTTTGTTGTGGCTTCTTGTTTCTGTCCTGACCGTGTTCAAATGACTTGCTCCTCTGCATCAAGTCAGCAGAGATGCTCGGGCCATGATAGCCCTCATCCATGGAGCGAACAGAAGGGAGGCCATGACCCTCACTTGTGGAAAAATCTTCCACTGCTACCTGTCTGACCAAAGTGCGAGAGTGCATGGCAGGGTTTGGAGTTGGTGGTGCTGATGAGAATACCTCATCATTTAGGGAACCAATTTTATCATCAAAGGATTGACAGACCCTCAGAGGGTGGGGGATGGGAGCAACGTTGACAGGTAGGGCTGAATGTCCAGGTGTGGTGGGCATGGAGTTACTTCGTGTTATTGGCAGACAATCCATTGGAGGGTAGGGGGAAGGAACAGATAGCAGAAACACTGGCTTTGACTTGTCTGTGGGGGTGAATGGGGATTTAGGGATGTCTGAGCTGGAACTCGACCGCCTTCCCATTGGCTTTAAATCAAACTGAAATGAGTCTTTGAAGATGTATGATTTTGGGGAGTCAATGCTTCCTCTTCTGGACAGAGAGGTCCTCCGTGGCTTAACGCTATCCAGCTGCTTGTTATCCACCACTGCTTCATTGTCAGATATCAGCTTTGAAATGCGTTCTTCCAGGGAGCGGGCACTGGCTTCCAGCGGTGGCCGCATTTGTCTTTCTGGGGGTCGTGTTTTTTGCTCAGCTGCAACATGCATTACAGTTGCAGCCGAGGCAGGGATGCTGGGAAGCGTATTCTTGGCAATGTCAGGGTCTACTGGGGGGATAATCTTCACAAAGGGACTTGTGGGGCTCATGGCCTGGTCGGCACTTTCAGAGCGAGAGAAGTAACCAGAATCTGTGCTTCCTAAACTGCGGGGACTGAGCAAACACTTGGGCTGCTGCTGCTGAGAGAAGTCTGTAGCTTGCTGACGCTGAAGTTGTGCATGCCCGCCCAACAGGGGAGACTTGCACTGCTGGTCTTCATCCTCACTTACAGTGTCCAGTGAGGGATTTGTACCTTCCACCTCCTTCAGGGAGGACAGAATGCCTGGTCTCAGATTTGTAGCCTGAAATTCTCTTTGCCTTTGAGCAGCAGCTTGCTCAGGTGCAGCACCTGTAACTCTTGGACTATCTGCCCTCAGAGGAGATGCGTTAACTGGATACACAACAACTTTTGGAAGAGCTGCCGTCACTTTAGGTTCGTGGGCCCTCCGACTTGGGGAGGATCTTACTGGCGAGTTCAGTTCTATGGGTGTAATGGCTGCACCTTGCAAACTGTTTTCAGAGGAAGCAGCTGTGTAGCTCTGTGTAGAATCTGGATCCAGGTCGGCGGTGCTGCCATCTTCATCACTGTCCGCACTGTCCTCTGCCTCTGAGTGTGTACCAGCAGCTTTGTCCGATTCTTGAGACAACGATCCACCTCCGGATTCAGAGCGTGCCATGAGCCCTAGCTTTATAGCATGAGCGTGGGATTTCTTGTGCTTGTATAAGTTGCTCTTGGTTTTGAAAGAAAAGCCGCAGGTGATGCAGGGATATGGGCGCTCTCCTGTGTGAGACCTGATGTGCTTGAGCAGAACGCTGGGTTTGGCACACGCCCGCCTGCAGTATTCACACACATACTTTCCGGGCTTTTTGAGTTTTTGGTCCTTGGCGACCTGCTCAGCACCGAAGTTCATGACAGTGGTCATTTGCATCTGGTTGCTGCTCAGCGTTACTGGAACCTGAATGGTGCTGGGAACACTGGCAGGAATAGACTGGCATGTTTGTGCTACTGGGGGTTGGCTTTGGGGCAAAGCATTGGTGCCCATTGGAGCTGGTGGTCCGGTGCTAAAGTTCATGTGCAAACTGGGTTTTTCTGAATTTGAAGCAACTGGCATAAACTGTGGTGCACCCTGCTGAGATGTCTGCAGATTTCCCTGCAGAGGTGCAGCAATGCCAATGACGTTCCCCTGTTTGTCAATGTAATAGGTCTGCATGTGGGGAGGCTGCGTCTGGAGACCTATGTTGACTGCAGGGAGAGGCGTTACTCCCCCTCTGAGCTGAGGATAGAGAGCAGCAGGTGGTTTATTGATGGCCATGGCCTGCGAGGGGCTTTTCCTCTCAGTCAGCGTGCTGAAGTCAGGCTCCATCGCCTTCAGCAGGACGTCCAGAGGGTCGCTGCTGCGGTACGACTCTCCCACGAAGCCGGGCTCTGGGCTCTTGCTGTCTTTGGCAAGACGCTCTTCGGCAGTAACCTGCGGGCTCTCCTTGCTGTCCGAGGCCCCACGTGACGGAGGCCTAGAAGACGTCCCCTCTTGCTTCACCTTCTCAGCATCAGAAAAATGGGACCCCTCCTCGAGGGATGTTGCAGTTCGTACAACATTTTCTGGCTCTTCTTTTCTGTTTGGAGATGTTGGTGGATTGCTGGAGGGGAAGGAGGAAGGTGTCGTGTCTTTAGGTGACGAGTCGCAGGCTGCAGGTTCACATGATTTTGACTTCAGGGGCTTCTTCACAGGAGATTTGGGATTTTTCTTCAGCTGATTTTCTCCAACAACTTTTTTCCTCTTCAGGCCTTTTATGCTGTCTGCAGCCCTCTGACTGCTCTCAGACGGGCCTGCGGAGACAGAAACAAACACATTGTTGGTTCAGAAAGTCAACTATCATTCAGTGTTCTGCAGTCCTGACCAGAAAACAAAAATACGCTTCGTCAGCTGAAAATCTGAGTCACCTCCAGATCAGCTTTATAACCGATGTTCTTTCCTTTGACTCGACTAATTTGTTACAAAATCAGAAAAATAGATTTTTATAAGAAGACTCTTTAAACATTTATTATAGTTTCTGTCGTGTCTAACACTCGTTCTGGTTCTGTGAAGCAGCTGATCAGAACCCTGCAGCCTTAGCACCGGACCGGGCCGGGGTTTTTCAGGACACGGTTACGTAACGCTCGCTGTGCTCCGTCACAGTTTCCTGGCCTGTGATGGTGTTTCCCAGGATGAGCTCAGGGGGCCTTTAAGTTCTGCAGACATAATTAGATTAAGGAGTGCCTGATCTTCCCTAAGTTAATCTGTTCTTCAGGCAAGCTGTGCAGGAACCCTCAGCAACAGATAAACACTGTCTGAAACAGTTTCAGACACAAAGCAGGAGCATCAGGCAGGAAACTGGATGTCTGCAAACATCTCCTGGTCTTCATCTGCCTGCGCCGACCAACAGGACTGGTTTTAATGATTTCATCACCAAGCAAAGAGAAAATGTCTGTCAGTGTTTTACTGCAGCCTTCAGGATGATGGCCGTGCAGATTAAGACCCTATACCTGCTTTCTTTCATAAACCAAATCTAAACATGAAGGAAAAAGGTTTGTTCAGGAAGTGAAGAAATAATAAATATTAGATGGTCAAATAAAAAGCTTTTTTTCAAACTCAAACATTCACTGTGGAAAAAAGAGGAATAAATCTGTCCTAACCAACCTGACCTTGGGTGGAAAAGTATTCACCCCCTAAACCTGATAACTGGCTGTTTCTCCCTCTGCAGCAGCAGCTGCCATCAACTGTTGCTAAAAGCTTTAACCTCACTGGGAGAATCATGAATAATAATGCAAGTTCCTGATTTGGGTCAACATTTTCTATTTATTCATTTATTTTGGTCAATAAAATATTTTCATCAACAAAACCTTTCTCCAAAACATTTCAAGATTTATCTGGTCCAAGCGTGAGTGTGAAAAGTTGCTGGATGTTTCCTGTTATGATGTTAAAGAAAAGAAAAACTGGTGGTGGGACTTTAGCAACTACATCTCCAACAATTCAAAACTTGTTTTGTTGAATAAGTAGCACAGGATCTGTGCTGCTTTAGGTTCACTACCCACCAGAATATTAAACCTCTCGGATGAGGCTGAAGCTTCTACTGGAAACCAGTGAAGCCCAACGGGAAAACAAAGTGGGAGCACTGGAGTCCACTCAGGGACTGCAGGTAAACAAACTGGGACCAGTCGCATGTTTAGCTCCTGCTGGTGTGGAAACTGCAGTCTATCCTGTTGGTTCTTACCTTCCTGTGAACCTTTGGGATCTTTCAGCTCCTTCTGCGCCTCTTCGATTTTATCTGCAACAGAGAAGCAGAGAAATGTTTTCAGCATCGCTGCAGAGACGATGCTGCTGCTGCTTGCTGGAAAACACCCGGTTCTGGTTCTGGTTCTGCCTGGTTCCAGCATGCAGCAGGTCAGCAGCCTGGCTCTGTCTGACCCAAACGGACCAACACACCGACCCCTGCTGGAATGATTGATGTGAGGCGCAAAGAGGAAGCAGGGGCTGAAAACATTAATGCTCACTAAGCGGTTCTGATCCAACCGGATACGGATGAACCAGCCTGGTTCAGAAGCTCTGCTCCAGGTCTTCCATTGCTGGAATCTGTGGTTCTGAACTGGTGTTGGTTCCAGTGACACTAACCTGCACTGGTACCAGAAAGCTCAAACTCCCAACTGGTCCAGATCAGGCAGCAGAACCAGAACCAGTGCAACCATTCCAACAGGAAATATGACCCATTACGACAGGAAGTTCAACCCTTTATAGCAAGAATCTAAACCATCGCTCCATCCAGGCTTAGATCTTTTCATCTTACACTCGTTTATCCTCTGTTCTCGGGTTCTATCTGTAGGTTCTGTAGAACCAGAACCGTCTGTACTTCATTGTTTCTGTAAAACATGAAAACTGAACCCGGATATTTTCGGAAGGCGTGTTGGATATTTGAACCAACATCTTGTTAAACTGGACCGGTTCTGACAACCCGACTCATGAAGTACCAACAAACCCAACAAAGGTTCTAGGAACCTGGTGTTAGTTTGGTTCAGAACTGGATCAGTTCTGCAGGAGAAACCAGAAACAATGTGTCTCCTTTTCATTTAAATCTGAAACTTCTCAGAAAAGAGGAAAATTTTCTCCTCCAACCAGGAAACCCTGAAAACCTCCTGGAACAAAAGCTCCTTCACACACAAACAGCAACAGGAGGGAAGAAAGCAGGATGTTCCCAAATTCCCAGATCCATGCCAGGAAACTCTGGAGTGGAGGTCAGTGGATTATGTCATCCTGCGTATGTGTGTGTTACTCCAGGCACAGCCTCCTCCGTCTCTCTCCAGCGATTACATAACGCCGTCCCCACCCTGCGCTGCAAAACAAAGGCTTCCTGCCAGCAGAAAACCAGCGACCAGCGTTTGTTTACAAAACGCAGAGACAACGGGAAGCTGCTGCTTCAGGGATCTGATTCCCACCGGATCCCTGAAATACACAGCGGATCCCTAAAACACAGAGAAGATCCCTAAAACACAGAGAAGATCCCTAAAACACACAGTGGATCCCTAAAACACACAGTGGATCCCTAAAACACACAGCGGATCCCTAAAACACAGAGTGGATCCCTAAAACACACAGTGGATCCCTAAAACACACAGCGGATCCCTAAAACACACAGTGGATCCCTAAAACACACAGTGGATCCCTAAAACACAGAGAAGATCCCTAAAACACACAGCGGATCCCTAAAACACACAGCGGATCCCTAAAACACACAGCGGATCCCTAAAACACAGAGTGGATCCCTAAAACACAGAGAAGATCCCTAAAACACAGAGAAGATCCCTAAAACACACAGTGGATCCCTAAAACACACAGTGGATCCCTAAAACACAGAGAAGATCCCTAAAACACAGAGAAGATCCCTAAAACACACAGTGGATCCCTAAAACACACAGTGGATCCCTAAAACACAGAGTGGATCCCTAAAACACACAGTGGATCCCTAAAACACAGAAGATCCCTAAAACACACAGCGGATCCCTAAAACACAGAGTGGATCTCTAAAACACACAGTGGATCCCTAAAACACACAGTGGATCCCTAAAACACACAGTGGATCCCTAAAACACACAGTGGATCCCTAAAACACACAGCGGATCCCTAAAACACAGAGTGGATCCCTAAAACACAGAGAAGATCCCTAAAACACACAGTGGATCCCTAAAACACAGAGAAGATCCCTAAAACACACAGTGGATCCCTAAAACACACAGTGGATCCCTAAAACACACAGCGGATCCCTAAAACACACAGTGGATCCCTAAAGCACACAGTGGATCTGCTCCTTTAACCAAAGATTCTCTGGATAAGAAAATAACCAAAAAGACAAAATGTGATAAAACTTCTGAGAGAAAAGGAGTTTAAAATTGAAAACCACAGTTTCATGCACATTTCCCCGTCTGCATGGAGTCTCTTTTGGCTCCATGTTGGACGCAGAATAAAAACCAGGCTGGTTCTGCAGGTCAGAACCACCTGGGATCATTTCTCCACCAGCAGGTGTGTAAACACAACGCCGGGCTGCAAGGAAACATCTAAACCTTCCCAGAAGCCCAACATCAGAGCAGGAAGCTCAGAGAAATGACCTGAAACCCCACAGCTTCAAATCAGACTCTACAGGCCTCAGTTAGCAGGCTAGAGGTCAAAGGTCACTGCCCTAAATCCGCATAGCTTCTTGGAAGGGTTGAAGCAGAAAGTCTCTTCTCTCTAGAAACAAGATGGCTGCCGGCCTGAGGTTAGAGCTGAACCCGATGGACAACGACCTCTGGACAGACGATGAACCAGGACAGGCACAACCAGCTGTAAGCACGGTGGTGGAGGAATGATGCCATGGGCTTGTCCTGCAGGATTCCAGCTCGGACCAAACCGGGTCGTCAGCAGAACCAGGAACCCAAACAGCAGCGTGTTGTTAAAGCAGCATCATCAATCTGAAGCTGCCATTAAAAATGCAAGCATGTGGCCTAGTCAAAGTTCACACATTCAAAGAGCCAAGCTGAAGCCTGGATGAAGAAAGAAGCTGAAGAACAGATTCTGGTGGACGGATCAAACGCAGATCATAACAGATTAAAACCTGGAAGCTGATCTCATTTATCTGCAGCTTCTCATGTTTATTTGGATTTTTCCCGTCAGGTTCGGCTGCAGGATGATATTTGCTAAATAATTCAGAGACGAGGTGGGAACAAATGTAGAAGGAGAATAAAAAGTGGAGCGCTGGAGTTTGAGCCGATCTCGCTCGGCTGTGAGGACGTGAACAGAGTGCAGAGCGCCGGCCCAAACCTGCAGCTCTCAATAATGCATAGAGAGCGAGAGGCGGGTCCGGGTCCGGGCGGCGCCCCGATCAGCAGCAGCAGAAGAAGAAGGCATCTGGTTGTGGCTCCTCTGCAGAGGTCTGCCGCTGAACGCGCGCTGCTGCCCCCGCAGGAAGCTGCAGGCCGCCGATTATGGGGCCGCGTGGGCTCCCAGTTAAAACCTGAAATAACGAGAAGCGGAGCAGCGAGAAGAGTGTGGGGGAAGAAAATGAAAATCTACTCCTCCAGCTCCCTCTGACTGCAGCTGCCACAATTATGAAACATTCGTAGAGGAGTTGCTGTTGTAGCATCACTGCAGCGAACAGGTCAGAGCGTTTCTACGGCTCTGAATGTGAGAGCAGGAAGTTTTCAGGGTGGGATTAGTTTTCATATCTTCATATCTGCCAGCAGACATGATTTCCAACAGGGATCAATCTGAATCTGAGGAACCATTAAAACCTGCAACAGCAACCATTCATATAAATATCTGTGTATATATTATGATTATTTTTATTATCATTATATTCTGGATGGTCACTGATCCACGTAAGGTCAGAACTTTCCATACACCCTCACCAATGATTGGCTAAACTGAGCTAAATGTTCACATCCGTCCACTAATAGAGAATAACTTTTACCAACTTTGCAAACATTTAAATTCTCCTAAATAAATTATTCCAGATGAATCGAAAACACTAATTATTTTATTCGGCTGTTTTGTAAAGTTCCAGCTGAATAAAGTAATAAATATTTTGGTCACCAACTGGAGAGTTCTTCAGTAGCTCGTTTATATTCATGCTCTTATTTTGAAGTCTGTTTGGGCAGCAGTTCGGTTTCCTGCAAACTTCTGAACTGTAACGATGTTCTCTGAGGAGGCAGAAAGGTGGCGCTGTCTTCCTACAACAAAATGGAGGACGCAGGGATGGCGTGATCCATCGACCCGGATGCCAAGCATGAGGCGACTGTGGTGAGAAACAGGAAGGAACATCCAGCAGAACCAGAACCCAAACCGGACCCCTGCTGTGAGCAACGTGCGGTACCAGCAGAACAAACCAGAACATTTACAGACAAATGTAATTGCCCAGATTTGACTTCATGTTTTAACTAAACCAGTTAACGATTAATCGATTTCTAAATCAGTTGTGTCAATAACTGATTTGTCCCGATTAGCCTGACTGATGGCGTTGCAGTCAGAACCAGAACCTGCCAAGGTAAATTTTATCTGCTGTGTGTTTGTTTCTGCGGGGAGCCGTTGCTAGGCAGCCAGTAGGAAGTATAAAGGTCCAGTTTCAGGAAACGGCCTCCCAGTTCACCCATTAAAACCATCAACTGTCAAATTTTACTTTCCCTTCAAGTGTAACATAGAAAAAAACGTAGCAGTCGCTGGACCGGACCGGACCCTGCAGCTTCCAGAACAAACAGCTCCTGCGGGTCAAAGCTGCAGCAGCTTTGGACCCAGCCCACTCCACTGGAACCAGAACCACTGGGACAGAACAAGCTAGGAGAACTGGGAGCTGTGGGGCTCCGCCGAGCCGCTGCGACAGCACCGCCTGCTTCCTGTCTTTGTTCAGAACCTTACCTCCACCGATCGGACCAGAACCGTCCCAGAAACTCCAACAGGAACTAACATGCAGAACCGGCCGGTGCAGAGCAGAATCTCTTCCTCTGGGTTCTGGACTCGGTCCCGGGACCGACCCGTCCGTGTTTCCTGCCTGTCAGCTGAGGTGGCGCCGCGCGGTTTCCTCTTGAGTGACGAGAAGGGGAATTCCTGTAAGGTCTGCGGTGAGAGGGGGGCGGGCCCGGCAGAACCCGGCCCGCAGCGTCACTGAGAGCGGCTGCGGCACCTCCAGGGGATCCTCCTCCTCCTCCTCCCTCTGCTGCAGGAGGATCCACGGCCCGGCCTGCTGCTTTCACTTCCTGTTTCTCCACCAAGCTGCTTCTGCTCAGCTGCACAACTCAGAGTTTTCTTGAGTTATGCAACCGGCCCGATCAGGCCAGAACCGGACCAGAGCGGATGAATCATCTCTGGGTCATCGTCACGCTGCTGTAAACTTACAAAACAAACTTTGCAACATCTGCACATAGTTGGAGGATTATAGCAGAGCTGCACCAACCGGGCCGTGACTGGTTCTGGGTCTCAGCAAAGCAGAACCGCTGAAACACCTATAGAGAGTATCGGCCGGGTTCTGCTGATCCGCTGCATCTGACAACCACTCAGAGTGAAACTCACTGAGTGTGTTCACAACGCCGAGGCAGAAAGACGGCGGCAGTGATGTCATCGAGCCAAAGATTATACCAAAATAAGATTAACAATATAAACAAGGTGGGGACAGGAAACGCTGCTGCTGTGTAAACAGACTTCAAAATAAGAGCATGAATATAAACGTCTAACTATTCAAGATGTTGAACTTTATTCCACTGAAAGTTTATAAAATAGCCAATTAAATTAGCGCCTGAAAAATTTATTTAAGGAAAGCTAAATGTGCTCCATGTTTTAAAAATGAGCAAAAATGCTAAACAAGACATAATGGCTGCTGTTAGCAGATTAGCAAAAATGTGCCCACTGCTGTCAGTTTCTAGGCCTCTATTAGAAGGTTAAAGTTGACGACAGAGCATTTAGAAAACACTGACCCAGTGTTTGGATCAGAACATCCTGGACCCGGTTGGACCTGCAGCTCAGTTTGTTTACATCCTGAATCCATTGACTGGATTTCTGGGTTGTTTAGCCGTTTAGTTCCAGAGAAGCTAAATATTTACGCCACACGCCGACGGCTGCAACATCACGGCCGTTTGGATCATCGTCCCGCTCTGTAATCCAGCAGTCAGAGCCGGGTCGGCAGGAGAACCGGGCCATGACTTAGCATCTTAGCGCTGAGTCAGCGCATCAGCTAATGATGGCTCAGCCGCGCTGAGGGAGTCCAGAACCAGGCCAGGACCAGAACAAAACCAAAACCAGAACCAGGACCACAACCCGGACCAGGGCAAAACCAGAACCAGGACCAAAACCAGGACCAGTACAAAACCAAAACCAGAACCAGGACCAAAACCAGGACCAGTACAAAACCAAAACCAGGACCACAACCCGGACCAGGGCAAAACCAGGACCAGGACCACAACCAGGACCAGAACAAAACCAGGACCAGAACAAAACCAAAACCAGGACCAAAACCAGGACCAGTACAAAACCAAAACCAGGACCACAACCCGAACCAGGGCAAAACCAGGACCACAACCAGGACCAGACCAAAACCAGGATCAGAACAAAACCAGGACCAGAACAAAACCAGAACCAGGACCACAAACGGGACCAGGGCAACACCAGAACCAGAACCAGACCAAAACCGGGCCAGAAGGTTGGGAATGCCTTCTGCCCCAACGTTTTCCACACAACAGAATCGATTCAGTCGACTCTGGACTAAAGGTTCAGTTTGATGTTTCAAGCTAAATATTCAGTTAGCAGATGAAGCTAAATATGGAGCTCAGGCTGAATGTTTTGGTCAGAGTTAAATATTTTGCCAATTTCCAAATTCACTTGTCAGCAACTGAAAGTGACTACCAAACAAAAGATGAGCTGTTTTAAAGACTCTACTATGTTAACCAGTGGATCCACAGCTAAACGATGGATCGTTTAATTTTCTCTGAGCTAGCTAAATGTTTAGCTTGTAAACTAAACATTTAGCTAGCTCAGACACATTTAGCTTCTAAACTAAATATTTAGTTTAGAAGCTAAATATTTAGTTAGCTGACTGAATGTGAGTCAGACTCAAATGAACATCATGATCCACATGTTAGTTTATGGGTCAGAACCGGACCAGTCCATACAAATCGGACTTCAGGCAAGAATTAGCTTATGCGCTATTCTGGTAAACCAATCACATGGTGACATTTATTAGTTGTCCATAAGGTTTATTAGCACTAAAATCTGTTGGATCTGATTGGATTAAAACATAAAGTTAAATTACACACAAGAAAATACTGCTTTCTACTGAGTCTTTGTTTCCTTTGATCTTTTTAAATTCTGCACCTAAAAATGAACTAAGTCTGAAAAACTAAAACTAAACTAAGCCAACTAGGAAACACTCCCCAAAACTAATTAAGACGAAATGAATTAGACAAATAAAAACGTCACAATAAAAGTGAACTAAGATGAAGAAGTGAAAACCATGATGATCCCGGTTCTGAGTCGGTCCGAACCTCGGCCATGTACTCACAGTTTGGTCAAACAGAACCATGAACTTCAGCTGCTGCAGAAACAGAAACATGGCTCCTCACAACCCGATCAGAACTGGGCCCAGTTTGGGTCCAAACACAAACAATCAAACGCCTGATGGAACCAAGTTCTGCTAAATAACAGAAACGCTGAAAGCCCGACCCGCTCTGACAGACAGAACCACCTCTGACGCTCGAGTCAGCTGTGCTGCAGGTGAATCACCTGCACAGCTGCAAATGTTAATTATCATCATCAAAAGTCGTCGTATTTTTTCCCAGAGGAAAAGCTTCAGGTCAGATGAGTCACACGTAAATCGAACAGAAAATGAACTGTTCAGTTCAGCTTCTCTGAACTGCAGGAAACATTCAGACGAGTCAGAAATGAGTTTCATCCGTTAAAGTCAGATGATTCAAGATTCAATGTTTTCAGTTTTCTTCCAGAAAAACGACAGTTTTTCACAGACAGATTAGGGAACAGTCTTTTAGAAATCGATTATTCAATTAATCAATTTCTATTTGTCAGTTGCTGTGCTGATTATTGATGATTAATCAACTTCGCTATCAATTATTCAATCAGTTTTTCTAACAATTGATCAAGTATTTGGATTGTAAATTGGCACATTCTAAAGATTTGTGATTTTACACAGTACTAGAAAAACATAAGAAAATGCAAATAAATAATTAAATTCCCATCGATTAATTAAAAAAATGAACATTTTACTGCCTAACGTGCAGTAAGAACGTTCCTGGAGGGAGCGCTCGGTCGTTTGTAGCAGAACTGATCAGCTGGTTCATTAATCTGGACCCGGAGAATCTAAATATAATCTAGACGAGTTCTGGTTCCAACACATTTACAGATGAAGAATGTTTTTTGTCTAAGTGAAAATGTTCATATTTTGTGCCAGGAAAGTTTTTAGATGCCGGTTCGCCACAAGAGACACGACTGTGACGCAAAAGCGGAGGAATGTAACAGTTTGAACCCGAGCGGCAGCTCCGTTTGGTGCCCGTGTCGCTCCAGCTTCCAGGAAAAGAGACGCGTCTTCATCAGATCTGAGGGTTGAGAGGAAGAGAACAGGAAGCCTGGAGCTGATCCTGCTGCTGGAACAAAGTTGTTCCTGAAATGTTCCCGAATCGTCTGGACGGAGAATCCAGGTGATCTGTTTGTTTTCCATCGCTGCAGCATGAAGCTCCTGATATTTAATCAGGTTAGAGAAGCTAAACTGTCATCTGGGGCCCGAAGCCACAGAACGTGACTTTTATAAAAAATATTTTCACACATTTGTTAAAATGATCATTATGTTGTGACAGTTTAATACGACACAAATAACCTGTGAAAAAAATCAATCTCTGCCTCTTTCTTGTGCTAATTAAAAACAACCAATCAGAACCAGGAGGCTGGTCTTAGCGCTGTCAATCACTCTTGTACTTACTCTCTCCTGCTTGCTCTGTGCTAACCTACAGCTGGTTCACAACATAGCCTGCTACAGATGCTAATGCTGGTTAGCATAGCTACTGATTATGTTTTTTCCTGCAACAGTGAGTTGTTTTTCCAGCACATTGAGTAGCGCGTACATGAGGATGACTGACAGCGCTAAGCCCCCCTCCTGGCTCTGATTGCTGTTTTTGGGGCATTTCTCCAGACAGCAGCATCAGCTCACAGATTGTCTCAGATCAAACTGTCATTTTTTTACAAACATTAATAAAAGTTACAGAGTGCAGCTTTAAAAGGACAGACGAACAAAACTCAGCTGCAACAAAATGTTTGAATAAATTTAAAGTTTGACTTTCTCTTTCTGATTCTCTACATTTGATTAATAATGTGGAGCCTTCTGTTGCCATAAATATAAAATTAAAACAAGGTGAAAACGTTTTGACACAGTTAAACGTTCTGGTTTGGAGCTGAGGAAGGAAACGCCGTCTCGACACGTTTCTTCCCCGACTCGTTCCGGCACTTTGCAAACTAAACCACTGCTAATGACATGTTTGTTTTCTGTTCGCAACAGAAACTCGTTTATTTTCATGCATTCCTGCCTGATGACTGCAATGAGTCAGAAGCAACAAAGCAAATCAGTCGAATTCAACTAGGTTTATTTATTACTTTCATTAAAATCACTAAAGAGATTCTTCATTTTTATCTATTCAGAAACACATGCAGTAGTTTAGTGAACAACGGATTCAGATTCTACTGTTTTCTTTTGAAAGAAAACAAAAAAATTTCTTAAAGTTTGAATTTTCATCTGTTTTCACTGGAATGAATCAAAGTCTGACTTGTTGTACGTTTAGTGAATCATGTTTCCAGTTTGATACAAACAGGAAAACCTCCTCCAGTATTTTACATTTTAGTGACATCAGAGATGCACCGATCGAACATTTGGGCCAATATCCGATTTATCAATATTAACCTCCCAAAAACCTGCAGGGCCTATTAATCACTTCATCTGATTGAAAGAGTCAAATTTTACCTTTAACCACTTCAACCTTTTTATATTATGTTAAAATATGGACAGAAAAAGTATTCAAATAAATAACTCAGTGTCTTTTTTAAGTAAGAAACATTTTATTGTGAAGCTAAAACTGCCAAAGTTCTGGACAAAGTTTTTAATTATCCTAAATGCAAAATGTTCATTTTTTACTGTTTTGATTTAATTTCTGCTCTGAGTTTGTTGTTCATTCAGCAAAATGCCTGTTTTTGAGTCTGAATGCTTCAATTAATGATTAATCGATCAGTAAATTAGCTGATATTTATTTCAATAATTTCCTGATTATTTGGATTAGTCAGATGAATCGTTGGTCTTTAATCCTGTGCTGCATCACATGAGCAGCTCCGCCCTTCATCCTCCGAAAACAAACAGCAACAAGAAGGAGTTATTAATATAACCGACAAATATATCGGTTATTAGTATCGATACATAGCAGCCGATACCGATACAGCATCCCTAATTTCAAATCCTTCTCAGGAAATGACATTCAGTCAGCAGGAATCAGAGTCAGGGCCGAACAGCGCGGTTCCAGGGGCCACGTTCGGCCCCAGAGCCACATTTTGGACCCTCCTGTAAATATGTTTAGTTTGTCAGAAAGTTTGTTTAGTTGTTTCTGTCTCTGTTGACTGGTTGCTTCTACTTTTCTTTCTTTTCGTAGTTTTCAGTAAAACTTTGCTGCTTCAGTTTGTTTTGGCAGATTATTATTATTATTATTTTTTGTTCCAGTTTTTGTCGCATTTCAACTGAATCGGACATTTTTTCCTGCTTGTTTTGTTACGTTTTGTCAGATCTTCCTATAACAGCTTGTTCTGTTTGTTTCTGAATTACCAACTGGTGACAAAAACTATTATTATTATCATCATTATTATTATTATTGTGATTAACGTTTGCTGCAGCTCATTGAAATGACGATTCTTGTTTTTACAGTTGGTTACATCCTACTCATAGATTGCATGTTGCTGCAACAGTTGCTGCAACAGTTGCTGCAAATAAATAATAAACACCCAACAAATGAAAAAACGACGCCTAATGGCATGAAATATTATCATCATAAAAACCCAAACAGGGAGAATGAGAGCGGGATGAGCAGTGCCACATGGAGGGTGATTGACAGCGCTAAGCCCCGCCTCCTGGCTCTGATTGGTTGTTTCTAGTTACTGGGAGATGGATTGTTTCCACAGATTATCTGTGGGTTTGTCTGGGTTTCATCTGTGGTGGTTTGGTGGAAATATTCTGTAATCTGAGATTATTAATCCATCATCAGGTTTGGTAATTCAGCCCTTTGAGCCCAGAGGCTCCAGTTTGACTGAAATCGGATTCTTTCTGTCTCTGTTTTGTGATTTTGAAGCTGCCGCCCACCTTCACCTCCTTCACTGCTGCGCCGCTCTGCAGGAGAGGTTACATAACCGCACCTCTTCCTCCTTACGCTCCCATCCTCCTCTTCCTCGCCTCAACCTTCGTCCTTCCTCTCCTGACCATCAATAAAATATGAATAAAAATCTCGTTATTAAATCATCAAAGTGCTTCTGGGGAACAGAAGCTGGATTAAATGCACCGATATGATTTTTTGAGTTGACAATTTTCTATTTTTAAAACATAAAAGAAAAAAATCAACTCAACCGAAATGAAATATTAACATTTCACTTTTATTCAATTATAAAACTTTACCAAACAACAAACTGCTGGGATGGATGGTCACAGTTCTGACTAACAGAAACACCTTGATTGATCAATAATTGGCTGCCAGTCTGAGCCAATCACAATCTGATCACCGATCGGAGCCATTTATGATCCATGCAGTTTACAATCTGATCACGACCCAATTAACACATAGAAACAAGTTGATTGATCAATAATTGGCTGCTGATCGAAACTGATTACTGATAACAACCTGATCACCGATCAGAGCTGATCGGATCTGATCTCTGATCACCGATCAGAGCTGATCAGGGAACAATCTGCCCATTCCAGTCGATGGATCGGTGCGTTTCTACCAGCGTTTTTCTCGTCTTCCCTCTGAATTCATTAGATTTTTAAAATATCAGCCTGAGGATCTGAAACCCAGGAGAAATCAGATCCTTCCAGGTTTTAAAGTCTGCGCTGTTGTTCTGTTTTCTCCTTGTAAACCTCTGAACCGGAACCGAAACCTGAGCCTGAGGACTTTGGGCCGACAGGTGTCCGGGTCGCGGATCAGCCGGAACCGAGGAGAAACTTTACCCCAGCAACGAACAGAGACACAAACACAAAACTGTACCTGATGTGACGAAGAGAAAAAGAGGAAGACTCCCCGCTGGGCGCTCACTGGGAAACCCCTGACATTCCTGACACAAACATTCCCAAATTACAGCCGACCGAGACGAGCGTCCGTCCTCTGAGCTCTCCTCTCCCTCTCTGCCATCGCTGCAGCCCTGCTTCTCTCCTCCCCCTGCTTCGTTTCTTTAATGCTTTCTGTAAATCAGGGAAAGCTCTCCCTGCTCTCCCTGCTCCCCCTGCACCTCCTGCACCCCCAGCGCCGCGGCGCCTCCTGCTATAAAAGCCAAGCAAAGCGGGATGAGGCGCTAAAAACGGCACAGCTCTTTAAATCCTCACACACTTTAACATGAGATTAGCTGCAGGGCGAGCAGGATATAAATACCCATCAACCTGATGGAGCATCGATCCGCCGCTGCAGCGACAGAAACACACCGGCCGATCCGGTTCCAGATCCACATCCAGATCCAGATCCAGATCCGGTCTGGAGGAACCAGAAAACTACAACAATTAAAACTATGAAAATAAATTTGCTGGATGGAAACACAGCAATTTTTTCTTGAAAAAGTTCTGGTGGTTTTTCAGCCAGATGAAACTCTTGGCATGTGATCCACAGCTGGATGCTACTACTGGGAAACTACGAAGAAGACCGGAAGTTGGTGGAGGAAGATGATTCACCAGAACTCACAGCATCAGCTTCAGAAAAAGATGTTGAGTCCAAAGCTCTTCTGTAAAATGGCCGACTGGTTTCCCCAAAACCCGAGAGAATATTTCAACATTAAAAAGACATTTTTTGTGCACCGCATCACAGAGGGAAAATATGAGGAGAGGAAAATGAGCTGCTGCATAAACAGTCTTCAAAATAAAAGCACAAATATAAACAGCTAACGAAAGTTTTTATCCATCGGTCATCAAAACTTCAACAGAAACTTTATTACACTGAAAGTTTACAAAGCTGCCCAGTAAATTAGCGTCTTAGCATTCGCCTGTAAGTATTAAACTGAAGTGCACTAAATGTTTCCACTGAACAGCTGCATGAAAAATTAGCTCTGCTATTATTAACAGTAAAAACTGTCCTGATGTGCAGCAACATTCACACCTTCAACTGCAGCTCAGCCCCAACTAACTCCAATAATTACATCTGATCAACCAAAAATAATCAAATATAAAAGCTTTAATGTTAGGAGAATGAATCTTTCTGGGAGTAAAAAAGCATTCAAGTCATTTTAATGTATTTTTCCATTTTTAAGTGAAAATATGCAGAATTTAAAAACCAGTTTTAGCCTCGGTGTTCCTCAGGGATTCATCCTCAGCCTCCTCCTGTTTCTACTTTCATTTTCTGCCATTTTTCACTTTAAGCCCAACAAGACCCTGCAGGTCCAGCGACACTATCCTGATTAACCCCTGAGTGAACGCGGCTTCCTAACGCTGCACCTGATTTACAACCAGCAGTTATTAACGGGCTTCTGCAGAACCAGCTCATCCCTACCTCTGAACTGGGTTCTGGACGGAAATGTCTTCAGATTTCAGTTGAAATGATGTGGAATTTGTAGAAAATCTTTGTGTTTAAACTCTACAACAGATAATCGGAGGTTTCCAACCCTTCGTTTCCACAGCAGAAGAAAAACGACTGTTTGACGTTTTTATGTGGGTTCTAATTGTGTTGCATTTTAATTTGGCATCCGGTTGTTTGAGCAAATCGCTTCAGGCCTGCAGGGGAATCCGGATCTCTGACTCTGCAGTGAGGAATCAGTTTTACACCTGAAGCTCGCTGTGACTCACGCCGACGCCCTGCAGCCGCGCAGCTCCTCTCGTACAGTTACAGGCTGCGACTTACAGGAGGAAGGTCTGCAGCGCTGCAGCCAATCACCGGCATCCTCCTCCTCACGGAGCAGCAAAGTGAGGAAGAGCGTCAGACGGAGCAGAATTCCTCTGAGATTTTCCCACCCGAGCGGCACTGTGAGCTCAGACCCCCCTCCAGGATCCCTGCCCATGGCAACAGCAGCTGAAGAAGAGATGTCCAGAGTTACGCAAGAGGAGGAAGCTCAGCCAGCAGGCAGCACCCTCCTCTTCCTCCTCCTGCAGATATTTCCACTTTAACCCTCTGGACATTTACCCCGGGTCAGAGGGGGTTCTGCACAAAGGCCTGGATTCCCTTTTGGAAAAATAACACATTTCTAGCCTAAACTGTACAGCAAACTGTGAAATATGCAAAACACACTAACACGAAAAACAAACCCAACAGAAAAATCCTCCAACCACAGAAAGCAAAAGTAAAAAGAAAATACCACAAATAGAAAAACAGAGTCCTCCAGACCACCAGGGGGCGTCTGGTATTATATACATAAATATGCTGCTGTTCTTTAATATCGCTAAAATGATTAAGTCCGACATCTTTTCTTCCTCTAACTCAGTGCTTCTCAATTATTTTCCGTTACGCCCCCCCTAGCAAGAAGAAAACTATTCGCGCCCCCCACTCCCCACCGTGACTATCCATCTCTGCATAAAATTTTTCCTTAACATTTTTTTTCGCTGAAAAAACTCTGGCGGCTTGTCGGCGTGATTGGGATGTAACGTGTTTAAGTGACGCGCTAATTTATTTGGCTTCATGCTGTCCGCTGCGAGCATTTTTAGACACAGCAAACACACCGGTCTTTCCTCTTCTCCAACTGTAGTCACAGTGAAGCCAAGCGCTAAATACGCTTCGTCGTAATTCTTCTTCTTAGCTTTCGGTTGACTTTCTGTTGTCTCATTATCTTTGTCTCTCTCCGCTTTTCTTTTCATCCCTGTGAAAAAACTTTTTCATGTTGGGGGTTGTTGAATAACGGAGGCCATAGACAGAACGCAGTCGGAGCTTTTTGTTGACTTAACACTGCTAACCAAGGCAAACCTGTTGTCTTGTAAGTCATAAAATGTTGCACTGTCGCAAACGTGACAGAAGTAACAATGAGAGCGCCACTGCCGCCTACTGTGCGCAATTACACTTAATACTAGTTCGGCCAAAAAAAAAAAAAAAGCCTGTTCCCCAGGATCACACGCCCCCCCAGGTATCGCACCGCGCCCCCCAAAGGGGGCCCGCCCCACTATTTGAGAAGCACTGCTCTAACTAGTCAGCCAGTTTTTCAGACGTTCTGTCCTTACCGACAGTCTGGTGCCAAACCATTTGGCGGTCGACTCCCTCTAGTGGCCTGGAGTGAGTTAGCAACCATTTATAATGACTATTTTTGCTTATTTTCTTTCTTTTGTTTTGTTTAGCTGCAGCATTTCTTCTGCAGCTAAACTGCATTTTGTTAGTAATCTAGATTCACCAATGTTTTTTCTTCCATGCGCATTTTGAAGTATCGAGTTAAAAAATGGAAACCACAACATTCAGAGCTTCCCAAATTTGGCAAAAACATTTTTATGCTCAGTCGAGGTGGCATTTGGCTTTTCCAAAAAACAGTCAAGATGGAAACACATTTCTGATGTAGCGAAGTATTTTTCCACTGGTGGGTCTGTTCCTTACCAGAGGCACAAAACGCTATTTTCATTTTGTCCAACTGGTCTGGAGGGAGCCTGACGCCTTTCCTGCTTTTTGTAGTTTTTTTAAATTTGCTTTTGTCATGTGGTTGCAGGATTTTTTCTTTACTGTGTTTCAACGTTTTTAATGCACATTTTAAAGAATTGCATTAGAAAAGGTTAATGAGATCAAATCATTTCGCTGAGATGTGTTGAAGGTCCATGCTGCTTAGCAACCTCTACTTCCTGTCTACTACCGCCAAACGCAGCAACATCTGACAAAATCAAACTTTGCAAAGTCCGTTCAATTTGTTCCAAAGCAGGAAATGGAAATGTGCTGAAATTCACATTTTCCTTATTTCTTCTTTAGTTTTTGTGACTCTTTATGTAATTTTATGAATTATTTGAATATTACATCGTTAATAAGTTTCAAACATCAATAAAAAGAGGAATCTGCCGAAGGTGCCAATGATTAACCAGAATCTACTCAGATTAATCATAAGTGATTAATCATTAGAATAAACGATTAATCGTTAGATGCAGACCTTCCCCAAGGTTCTAGTCAGACAGTGCAGCACGACTAAATGGACCAGAACCATAAACATGCAACACATGTAAAAGTGGAAACTTGTAGGGTAAAATCAGCCAAGATTAACCCTAATCCAACAAAAACAGATTCGATATGCGAAATGCATCAGAATCAGAACCGATATGCTCCAGAACCACATGATTCTGCCTCCCATGAAACTAAACAAACAGTAAAATTATGTAAATAAACACTTTTCCCTGACTAAAAACCACAGAAGTATTAGACTTCTAAGTTTATTCCAAACCTCAGAGAAATATTTTATGACCAGAGATTTAAGCTAAGTAAGGAAGTCTCTCTGTGGCCCCCTGGTGGTCTGCAAGGTACTGCATGTAAACGACTGTTTATCTGCGTGAACTCAAAGTGCGACGCCTGTAGTTATCTTAACAAAGGATTGTGTTTAAAGGTAATAATGTACCTTAAGACATTCAAAATGAAAGCAAAAGGTACTATTGGGAAGAAAACGTCAGGTGAACTTATATGATCAGAGGAGTTCAAGTCTTTCTCTGTTCCTCAGGGTTGCAGACGGTTTGTTTTCAGAGCTCAATTATGTTGAATAGCATCCGACATGCAGAAAGCGGGTTCTGTCCAGCCCGGCCTGCTGCATCGAGGCGCTGAGCAGTGCTGCGCCCCGCCCTGCGCCCCGCCCCGCACCCCGCCCTGCGCCCCGCCCCGCCCTGCGCCCCGCCCCGCGCTCACTCACTGCATCTCAACACCAAAAATAATGATTTACGTCGAGCTCAAAAAAAACCAAACTGAAATCAACACCTTCCAAATCTGTAAACGACTCAGTAACGTGTCCAAACAGCTGCAGTCGGTCGAGCACAGAACATGAGCTGCATTCAGATGCTGCTGCTGTCCGACTGAAGCTTGATGGTTTGTGAGTTTGAAGTGATTCTCAGCCTGGCAGTTTGAGAAAACCACGATTTTCAGGTTCAATAAAGCGAAAGTGAGAATCTGAGAACAGATCTGAGTCTGAACATGTTCCAGCGTTCCTCCTCGGTTCCGACCCGTTTCCTGCCCTCTGCGCTCGTCGGAGGCTCCAGCAGTCGGCCACCAGAGCTGCACCTGCAGACCCGCATTCATCCCGCTCAGTTTCCCTGGCAACCCCTGCATGGGGCCCGCAGCCCCACACAGCCGGCCTGTCAGGGTTCAGCCCTGCGCTGCCTCCATGAAGGATTCTTCAGTTTATCTAGAGGCTGCAGACGACACGGTTCCTCTGGAGTGTTCTTCATCTCTCCTCCTCGCCGTGTCATCAGTGCGTCTTCGCCGCCGCAGCGTCAGGCAGAACCGGCCTGCAGAACCGGCCTGCAGAACCGGCCAGCAGAACCGGCCTGCGTGTGGCGGCGCATGCTTACAGGAAACCCAGGGAGGTCACCGTTCGTTAGCTCCAATTTACCTTCAGCTCCTCAGAGCTTCAGCACCGCTTCGCCTTGAAACGTTTACGCCCAATAAGCAGCCTGATGAGGCGGCAGGAGGATGTTATGAGTGGAAAACACAGAAACAGGCTCACAGCTTGAAGGTGACTTATTGGACTTGATGAACAGGTTAGGATCAAACTCTGGTCTATACAAAACATGTTCACTACATTTTTACTCAAATTTATTCTTAAATAGTTTGATTTTAGTCTATTTAGTTCATTTTTTGGGCCTCTGTCATTTTGGATCCTAATAAGCTGCTGTTGGCCACGCCCCCAACTCGATGTTCGCATTTTCACCATACATCTTTGAAAAGCATTAGCAGAGCCTCCTGCACAACCAGGAAGAAAGCAGGAAGTGTTTTCTGGATGGCAAATCAACAACAAAATACTTGTTTTCCAGCAGCCATTGTATAGCAAAAAAACAGCTGACCAAATGTGCTGGAACTGAGCTGGGGTTGCTAGGTAACGGACAGAACTCAGCTGGGGTTGCTAGGTAACGGACGGAACTCAGCTGGGGTTGCTAGGTAACGGACGGAACTCAGCTGGGGTTGCTAGGTAACGGACAGAACTCAGCTGGGGTTGCTAGGTAACGGCACAGTGCCCATTGAATTGACTCAAAAATGGAGGGAAGTTTTTGAAATGGCTCATTTTACAGAGACTGGAAACCATTAAATTATTCCCCAAAACCTGCTGGGGGGGTTGGAAGCAGTAGGCACACAAAGGGAAGAATAAAAATGTGCAATAAGTGAATTTTTCCTAATAAGATCCTTTTAAATCATTTATGAAGAAGAAAAGTTCAGGCTCTCTCCGAACTCACCAGGCAACACGAACTCGACCTTTAGAGGCGAGGCGTTCAGGCGGCGGCGTGAGACGAACATCAGCCACGAGGAAAATGTGTGTGATGGTTAACATGAGAGCAGCATCAAGAGAAGACCAGTTTACTGGTGAGGAAACAGACTCAATCCAGAGAATTTAGAGAGAAATAAGATGAAAAACCCAGAAAAGTCCAAACCCAGACGACTGCTTGTTTCCCTCCAAACAGATGGAAACTGATTCACATTTCCTTTTTCTGCAACATTTTACAAGTTTACTAAAAATTCATAGCAACTGGATTGAAACATAGTTTCTGTTTCACAAAGTTTAACAGACCATTTACAGAAGAAGGCTGGTCCCACAATCAATATTTCTGTTATTGGATACATTATTAATTTGTCAACCTTTTTAACACCATGACAAAAACCAACAACGGCGCCGGCATCAGTCAATCATCACCATCCTGCATCGCCTCTTCCTCTCTGGTTCCACAGACTTCAAACGATGATTTATTTGGCTTTTCTCTGCATCTGGTTACATTCACTCTTATGTTGTGTTTTTTGTGTTATAGTTGCTAAGAGGGAATAATTCAGAGAAAACATTCAAAATAAACTGTTTGGTTACATAAAAATCAGAAAATCTCATTTTTTAGCTCTTATTGAATTGAAAACAGATGTTATTGCGTAGCTCAGAAAGCATCACATGTCCTGCAGTTAATAACTCAGATTAATCGATAATGGAAGTGAACGTTTCCCTGTTGCCTCTTCAGGAGGGAAAACCGTCACCAAACCATCAAACACCACAGAGTGAAACGACTGGAAGATCCTGCAGGCATCAAACTTTCATTTTTCTGTCTGAGTAGAAAACAAGT
Organism: Poeciliopsis prolifica; assembly: GCF_027474105.1. Lineage (NCBI taxonomy): Eukaryota > Metazoa > Chordata > Actinopteri > Cyprinodontiformes > Poeciliidae > Poeciliopsis > Poeciliopsis prolifica. The sequence continues at coordinate 1,457,014 of NW_026562416.1, read as the reverse complement.
TCCCAGAGAAATAACTGAATTATAAGCTAACGTCATAAAAACAAGGGCTAAACCGTCCAGGGCAGAAAGTGAACAGCTGTTTTCCACTGATGAATGTTTTGCTCATGAAATCTGGGCCCCTCCCCGCTCTGCTGCTGAGAAAATGAAAGCTTCCCGGAGGTTACCGCGCCGGCCGCGGACGAGTCTCGGCCCGTCTGTTGTAGCTACGGTTGCTAAAGCCCGGCCCGATCCGGCCGGAGGGAGAGAAGTTCCCTTTGTGTGGAGCTGTAATTTAAGGGGCCTGCATGGAAACACTGGTTTGGCTGCCTGAGCGTGACACGACAAGCAGGAATCCGGCGAGGGACTTAACCCTTTCTGAGCAGCCTGTTTACCACTGCTGCCACAAGTACCCACACAAAGGTCAAAGAGGTCACATTCTCATCATCACCTCTACAAATTGATGCCACATTGTTTCAGGATGCTTCTTTTCTTTACTTGTGTCTTCAAATTTATATTTTCCATTAAAAATGCTAAAAAAAAAAAAAAGACTTGAGTGAGAAAACAAGTTTTCTTTGTAAAATCATATTTTCTAACTGATGGTAAATAGATCAAAACTCTCCAGCTCATAATTCTAACACTAAGACATCTCAGTATTATGGATACAACCAGCACTTATTTCAGTTATCGATTATTCATCAGACTAATCAATCAGTCATTCTGACGATTAATCAGATTAACAATCAGATTCTGCAGATTTTTCATTTAACAAATTTTATAAAATATTGAAAATATGAGAATAAGCTTCATAATTCCTTTCCAAATGAGAAAATAAACATTTTATGACTCATTTGCAGCAAAGATTGAATCTACAGATAATCCAAACATCAACATGTGAAAACGACGTACGGCTCACTTTTCAATGAACACATTAATAATGTGTTCATTGAACACATTATTAATGAACAGCACCTCGATGCAGCAGGCCGGGCCGGACAGAACCCGCTTTCTGCATGTCGGATGTTCAATGAACAGAAAATTACTGGACTTGAGTTTCGTGTTAAACAGATTTACCGACTAAAAGGTTTCTTTTTTTTTTTTATTTTAAATGCAACATGTATATTTTCATCTGAATGTGTTATTTCAGCAAATTGACTTTTTTGAGTTTGTGCTCCAGTTAATGATTATATAAATACCAAATTAGTTTATTTGAATGATCGATTAATGTGATTTATCCAGTTAATCATTTCTGGACGTAACAAACAGAAGAACTGTGAAACATTTCTGGATGCACTGAACTTTGTTCTTGTTATAATTTATGTAATTTTGTAATAAAATAAAGGTTTTAGTTTCCCTAAACTTTGATATTATTTCTTTTTGATGACGTGTTCTGACCTGTCGATATGTGCTACACATGAACTGACCACATGCTGTCATAAACTATTCTAATGGTACTGGAACCATTAAAGCTCCCAGTTTATAACAGGAGTTTATGAGAAGCACCGACTGACGGGTCCAGCTGTCGAGACGATCCTCCAGCTGCAACAGGATATTAAACTCTTATCAATAATCACTATTTGATTTAGGGCTGAAACGATTAACTGTGATTAAACAATTGTTGAAATAATCGTCAAATAATTTAGTAATTGATTAATTGTTATACTGACTAAAAACCATTTTATAAAAACAAACGAAAAGCAGTAATTTAGTCAAAGCTATAAAAAAATGAAGGATTTTACATTTAGGATTAAAAACTTTGTGAATCTCAGTTTTAACTTTGTCTGGTTCAAATGATGTAAAATAAAAATTACACCAAATAATAATCAATGAATCACTAAAGGAATTACACGGTTTTTAAATTTTATTGCATAAAATGTTTTTCAATTTTAAAAAGGATTTGATTATTTATCTGTATTTAAGCATTTTAGTAATTAAGCCAAATCTGTACGAAAAATATTTTTCATTTAAAATAAAAACATTTATTTGTTTTACTGCAGTAGCAGTTTCAGCTTCACCTGCTTCAAAATCTATAAATAAATCTACAAAGCTCATTTTATTACCTAATTATCAAGCAATTTATTCCAAAATTAATTAATGATTAAGTATTTACTCAAGGAATCATTTTAATTTCTTTTTGTATTTTAGGCAATAAAATTTTTATTTTTCTTACTTTAAAAAAGGATTAAATTATTTATTTTTATGCATTTTCAATATGCTATAAAATAAGCTAAAGTGGTCAATAAAAACCTGCAGAATGTACTAAGAAATTATTTCTGATTAATCAATTAATCATGTGAATGATTGATCGCTGATATAATCATTAGCTGCAGGAGCGGGAGTTTCTCCAGGGCGCTGCAGCTTTGAGTAAATGTTTTGGAAAACCGCTGCTGGGAGACCAGCCGGCAAAACGCAAACAGAAACTCAGGACTTCCTGCTGCTCTGACCGCAGACTCCGTCACGAGCTGCAGGCGAGTCCACAGGCGTCTGCAGCCGTCTGCAGGCGTCTGCAGGCGTCTGCAGCCGAGTCCACAGGCGTCTGCAGCCGTCTGCAGCCGAGTCCACAGGCGTCTGCAGGCGTCTGCAGCCGAGTCCACAGGCGTCTGCAGCTGAATCCACAGGGCGTCTGCAGGCGATGCACAGACAGAGGATTCCTCTGCTGGTGTTTACGGACCGGATTAAAACACGGACTGGATTTCCGGTGGAGGTGGAGCGACATCACGGCTCCTTCCTGATTGGTTGTTCCTACAAACACCTGAACCTGCTGCTGGTGGAGAAAAGTGACTGACATGAACCTTAATATTGATGTTTTCAAACAGTTAATACAACTTAATGGAAAAATAATGCAGGAACTCAGAGATCAATAAACTTCAGATTCTAATGAACATTTATGACCAGAAAACATTTTAAATATCCAAAGATAAAACTGAAGCTTCAGACGTTTATCATCCAGTTTCTGGTAGGAAAACAATAAATTATGCAAAAGTTATTGAACTGGTTTTAATTTATTCTGCGATTTATAATCGATTTATTGATTATTGTGACTATTTACAGACCTTTTATCTAAAATTTTAATATTTATATTTTTGTACACATTTGACTTCATTTCTGCTCTGTGTTGTTCTTAAATGATTAATTGATTACTAAATTAGTTTACGATTATTTCAGCAATCGATTAATCAGAATCAAACTGTTTAATGTTTCACCCTCAGATTCAATAATGAATGATTAATCGATTACTAAATTGTTTTAATCGATTTACTCCTGCCTCAGATTTTATTCATCTAAAGTCTCCAGCAGCAGCAAAAACTTTAATCGAACCAAGTAATTTCAGTTTCTACTGCAAATATTTTAGTTCACCTGAAATCAGACAAAAAAAAACTGATTATTTCTCTAGAGAAATGAAACAAAAGATGTTTTCTTATTTAAACTTCATCTGGAAACTGGATCAAAAACGGGTCGTTAATCAGAACCATCAGAACCAGTTCTGGAACCTCTGAGCCAACACACATCAACCAGAACCAGAACCACCTCTATTAGAATCAATAGGTCCAGCTGTTGGACCTTCACCTGTTCGAGTCGGGTTCTGTTTGGGTCGGGTTCTGTTCTCGCTGGGTTCTGTTCGAGTCGGGTTCTGTTTGGGTCGGGCTCCGTGCGGCCGGGTTCTGTTTGTGCTGCAGTGTTTGCACCGCGCTGCGTTCTGCTGATCACACCCGCCATGCGGCGCCTCACATTCTCCATCTGTGAGGCGCCGCCGTCTGCTGGCGGCTCCACAGGAAACCCGTCGGGCCGGTCGGCGTTCACACCGCAGGACGCGCCGCTCCGAGTCCAATCTGCTGCTTCCTCACAAACACACAGGCTGGAGACGATGCAGATTGTCCACGATTTATTTATAAACACCAAGATGACCTCACAGAGCCCGAAAGAACAGACTTTCAGGGAAGAACCTGAACGTCTCACAGAGCTCTGATCAGCCATCTGGACTCAACCCGGTTCTACTGGAACCAGAACATCTGGAACAGAACCTCCAGCTGCTGTGGTTCTGAGTCCAACCAGCCTGTTCCCCTCCTGGCCTGTGGGGGCGCTGCACCAACAACCACTGCAGGAAACGACACTAAAACCTCTGAAGACACTGAGAGCAACTTCCTGTTTCACCAGATGAAACAAGATGGAGGCGTCACAGTTTAGTGATTTCTCTTTAGTCTTTGGCTGAAGACCAGGAGCCATTTCTGCTGCTAACGCTAGGCTAGCATGTTAGGTTTGGCTGTATTTACCCAGAATGCCCTGCGCTGGAGTCCACTTCCTGCTTTTGGAAGTGGACTCCAGCTCTGGTCCGCTTGGTGTTCACAAACTGAACCAGAATTCATTTCAATCGAACCCAGACCGAGGTTTGGAGGACCAGAGGTCAGAGGTCAATTAGCAGTCACACCTCACCAACCGGACTTTGACTAGACAAGCAGACTGGAGTTAGGTCAAAGCAGAACAAACGGGTCTGGTGTGTTCCTTTCTTTCTCAAAGCAGTTACTTAAAGTGAAAGTAAAGCAGAAACTCGCAGAATCTGAAAAAGTCACTGAAGTGGGCGGAGCCAAGGTACAGCAATGGGCGTGGCCAAATGTGAGGATGAGCAGAGGGATGAAGGTCAAGATAAAAAAAGCTCTGTTGCCAACTGTCACTTTAAGCATCCCTTCAGACTAAAGCAACTTTTTTTCTTCCAGAACAGCAACTAGCAACTAATCTGGCAATATAGTTTCCTGACCTGCTGCAGTCGGCGCGGCGACCCGCTGCACTCCGCCTCCACTCCGCAAATGAATCATAGCAGGGAAACGCCATCAATCAACTCCTGACTGGCCACCTGGGGGCGCCTGTCTGTTTTTATGTCTAAAACTCACCTGCAGGACCACCGTTTGCCCCAAAGAGGGCAGCACTGAGACAGATTCAGGCAAAAATGAAGAAAATTTGCACAGAAACCGAAGAAGGCAGCAATAAGGGCCAGCTTAGAGGTTTATCTGCAATAAAAAGTTGATTTGGTGTTTATTTCCTCTTAAACACCAAGTTGTTTTCTGCTCCATTTACAGCCCATAAAGTCTGCTTTGGTGCATTCAATGAACAGCAAAAACAGGAAAAAAAGATTTTTTCCAGAATCAGTCAACAGCTAACAGGTGAAAAACGACAGAGGGGGAAATTTCTGGCTTCAATTACCGACCAATTATCTGCAACATCGTTACCGCTGAACATTTTGTGGGATTAATGGAGTGGAGAGCCTGGAATCCCAGAGGCTCAGAGCCAAAGTTTCCCCAAAAACTTCCAAAATAGGAATTTACTTCCAACATAATGGCAACTAAAACACGCAATTCAGACATTCAGTTGACCAACTACTGGAGGCCAAACGCAGAAAAAGAGAAACACAAAGGAATGAAATGGACCTGAGCAGGAATCCACCTGCAGGAAGTAGGCGCTCCTCACCTTTCAGGTTCCTGGGGTTGTTCTGCTTGGTGCGTGGCATCTTCAGCCTCCACTCACTGCTGCATCTTCGCTTTATCCTCCTCAACTCGCAGGGACTCCTAGGTGCATCTGCAGGAACACACACACACACACACACACACACACACACACACACACACACACACACACACACACACACGGTTAGCAGGAAAACACATCCATAAAACTCACAGAGTTTAATGTTGCAGAAACCAGCAACCTGAGGAGCAACAGGAGGATAATCTGATGGAGATGCTGCAGAGAGACGTGGCTCCGTTCTGAACCGATCACAATCTGGATCGGAACCATCTGATCCGCTGCAGCAGAACCCGCTTTGTCTCCATGTTGCATAACTCTTACTACCGGCTGATGGTTGGTCTCCACTCCGCTATGACATCACCGTCCTGCGGCTCCACCAGCAACAAAAAACACGCATGACACAAACACGCCTGGATGCTCACCTGCAGCCAGCGCGTTGCAGGCTGGACAGACATGCGCACTGCCCGTCTGCGCATTCGCAGGGAACGCCGCGTCCTAACAGGTGACGCACACCTGGGGAGGCTCAGCAGAAAAGCGGAGATGGGGGCAGAGCGGAGGCGCGGTCCTGACACGAAAACACGACAGGGCGCGTGCGCGTGGATTCTGTGGCAACACGTGAACGCCCTGGCAGCGAGGGGCGGAGTCAGGGAAAACCCCTCTGCAACAGCCGGGACGCCTTCCTGCTCCTGCAAGCCTGCGGCGCGCACGCGCACAAGCACCGTGTCTCATGAACGCGGAGAACTCCGTGGGATTCCGTGGACACCACGCAAACACGGCCCGGGCAGCGCGCAGGCTCCTGCGCGGCCCTGGGACTTCACACCGGACGACCCGCTCCCGGTGCGGCCGCCGTGGCGGAACGACCCGCCGCGGCGGCCGGGAAGCGGCGAGCGGAGCGGCGGCCGGGTCGTACTCACCGGGCCGGTCGGGCTGGAGGTTCGGCGGCTTCCAGTACCGCGTAACGGGGCGCCGGGGTCAGTTCTGGTTCTGCTTCACCTTCTACCTCACTTTCAGACAGGCCCTGTGACGTCAGGGGGGTCCCGTCTCCGCCTCCCAGACGCGAGGGGGCGCTGTGCGCCGCGAGGGGGCTCCACACGGCCGCCGATCCGGCAGGATCTCCCCGCTTCCAGGGGCCTGGCGCCCGGCTGGAACCCCCCCACCGGGCCCCGCCGGCCTCGGCTCTGCTCAGAGTTCAGGACTGACGGTTTTCCCGGAGGTTCCTTGTTGTCAGGTCACGTTGTCGCCCTCCGCCGCCCCGACCGGGCTTCCCCTGCACACGGCCCCGCAGCAGGAGCCGAACAGCGGGGACGGGTTCCGGGGCGGCGTCCGGAGAACCGGGGCCTCTCCCGGTCCTGAATGTCCAGGAAAACCCCTTTCTGCGGTTCCATTGCGATGGATTCACTTCTACAAACATCCGGTTTGTTCACCATCAGAGCAGATCCGCAGTATGGAAGACTAAACATGCAAAAACCCAGAATAAACAGAAATAGATCACTGCAGTGACTGAACTCACAACTTAAACAAAAACAATAAAACTGGTTTTATTTTTACCTTGAAAAATAAAGGTAAATATTGGTTTTAATATTTAGATCTAGCACTTAAAATTTATTTTTATTTTGATGTCATTATTAAAATAAAATTTTAAATGATGTATTATTGATTATTTTATTAATTTTCCTTTGTTAATTTTTTATAAAGTGACTTATTTAATATAATTATTTACACCACTGATGTTGATATATTTACTTCATTGGCCATTTTACCTTTTTTACCTCCAATATTTCTCCATCAAATTGTTTCTTCCACATTTTGCATGTCGATTCAATCATTTAAAAGCAAAAAGGGTTTTTGAATAGAAAATGTTTCTGTGTTTGACACGTTTTAGTCATGTGTAGTTAATTAATTAGAGGCCCTGAAATTTACTGGATTAAGAAAAATTGATTGAGTTGCACCTCTAGTTTCCATATTTATGCATCGGCATTTTACTTTTCCATCTCTGATGTTAAATTAAAAATGAAGCAGAAAGGAGACAAATAAGGGACAGTTTGAAATAAAAACTATTTTTACCTACCTGCAATATAATTACTCTGCTCTATGGCCACGCCCCTTCACCCTTTGACCCCAGCAGTTGTTTTCCAATGGGATTAAGCTGCAACAAATAATTACATATAGAAATCATGTTTTATGGGATATTTTGTGTCATTCACAGGGCAAAATCCATCTAAACCAAAGTCAGGGGTTAAATCTAATTTGCACATCAGAGGTCAGACTCCTCCCAGTCGTCAGTCGTGTTTGCCTTGACCTTTGAGTTCACACTCTCACTGCTGCGCCTCACACTTTCCACTGCAGGCTCGTCATAATAAACCGTTTCAGCTCTGATAGGAGGAGAAACCAGCCTGCATGCTGGGAAACTGTCTCAGCTTCTTCTGAACGATGTGAGATAAAGTCACAACCCGCTCACATGCAGATTACATAACCTGCTCCAAAAAACAGGACAAATTTATCTGGGAAACCCGCGACCTTCAAAATAAAAGCTACTAGCCCAGGCTAGAAGGTTTGGATCTCATGCTGAATTCTGCAGAACGTTGATAAACATCATCAAGGTTATTTTAAATATTAAAATTAGATTAAAATTTTATATCAGACCAATGAGAAAACATTTTAATACAGAATTGTGGGCTCTTTGTGGTTAATGTCTGCATAGAGGCCGTTTATAGTTAAAATCTGCAGAGCACATAATATGCAAAAAATAAGATTGTTTATTTGCAAAAAATACTTACCTTTTATGTTTATTTTCATAAAATAAGTTTAAACTCTTCTGGGAGTTTATCAATGCAATGTAGAGCAAAGCTGAAGTGAAAGGAAACTGGCACGTCTGAAAAGTGCGGTGTGCTTTGTACTCAGACCCCTTTATGCTGTGCTCTATGGTCCCGCCTCTAGGTTTTGTGCGTACCCTGAAAAATTAACATTTTTAGTTTTAGCGTGTTAAAATCTGTGTAATTAAGTGAAATTGAACGGAGCTTCACCATGGTGAAGCATGGTGGTGGCAGCAACATGCTGTGGGGAAGTTTCTTTTCAAGCTAGTGGAAAGTGGCACTACTTTCTATCACTTCTCCAGGTTTTTCATTTTAATGTCACGTAATACATTGTATGTATACAACTTAGATATGTAAATGATCCTTCTGAGGGAGTTTTTAACAAAATGCTATTTTCATCAGAGATAATCCATTCTTTACAGAAGATTGTGAAGTATTGATGGAGAAGTTAAGCTACATTTTAAACCTGGTTCCGTGTTTTTTGTTTTTAGTTTGGCTGCTGCAGCAGCTGCAGAAAGTGTGTGAGAGAAAGCCAGTGTCACCTGCAGAAAGTTTGCTGCAGCAAAGAAAAATGTCCCCGTTAAGAAGCCGGCGTGTGACAGCCGCCCACTTCCACGGCTTCCTGCAGACAGCAGAGTGGGTTTCTATGACTCACCTCTGCCAACTGCAGCAACTTTAAGTGCTACATTTGAATATTGAAACTTTTTACTGTGCAGGAAGCAGCCGTGGCAGAGATCTGATTGGTGCAGCAGGGAGGTGGAGGACAGAGCTCCTCTGTGTGACAATTAACAGCAGCTGCATTTATAAAAGCAGATTTATAGTTTTTACAGCTCAGGGTGGAATATGCAGGAAGGTAGGTGTGTGTGTGTGTGTGTGTGTGTGTGTGTGTGTGTGTGTGTGTGTGTGTGTGTGTGTGCGTGTGCGTGTGTGTGTGCGTGTGTCTGTGTGTGTGTGTGTGTGTGTGCGTGTGTGTGTGTGTGTGTCTGTGTGTGTGTGTGTGTGTGTGTGTGTGTCTGTGTGTGTGTGTGTGTGTGTGTCTGTGTGTGTGTGTGTGTGTGTGCGTGTGTCTGTGTGTGTGTGTGTGTGTCTGTGTGTGTGTGTCTGTGTGTGTGTGCGTGTGTGTGTGTGTGTGTGTGTGTGTGTGTGTGTGGTGTGTGTGTGTGTTTGTGTGGCCTTGCATTTGATGCATTATAAGCACCATTCTCCTCACACACACTCTGCTGTGAGGCCCGACTGGTCCTTACGGGGCCCAAGAAGAAGCGGCGCTGTTTGAGGTAATTCTGGCCGCCGCTCCAGGATGTCACAATGTTTTAGATTTTCTGGTGCTTCTTTAAGAATAATATCAAGGATTTTTGCAATAGTTTTCCACACTAAACTTCTTCAAAAATCTTGCAAGCTAATTATTTAATAAATCAACTAAATATTTAATTTGAAGCTATTAAACTCATCAGTATTTTACTTCTTATACACTTCTGCTTTCAAATATCTTCATGTCAACTCGATCATCAATATTTTTATGCAAATCAGTTTGAATATTTGCTAAATCATTAGTTCTGAAGTAGTTTTTTATATTTAGTTAATGCTGAGCCTTTAGTTGGTAAACTGGGTTGGTAAATATACCTATCTGAGAGCTAAATATTTAATTAGTAAACTAAATGTTTAGCTTTCTAACTAAATATTTAGTTAGTAAATATTTAGTCTGGCTCAGTAAAACTTTTACATAAAAATTAACCATCATGTTTGTCTCAGTTTAAATAATCCAATTAATTTTTGACTGTAACTTTACAGACATGAATCAAAGCGGACTTCCTGAATGGACCCTGTGATGGTTCGGTTCCATGGTACCACGGGTTACCAGCACAGATGCCCAGCAGAGCCAAACCAGAACAATCGGATCCTCTATCCCGCTTCGACCCGAGTCTGCGGGGTTTCCTGGTGCTGTCTGCTCAAGACAGACCCAGATCCAGAGAAAGGCAGCATTCAGCAGGGAGCGCAACCTGTTCCTGTTGGCTCGCAGCAGGGAGTCCGGTGAAGACCGGCGCCGCTCCAGCATTTATGTTTTCATTCATGTTGTTTGGTTTGCAGAACCTCCACTGACCCGGAAGACCCCGTAACGCAGATAAATCCAGATCAAATTCAGTTTTGCTGAATCGATCACACATCTGATGAAAGCTGGATGATTTGTTTACACCACACCACTGGTTGTTGCATAACTGAGGCTGTTGCCATGGAAACACCAAGATATCCTCCCACCACCGCACCTTTCAGTCTCACTCACGTTTAAACAAGCAAAGTCGGCCGGATGGAGCGTTCTCCGATCGCAGGACTGATCCGGATCCCGGATGTTGACGGAATCTGTCCGAGAACAGAGGGAAAATATCTGAAAACATCAGAGACACATGAAATAACCACTACACTGTTCACATGCAAACAATCTGAGTTATGGCCTTCAGTGAAAACCAAGTGTGACGTCAGAATGATGTCATACTGACTAACATTCATTTCAAGAAGTGAATTTAAACAAACTGAATGGCAAACAGACATTTTCCAAAACCATTAATAATCTGGATCACTGCTGGGCGCCGGTCCCCGAAACGCAGAGATCAACAATCTGACAGAAACAGTCCCAATTAGGATCGATAAACCAGTACACACACACACACACACGCACACACACATACACACACACACGCACACATACATACACACACACACACACACACACACACACACACACACACACACACACACACACACACAGAGCGAGTCAACAGAGGAAGCATTCTGGCTCACGTCAGGTAAGGTCAAAGGTTCCAGCGTTCCTGTCTCCTTTTCAAAAATTTAAACTTTTCTCATCTTAAACTCCAGTCCAGATAAATTCATCTGTCAATTTCATAGCAATTTTAAATTTTAAATTTATGAAGGTTTGGAAGAATTCAACAGAAAATCTGCAGACGGCTGATTTCAGCTTGATAAAGTGGATTTGTTTAGTTTTCTCCTGATTATTCCCATGTTATTATTCTTGTTTTTTTATTATTTTTATTTTTCTCTTGCTCTTTCTGTAACAGTCTAAAGTTTCCCTCATTAGCTTCAACCGGGAATTTTCCCTCTGGACTGCGTCACTGGAAAGGTTGACATCCTAAAAGTCTGCAGGTTTTCCCTGGAAACTCACTGGCCAACATCCACACTTAGTTTTTCCAGAACCAAACGGAACCGAACCGGTGGGATCAAACAGAAGTTGGGCTCGGCTGCAGGTTTTCCAGGAACGGATCCTGAAGCCGATCCTGTTAAACTGCTGCAGGACATTTTATTCTCTCGGGAGCTGATGGAGATTTTTTCTTCTGCTTTACTTCACAGCAGGGGTGAAACGATTAATCATATTATTGAAATAATCAGCAACTAATTTAGTAATTGATTAATTGTTAACTCTAGAATTCAGACTCAGAAAAGGTTATTTACTGAAAAAAAACACTAAAATATTCAGCGCAGTAAAATAAAAAATTTTCATTTAAGCTAAAAACACATTTATCTGCAAACATATTTCAGCCAAAATGGCGTCACTTTGTCTTCAGCAAGTTCAGACTCAATGAAAGGAATTTTGTTTTCTCAATCAGAAAAGGAACTGAAGTCATTTGCATATTTTAATCTTTGTAGTTTTATGTAAAAATGGTTTAAAATTCTGGGGATCGATTAATCGTTAGAATAATCGATTGATGAATGAAGTTTTTCCCTGCTTCCCGTGCGGTTCTGATCCGGTTCTGATCCGGTTTCGCTCTCCCCGGTGCGTCCATGCAGTCCTCTGCGTGTTTGGGAGCCTCCCCACGTCGATGCATTATGCACGCCTCGCATCCCGCCTCCCACGCTGCAGCTTATGTAAGGCGCGGCGCGCGTGCAGCAGCGTATGTTTGCACGCGTGTCTGAGGAAGTATTTTTATCCAGACTGGGATTCAGGGAGCCGTGACTCATTCTGGGTGCTCTTTATTTTTACCCCACAATCCGCCGCCCACCGCAGGACAACAAGAACAGAAGATGGAGAACAAAAACACTGACATGTTGGCGTAAAGGTTCCCCCTCTGCGCCGCTTCATCCACACAAACTGAGCCGGGATGGAAATTAGGAAGATAAAATCCTCTGCATACTTGAATTTCACCTTTTCATAAAAACAGTAAATATAATCTGTTTTTTAGGATTTTATGTGGCTAATCAGCAAAGTAAAGCAAAACAGACGTGGAGGGTAAATCTGAAAAGTGCGGTGTGCTTTTGTATGCAGAGGTTGGGATTTGAACGTGGCGACGTCGCATCGCTTTAAACTTTTCTCTCCGAAACCAAACATCACTTCTGAAGTGCAGCTTTGATTTTAGACGCTTTCTTCCAAGTTAGTAAAATAAACTGGTTTCTGCCACAGCTTCCTGATGATGATGCAAGCAGTGGCCATTTTGAAAGGTCCAGTTGATTTCTCCGAATGAGGCACACTGCTCCCTCATTCGGACTGTTAATTAGATCTTTAAAAAGTACAATCTGTCCAAGCCTTTACTTCACAAGAAGAACATTACAGCTTTCATCATGATGCTGCGCTCAATAAACTGTTTTAGAAATTTCTTTGAGTTCATTTCCGATGTAAAGAAGACAGAAAACAAAGGGAGAAAGAAGTCGAGCAGAAAAAGAGAAAAACTCCAGAACAAACCACAGAAACAAACTATTAGTGCCAACCGCAGGCTTAGACGACAGGAAGCAGTTACACCAGCGTCAAACCAGCACTAACTGCCCTTCACAATAAAAGACTTAGAAATAACTCAAATAGACCTTCAAATGTCTTTTTGAGTAATTGCGTTTTTCAGGCTACAATGATTTATTCATAGGTAACAGAATTGAAGAAAAAGATGTTAGAACTTTAAAAACAGAAACACGAGCCGCCCCTCGTGGACGGGCGTCCTGGGCAGAGAGCCACATCAACAACACCACAGAACACAACCTGAAAAACAACCAGGCAATTCAAAATGATTTCAAACCGACTGAAACAGAACCAGAAAGTATAACAACAATCTGGTGCTGATCCGAGGAGAAACAGCAAAGTTTATGGAGAACAAGAACAAAAAGAGAAAAATCCCAATTTATCCACAAATCAAAGAAAAATCTTTTAAAACAGACGAATCGACCCCAAAATTCAGAATGAAAGAGAAAACATCAGACTGAGGCCGTTTATTGATGTTAGGAAAAAATAATAATAATCATGAACCTTTGAGGCAGTTTGACATGTTTGCCCCCCTGAATGACCTCTGACCCTCTGCTCTTATGCAACCATTCGCTAGAATCCTGCAGACAGAACATCTCTGCATGGATCCATTAAGGAGCAGCAGGCGGCGCTGCAGCTACACGCCGTTACGCAACGCAGCAGCTGAACAGAGGGAGGGATGAGGGAGGGGTGGAGGGATGAGGGAGGGATGAGGGAAAGGTGGAGGGAGGGATGAGGGATGATGGAGGGATGATGGAGGGATGAGGGAGGGATGATGGAGGGATGATTCCCTCTTTGCTGGAAAACATGTCGAGTCGTTTCCGGCTGAGAGAAGAAAACTGAAGCTTGAGAGAAAAACTGATGATTTTCATGAAAACATCTTAAAGTGATGCAGGTTGAACATTTTGGCTGAAATGTGCTGCAAATTTCCTTTTAACTAAAAAATTGCTGTTCGTGATTCACCAAGACTCAGATTATTTTAAAAATCTACATCTTTTGTTATGTTTTTGCCCATGGAGGACGCCATGATTCCACTGATGGGTTGATGACGTCATCAGGTCCGAACTGATGACATCATCAGGTCCTAACAGATGACGTCATCAGGTCTGGACTGGAGTCTGCAAAGGAAACACAGGAAGGAACTTTATCGTTTCACAGAATGCAGCACTGCGTCGCCATCAGCTGTGATTTAAACATTTAAATTCAGGCAAATCTGAATAACATGAAAGAAAATGAAAGAAAAGAGAAGAACACGATGCAGGACCTGATCTGGACCTGGACCTGATCTGGACCTGGACCTGATCTGGACCTGATCTGGACCTGGACCTGATCTGGATCTGATCTGGACCTGGACCTGATGTGGACCTGATCTGGACCTGGACCTGATCTGGATCTGGACCTGGACCTGATCTGGACCTGATCTGGACCTGGACCTGATGTGGACCTGATCTGGACCTGGACCTGATCTGGATCTGGACCTGGACCTGATCTGGACCTGATGTGGACCTGGACCTGGACCTGGACCTGATCTGGACCTGATCTGGACCTGGACCTGATGTGGACCTGGACCTGGACCTGATCTGGACCTGATCTGGACCTGGACCTGGACCTGATCTGGACCTGGACCTGATCTGGATCTGGACCTGGACCTGATCTGGACCTGATCTGGACCTGGACCTGGACCTGGACCTGATCTGGACCTGGACCTGATGTGGACCTGGACCTGGACCTGATCTGGACCTTATGTGGACCTGGACCTGGACCTGATGTGGACCTGGACCTGGACCTGGACCTGGACTTGGACTTGGACCTGATCTGGACCTGGACCTGATCTGGACCTGGACCTGATCTGGATCTGGACTTGGTCCTGATCTGGATCTGGACTTGGTCCTGATCTGGATCTGGACCTGGACCTGATGTGGACCTGATCTGGATCTGGACCTGATCTGGACCTGGACCTGATGTGGACCTGGACCTGGACCTGATCTGGACCTGGACCTGATCTGGACCTGGACCTGATGTGGACCTGGACCTGGACCTGGACTTGGTCCTGATCTGGACCTGGACCTGGACCTGGACCTGGACTTGGTCCTGATCTGGACCTGGACCTGGACCTGGACCTGGACCTGATGTGGACCTGGACCTGATCTGGACCTGGACCTGATCTGGATCTGGACCTGGACCTGATCTGGATCTGGACCTGGACCTGGACTTGGACCTGATCTGGACCTGATCTGGATCTGGACCTGATCTGGACCTGATCTAGACCTGATCTGGACCTGATCTGGACCTGGACCTTCATTTATACCAGCAGAACCTCTGACAGCTGATTGGTTCCTTAACGAGCTGAAATAAATCCTGTGCTGAGACAGTCAGAGCTGGACGCTCTTTGAGATGTTAGTTCTGCCTCCGGTACTGAAGTCACCGATCCGATCGGACCCATGGAGGTCCGGTGTCGCTGTTACCACTGGACCGGACCGGACCGGAAACGCTGACTGAGCTGAAACACCGGTACTGAATGTGAAACCACTACCGACACCGAAGTTCGGACCCTAAACCACTGCTGTCAAACTGGACTCAGAGTCCCAGAGGCTCTGACCGGGTCAGAGAGGTCCTGACCGGGTCAGAGAGGTCCTGACCGGGTCATCAGAACCAGTGACCAGAAGTTTATCGTTTTATACCTGACGCTGCAGCTGCAAGGCGACTCTTCCTGTTTGTTACTGAGTTTCTGCATCAGGTTTGGCAAAAGAAGAAGAAAAAGTTGAGCTCCTGTGGATCTGTGTGGGACCTGCTGCCATTCTTCTGACCTTTGACCTGTAAAAGTTGTTCCCTTCAGTCTGGACCGGTCCGGTTCTGTGGATGAGCCGAACACGGAGTGATTATTGATCTCCGCTGATCGATTCCCTGATCTCTGGATCTCTGGCTGAATATTTATAGTAAACAGAATAAATGTTTTTCCTCAGAGCCTCAGTTTCTCCGGATCATCAGCGCCAGGCTCGGATCCCGACCCGGTTCGGCGATGGACTCCACTGGGTCGGTCCCTGCACAAGCAACTTTTATACTGAAGCTATTTAATTTTTACATTGTTTTATTGGATCTTGTGTTTGTGGTCATGTGAGCGACAGGCTCATCAGAACCTGCAGCCGTGTGATGCTGCCATCTGGTGGCTGTTATAGGGAAGTACACCCAGGATTCATTCTATCCTGGAAATCTGCATTTGGAAACATGTTTTATAAATTATGTTTCAGCAGATGGAGGCTTTCCTCATTTAATTTATTGCTGTTTATCATCAAAAATTTATTTTGTTTGGTGAAACTTGTTTAAATAGTTTTAGACCCTTTAATTCGTCAGTAATTATTAAAATGCATCCATATGTGGATTAAAACAATAATTAAATGTTTACAAACATTAGACCAAAATATCAATGTAAAAATATGTCATGCAAACAGTTGTGCTGTTTCTTTATGTAAAACGGTTTAGAAATCTGATGAAGTGATGCGTAAAGAGAATAAAAAGTTTCAGGTCGGGGTTATAGCGCCCCCTACAGGGGGGGATTTACTGATTTAAAATGAACAGAGAACAAAAAGAAGAAGAAATGACTGCAGCAGATAAAAATCAACCCAGAACCAGAAAATCTTGTTTTCCAGATTTCACTCACTGAAGAAACATCACCTCTACAAGTTTCTGTCCACTTTTTCCTTCCACTTAACTTTCCACCAGTACGTTTCAGAACATTTCAATATTCAGATTCACTGAGGTGAAAAAATAAATACTTTTCAGATGATCAGTAAAAAGTTTCAAATCTTCAGAGAGAGAAAAACTGAGAGACAAACGGGGATTAAAGCTCAGAGGAAGGAAAACACGCCGAGGTTTTTGTTGCTATTCTCAGTGTTTTAAGGGTTTCCTGGTCTTCAGAGGTGAAAGGTTAAAGGCCTTCCTGTCTGCTGATCGTTGTTTACATATCTTTGTTTTCGCACGCGACCGCCTCGGGTCGGGACAAAAGTTCAGGAGAAACAAACCGCAGCGAACTGAGACGGGTCGTTACTGCCAGAACAATGGAGGCGAAGAGAGGCTGCTCTCATCATCATCATCATCATCATCATCATCATCATCATCATCATCGTCATCATCAGATGGGATCAGACAGGATCAGGATTATCCAGAGGACGGTCAGTCAGTCCTCTCCTTCCAGCCCAAACTTTAACGTCTTTGATGCGACAGAACGAGACACAGCAGCAGATTCTGGAGGTCAAATCCAGATGTGAAGGTTTTACCAACATCTGCCAGAGTTCTGACCAACCCGTCATCTGGACCTGGAGAGAGGATGGAGGAGCTGCAGACGGCCTGGGAACGTCACAGCGAGGATTTTCACTCACAATTGACCTAAAATGTCAAAGATGCAAAAAATAAAACAAATGCGTTTCACTCTGCTGTGAAACTGATGCGAGCAAATATTCATAAAAATAATAATAACTTATGTTTTTTTGAATTTTAGACTTGCTTGCTGAAACTTGCTCCACTTAGCTGTTTCTGCTCCTCCAGTATGGAACACCAAGAAGGCCAAAAATGTTTTTGTATGCAAAGTATGAAAAGTAACGGAGTTCTGAACTTACTGTGAACGAGGATTTAAGAAAAACACATGGAGAAACACGATACAGCTGGATTCTGTAGATTAGTAACATATAATTAAGCAAATAAATGCTAACTTTGTGGATTTCAAGGAAGATTTTTTCAGCTGTTTTCAGTCAACTCGCTTCCTCCAAATGTCTGAAAGCTTCACTACGGCAGCAGAGCAACAAAGACGTTTGTGTTCGTCTTCCATGCAGATATTTTTCTTCCACTGCATTTTGTTTAGCCCATGTAATAAATTGATAAAAAATTGTGGATAATTTTTCACTACGATTCGTTTCGTAAAAGTAAAATGGAGGAAAAGAGGAGAGATAAACATTGAAAACTCCATGAACATGAAAACGAGTCTTCAACGTCTCCATTCTGCGACGCGAAGCGACAGATGAAGCAGAAATCTCGATGAAAGATCATTTTGAATCGAGTTGATAAAATATCCCCCCTCTTGTAATCACACGTGCCCCACTGCGAGACACGGTGGTGGCAGCGTCATGCTGGTCAGACGGATGGATCAAACAGACGGTTTAGATCAACATTAGATCAAATCAGGAACATCAACAAAGGAACAAAGAGTATTTCTGAACCAACCGTTGAATCCCAAAGGTCTGGGCTCGGTTCGGTCCAGACGGCCGGCGCTGATCGGACCGAGTCCTCACTGTTTGTGCGCCGTCTGATCTTTATGTGCTGCACTTTATGAACAGCTGCAGCACAAAGAGTCGGCCGACACCGCGGAGCGACCTGCTGGGTCAAAGGCTCGGCCGCCCGCCAGCCATTGTTGGGGCTTCTGGAGGGTCGGCTGTTATTTGTGAGCAGGCGTGCAGCCGTCGCCTCGTCTCCACTCACACTCAACTCTGGAGTATTTCCTGTCCAGGAAACAGGAGCAGCCAGCGGCCCGGAGCCGGCCTGAAGGACATCAGGAGGGCTTCACATCACCGCCAGAACGTCTCAAACTTTCTGTATTTTCATAAAAACAGGAGCTGAAACCAGCTTCTGTCATGATGTTCATGAAATGATTCATGAGAAAACAGGAAAAACTTTCACTAAACCACCTTGGAAGGGACCAAGGAGAAAACCTTTTCTCTCTGGAAACAAGATGGTCGCCAGACCAAGGTTAGCAGAGCTGAACCTGAAGGGAGGACAAAACTACGGGGACAATGTCCTCTGGACAGACGAGACGATGGACCGGGATGGACAGAACCAAATAGATCAGAACAAACACAGGGAGGAAACGGGCAACCATTTATACTTACAAAGTTAGCAAGCTAAATACTTAGCTTCAAACTAAACATGCAGTTAGCAAGCTAAATACTTAGCTTCAAACTAAACATGCAGTTAGCAAGCTAAATACTTAGCTTCAAACTAAACATGAAGTTAGCAAGCTAAATACTTAGCTTGAAACTAAACATGAAGTTATAATACCAAAGTAAGCTTAGCATTTAGTTGCACGTTAGATATTTAATTTGAAGGTAATATTTAGCTTGCAGGCTTTTCCCTTTGGGATCAATAAAAACTAGGTTTATTATATTCACTAAACACTTTGTGGTCCATGTATGATGAGGAACTGATTTATTCCCAGATTTTATGGAGGGAAATGTGACTCAGCATCTCAGCCTAGATTTAGAGAAACATGGAGCAAATATTATCTGGAAATGAGTTTAAAAACATTTCCTGATGCTGGTAATTTGGTAGAAAGGCAGTGAAAGTATCTGCAGAGCAAACATTCTTCCTGTGTGAGAGAACTATTGAAAAACAACATTCCAGTCAGAGAGCTGGGAAGGAATTCCCACATTTTCCCGGTCTGAGTAATCAGATTTCCCAGTCGATGCCGCTGCAGCGTTTCTGTGATTAATGTTGGGATCGGAGGGAAAACGTCTTTGTTTGTGCGGCTCGGCTCACCAAACATCCATCAAACACGCAGAAATTCCTCCGCCACATTCTGGCCTCTTATGAAACACTTCCTGCCGCTGGCCACTTATCAGCGCGTCTCAGCCTGGGCTCTGATTGGACCAAAGCCGCCGCCGCTGTCACATGCTGTGTTCGCTGCTAAAGAACAAAATAACAAAAAACAGGCTGATAAGCGGCGACCTGCTTTCCCCGGCCGAGGGAGGGAGCGAAACCCCGGGCGGTCCATTCAGGCCCAAGACCAAAGGTCACGTCAGATGTGAGACGGCGCGTTCGAGTCCAGAATCACGTCCTCCATGTTTAAAACGGCTCCCGCGCTCCGAACCACAGACGGTTACTGTCCCTTTAAGAGACCATCATCTACTTCCTGTTTCATGTCTTCAGACTTGCTTCAATATTTCCACATTACATTTTTCAACCCCACAGCATGACACTGCCGCCTCCTTTCACCAGGAGCTTAAAGTCCTGAAGCTGCAGAGTTTTATTAGAAATGTGACGTGGGAATAAAGCTTTTAATCAAGTTAATTTTAGAGTCTGGAATTAATTAAAATCTAAAATCATAGATCAATAAAACAAGCAACATTTTCACTACAGAAACCATTTTACTGCTAAATTAAGGAATAAATTGACCTATGACCTCGACAACAAAGATAGTTTTTAATGTTTTCTTTGGGTTTTTCAACTATCAGAAATGTGGGCTGTGGATGCTGATGTTAGCACTGAGATGCTATCTTAACCTAGCATAGTAACCTAGGCTAACTCCTTTTAGCACAACTTGAACAGAGCAATAATCCTTCCTAGCGTCCAATCAGATCTCTTACAAGCAGAAATTAATTCATTCATTTGACGTTTTTATCCAACCGTTGCTGTTGTTAGCAGATGTGCGTCTGAATTACAGGTGTACCAGAAACACATGAATACAAAGGTTCCATCTGGAACTTCATAAAGTCTGAACGCACACCATGTTAAACCTCTATATGCTACAGCTGTGGTAGCGTTTAGGACCTGCTATTTCCCACTATTGTGTTCTGTGGATGATGTGCTTCAAGTATTTATGTTGAAATGTTAAATATTAACCATTTGAAACACATCTGTTGAGTTGCATTGGCTGAGAGTCAGACAGCCACCAAAATAACACTCCAAATATCTGATTCTAATTTGAGAATTTGTGTTTTCCACAACTGTTTCACGTCTGGTGAATATTAATGGTTCATTAGAGCGTGTTTCAACTTGAAACCTACCAAGTCAGGCTGCGGCGGCACTGGAGGAGCTGCAGAGATTCACATCCTGGGAGGATTAATCTGCCCTGGGGCGAGGAGAAAGGTTAAAGGTCAGATTCACCAGGCAGGACGCAGCAGCTGAGTCACCATCCTCACTTTAAACACGGTGGTGGCAGCATCATGCTGTGGGGGAGCAGAAAACCTGCTAGCAGAGACTGGAGGAGATATTATGGGATGGATTAGACTGGAGTCACTGGGGATGAATGAATAAAACACTTTTTAGATTTTTATTTTTAAAAACTTTAACTGGATGGTTCAGTTCATCAGAACCTTAATAAAGTTCTGAAAGCCCAGTGTGACTAGCCAAACAGAATCAAAGTACTTAATGACATAAATAAAATGAGTTTCAGTCGGTTTATCATATTTCACAAAATGTCTTCAGATTGTTGTGAAAAAATGTATTTAATGGAAAATGATCATTTCTGGGAACTGCAGAAGTTGAACAATCAAACTCTGAACGGATTATGAACAGCTTTCATATTGCAAAAGGTTTTTATTTCAACGACTGGAGAGTTTTTACAGTACAGATCAGTTTGTACATAAATAGGCAGTAGTTATAAATATCAGAGGTCTGGCTGGTATAAAATTAAAAAAGGGAATATTTTACAGTATGAACACGGCTGGCTCATCTCTGGTTGTCTGTCCGTCTGACAGATGTCCTGCTGCAGGTGACCTTTGACCCCCGGCCATGCCTCAGTCATGGTCATGCTGCAGAGGTCGCCAGAACCGGCAGCATCGTTCAGAACGTCCTCAGAGAGTTCTGGTCAGAATGCTGCAGCACTGGCTGCTGCATGATGGCGCAACGCTGTCCTCTGGTGCTCAGAGCCGGTACTGCCGGTCCGTTACGCAGAGCCAGCAGAACCTCCTCAGATTAAACTCAGAACTGCCTGCAGAGTCCAGATGAAACGGGATGAATAAAGCTTTGGCATTGTGACCTTTGACCCCTGGTGTAACCTGAAGAGCGGCCCGGAACGGGGCAGGCCGAACGTAAAGGTTTACAAACCGAGTCGCAGAAGGAAACGTGTCCAGGAGCCAAGGAGAGCCGCTTCCAAGTTCTGGTTCAGAGACCCGAACGGGACGTCTCTGATCCAGAACCGGCCCGGCCCGGCGAAACAGAACCGTGTTCAGGAAGCCTGGGTGACCCCAACAATCGGATGTCTGGAAAATCTGGGATTCTTTCGCACATTTCCACAGCAACAGCTCCTTAAACTTCCTGCTGGAAACTATAAAACTTCACAGGATTTTATCAGCCTGTGTCCATCCCCCTTTACTCTGATGCCCCTAAATAACAGCAGTCCAGGTCAGGCAGGAGAATCTGCTTCACAAAAACTAATTAATGTTTATTAATTGTGATTATAGACTGTAGTGAGAAACGGCGCTGGCAGCATCATGCTGTGGGACGAGGAGGCTGGATGGAGAACCCAGAATGATTCTGGAACAAAACCTACAGAAGACCCAAACAGAGAAAACATGCCGCACTTTTTAGATTTTTACATTCATTAAAACACTATAAAAACTAAGACTTTCCGTCTAGTTTTCGTTTTGTGGAGGTTTATCAAATAAAACCAGTGAACTGATCAAAGTTTGTGCTCAGAATGGGACAAATGGGTGTGAAAACTTTTTCGCTTGGAGATCATTCAGATTTCAAACTTCTGTTTCCTAATACTGTCCAATAACGTCACGAATCAGAACTGGTTGTGGGCTGACCGGTTGTGGGCCGAGCGCTGAGCTCTGAGGAACTCCTTCACTAACTGGAATCTGATTTTACGTTTAAACTGAACAAGTTCAGTTGGCAAAGACTTGATTTGATCTGCGGCTGCTGGGCGTGCTGCGGGTCCTGCTTCCTCCAGGGGGCGCTGTTTGCTTAAATGGCTTTAATGTTGAAGATGCTTCTGGTCATGTGACGCGCCGCCATATTGTGAGGGGCGTACAGCAGCTCATCAGTTTCACATTACACCAGTAAAAATCTGCAAAGATTAATAATTAATAACATTTTTCCTTCTGTATTCAGTGATAAGTCATCTGCAGTTCAAATGAATAATAAATAAAACAGTTTGAAGATTAAAAACAAACATTAAAAAGTTTTGAAAAACTTGTAGCGTCGACGTGCAAAACCCGAAAACCGTTTGGATTATTTGGATAATTACAGATTTATATTAATAATTACATCAATTTATTGAATATTTGTTGATATTTTATTATCTATTTAACAAGTTGAACAACTAGTTTATTAATTTATCCATAAAATATAATTAATTTCTGAGAAATTAATTCAACAGTAATTTAATAAGTCAATGTAATTATTTATATATACTATTAATCAATTGCATTTAAAATTATTAATAATAAATTAAACTATTCATAATTTAACATCTAATAAAAAGACTATAAAATTATTGTCTATTAAATATTATTAATAAATTATAGACTGTTAAAACAAATTTAGCATTTAAATACTTTCAGGAAAACAACAGACTTTATGAAACGCAGCTGCTGGTTTTCTGTTCTTCAGACGTTTTTAAGTCTAGATTTTTTTTATTTTCTGTTTTTATTCATCATTTTTTGTTTTGTTTCATCTCAGCTTTCACACCAGACTTGCCCCTCACAACATGGCCGACATCCTGGCGCGTCAATGACTCGGGTCATGTTGCATCATATCAGGATGCGTTTCTGATTGGTCGCTGTGGTCCTTGAACTCCAGGAATCTCCGCCCACATCTCCATGAACTGGAACCAGAACTGGGACCAGAACTGGGACCAGAACTGGGACCAGAACTGGAACCAGAACTGGGACCAGAACTGGAACCAGAACTGGGACCAGAACTGGGACCAGAACTGGGACCAGAACTGGGACCAGAAGAAGGAACTCCTGCTGATGAACCTTCAGTCTGGTCCAGTGTTTGCTGGTTTCTGCTCCTCCTCACTTAACATAAAAGTGCTGAAGCTTTTTCTTCCTCTTCTTCTGATCTGGAGGTTTGAGTCATCATCATCATCATCAGCAGCAGCAGCTGGATTTTGGTACCAGAACCTCAGAACCACAGCTCCCTGATGAGTCTCCATCTGGTCCAGGGATGGCTGCAGTAACACTCCAGAGCCAGCGGGGGCGCCTTGTGCTGCGGCCAGCGTGAGCGCTCCTCCTCGCCCTCGGGTCGGCGCCGGGCTCCGCCCCTCGACCTCACAGCGTGGCCAGGATGCGGGAGAAGGAGATGATGATGGAGAGCGAGGTCTGGCCCGCGCCGAACACCAGAGCCTCCAGCGGCGCCATGCCCTTCCCCGCCACGCGGTACACACCGGCCACCGCCGCGCCTGCAGCACACAGACACACACACACACACACACACACACACACACACACACACACACAGGATGTTCCGATAACCAGTCAGGACGCTGATGATCTTTAAAAGCTAAAACATGGCGCTTTTAAAAAAAGTCTACTTTTTCCTTCCACTCAACTTTCCAGTACTATTCCTGGATCCTTATTTTTCCTGCTTTCTGAAAAATCTTTGGTGGATTCACCTGACTCGGGTTTCCTTTCCATCAGAATTGACGTTCAGACTCTAACCGGGTCACAGGAAGTTGGATTTTTTCCCTCCCAGTTAAAATTCTGATCCTGTTTCCAGTTTTTCCAACAATCCCAGTTTAACTTTGAGGGGTTTTCTCAGAGAACCATCAGCTCAGAGCATCACGATGGTTCTGACCCAGTAGAGTCTTCAGAACATTCTGGATTATACCAGGTTCTCCAGAGATGTTTCTGTCTCCCCCTGCTACAGGACTTCCTGTTTTCTGACCAATCAGAGAGCAGAGAGACATTCCCACTCTGGGTCTGA
Source organism: Poeciliopsis prolifica (assembly GCF_027474105.1). Taxonomy (NCBI): domain Eukaryota; kingdom Metazoa; phylum Chordata; class Actinopteri; order Cyprinodontiformes; family Poeciliidae; genus Poeciliopsis; species Poeciliopsis prolifica. The sequence goes on along the minus strand of NW_026562416.1, from coordinate 1,432,339 downwards.
TCAAACTGGACCTCTGTGATGTTTCCTTCCCCGCCCTCTGTCTCCCCCTGCTGGCCCTGAACTGAATCACACAGGAGGGGCGTCACTCACTTGTGATGACGGCTCCAGAGAGGGAGGCCAGGAAGCCGACGCTGACCAGAACCACCGTGATGAGGCGGCCCCACCTGTGGCGCTGCAGCATGACCAACATGAGCAGACCGCCGGCGCCGTGGAGGAACAGCGAGGAGAACAGACACCACAGGAAGACCCAGTACCACATCTCTGGAGGAGGAGCAGAGAGGAAGAGCAGGTCAGAAACAAAACATCACCATCTAACATACTGAACCACAAGGAGGAAAGGAAGGAAGTCAAAGAAAGAAGGAAAGGAATAAAGGAACACAGGGAAAAAGGAAGGAAAGGAGGGAACAAAGACACTAACTTTTACCAACGAGGAATAAAGTCTAGAAATAAATATTTGTATAAATACGTAGTTTTCTGTGATGTCACACTTCGGGGAACTTTGCAGCCATCTTGGTAGGCATCTGTAACTCATGGCAGTTGCTATGGCAACAATAAACAATCCATATTCTCTGTCTGGTATGAGTAAATCCCAACAGCAGAGATTTCCCTTGTACGTTGGTCAGAAGGGTCAGGGTACTTCCTGTTTGTTCATCTGCGCTGCGATGGCCTACCAAGATGGCGGATCAGTGGCGCGGATCACTGCCTGTTCACTCATGGCAACTATGTATTGATCAACAAACTGTTAAAATATGAATGTGGTAAATAAATCTATGGATTCAGGTAAAATGTCTTGACATTAAATATGAAACGTTTTTCCACATTTCTTTCCCTCCAGGGTTTTGTGATTTTGTGGCTGATTTGGAAATATTGAAAGACATTTTTCAGTATTTGTGCTTAAAGTATGAAATGTGACTTTTTGTTGCTTCACATCAATCAGACTGTCGGTTGACATCAAGTAAATCTGGGGCAGAAATGGAGTGAAAGTGAGAATACTGCCACCTACAGGTAGGAGTTAGACATTTAATCCAATGCTTTCCACCATTTTTGTTGAAAATTTGCAATAAACTCATAATAATGCAGTAGTGTAATTATGAGTCCCTCTGGAGTTCAGGGGCCACACAAGAAGCCACGCCGGGCCGGATTTGGCCCCCGGGCCTCGAGTTTGACAAGTGCGATAGACTTATTTATTTTCTGTTTCTTGGAGCATTTATTTCTGAACTCTCCAAAGCGCCATGTTTCCTGACTGGACCTCATGCTTTGGTCCGTTGTGGCTCCGGAAGTCTCAGAGAAACTGCTCCACCGCACATCTCATAAACAGGAAGCTGATTTGTTTAAGCATCTCAATCAGCTGCTGCTGCTTCTCAGCGCAGCGCAGCAGCGGGACCGCAAACTCCAGATGCGCTTCTTGCTGAGTCAGCGTGGCAGGCTTTGGTTGCTCCACTCAGGGTGGAGATGGTGGCAGCACATTTCCGCCTCTGCTGCTGCAATCTTGTGTTTACATGACACACCAACCGTGACTCCACGCTGCGGATGGAGAGCCGGGATCCTGCAGATAAAGCCGCTGACGCTTCTGCAGCGGCGGGTTCACGCAGATGGGGGTCTGCGTCGTTTGATGTAAAGCGATAAAATAAAAAATGATGCGACTCTGATGGTCTCACGTGACCCGGAGCTCAGGTTGGACAAAGGGAGGATCAGGTTTTGCATCCCATAATACCTCATGTTATCCCTGGTTTCACTCTGGCTCACCGTCCCTGCTTTATCTTCCGCTTTAAAATGGACGCGGTGCCGCTCGCGGCGGCGCGACGCTCGCGGTGCCGCTCGCGGCCCCTCCGGTCCTACCTGTGAAGTCCTTCAGGGTGGCGCCGTGGACCCAGAGGCTCAGCACCTGCTGCACCGACAGGTTCACGGAATAGTCCCGGCTCATGGTTCCGCCGCCGCCGCCGTCGCCCGGGCTCGCAGGCCTCTTGATCGGATCGCTGAACTTGGCTTTGGACGGAGGCATGGAGGAGACCGGGGCGGAGGGGGCGGAGCGGCGCGGCGCGGCTCTACCGGTGCCGCTGCTTCGGCTTGACGTCCGTCTCCGCTGCGGGAAGGGCAGGGCCGCGGGGTGGTCGGGTGGTCCTCGGCGGTGCGGAGGCCATGATGCGCAGCGGCGGCGGCAGGCGCACCGACGGTCAGCTCGTCCTACATCGGCTGGTCCCGCTGCATCATCCTTAAAGGGCCAGCAGCCCTCTGACGGCTTCCGCTCCAAGATCCGGCTGCCGTAAACCGCTCTGTGGATGGGACTCGGTGCGCATGCGCAACGCAAGGACGTAAAAAGCGACGCGTCTGACAAATATGAGTAAAAACATATCAGAGGGTCAAAATGTACAATAAATAAATAATAAGACCGTAAATCTGCGTTTATTTAATCTTTCTGATTAACATTCAGCCTGAGCTGCCGCTTTAACGTTGCCCTTGACGACCGTGAGACAGAGGAGCTCCCTGATTGGCTGCTGAGGCGTCTCAATTTTACGGTTCATTTAAATCCCGTGACGTCATTCAGAAGCGAAACGAATAAAATAAATGACGGTTGGAATCAACAGGCCGTTTGGTTTTTGAGTGTGATGTTAATGTTTGTATGTTTTATTCTGGAAACGGATCAAATATGGAATTTAAATTAGGAATAAAAAAGTTCAATAGTTGATCAATAATATTACATCCTTTGCCAAATTTTACCTTCATAAACGCTGCTTCACAAAGGCATTAAAGATAACATTTTAATATTCTGTGAATCTTAAAAATGAATAATAATAATAATAATAATACATCCACTGTTATGAAACTTTTCTTGCTTGAATTAAACCCTGGTTTATTTTATTTGGTTTAAATATTTTGCTATTAATTATAGTCATACCAATTCGTTAAACTTCATGTGTTTTAGACATATTATTATAGAGAAAGGTAAATGTGAACAGGGTTTGGTTGGCTTGACAGAGAAACTGCTGCAGTTTTTGTCTTTTTCTTTCTTTAGTTTGTTTCACTAAAACAATTCAATCAATTCAGAAAATTAAAACATTTAAGAAAAGATTCAACCTGCCAGTTTTGCAGATAAATGTAAATAAAATGTTATTTGAATAAACAGGTGACTGAGGCAGATCCGACCGGACCGGGACCGGGACCGGACCGGGACCGGACCGGGACCGGGACCGGACCGGGACCGGGACCGGACCGGGACCGGGACCGGACCGGGACCGGGACCGGACCGGGACCGGGACCGGACCGGACCGGGACCGGGACCGGACCGGACCGGGACCGGGACCGGACCGGGACCGGGACCGGACCGGGACCGGGACCGGACCGGACCGGGACCGGGACCGGACCGGGACCGGGACCGGACCGGGACCGGGACCGGACCGGACCGGACCGGACCGGTCCTGCTGTGGAACAGAGCAGGGGAAAGTCTGGCAGCGTTCTGCTGTTTCTCCTGCAGCCGGAGGGAAGCGGAGAGGAAACCTGGCTGTAGATCCGAGATGTTCTGGATCATTTCTCTGAGGAGCGGCGAGTATTTTAAGAAGAGCCGACCCAGTTCAGACGTAACATCTGACACCGTTCGGATCGACGCAGCTTCCTCTAAGGCAGAGTTCAGCTTCAGGTTCTGCTGCTCCGGACTCGACGTCTGGAAAACCCAGTCAGAACCAAGAATCTGTTCGCTGACAGAACCGTCCCGAGTTCACAGGTGAAAAACTGCTGGATGTTTCTGAGGACAGGAGGATTCTGGGAAACCGTCAGCAAAATGTGTCTAACCAGATTGACCTCCAGCTCACAACTGCTGACCCCGTGACCTTTAACACCTTCGTTCTTCGTCTCGTCTTTCTTTGGGACGTTCCTCCCAGTGCAGCCAGAACTGATGAGGCCTGTCAGAATAATCAATAAATCAACCCAATAAGTTCAATTTGCATCTAATTTCTCTCTTTCTACCAAAAACTGGGTGATAAAAGTTTCCATACTGGTGTTTTGGTCTCAACTGGTTTCGCTTTTTAAGGATAATGTTTACAGACTTTATGACTCGTTTCTGTTTTGTTTGTTTTGCATATTTAAAATGTTTTTCAGTGTCAAATATTCATTAAAATCTAAAGTTTATTAATTTGAGAATGTTCTAGCATTATTGTGCCATAATTACCATAGTAATACTGGAAATAACAGCAATATTATAGTTTATCACAATAGTGAACAATAACTGATCCATATTTTAAGAAAGTATCTGAACCTAAAAATTAATCAAATATGAAAAAAACTAAAACTGCTGTAACCAATAAAAACTAAATATTTAACTTAACTCACTGAATTAGACAAAAAGTCCCAGATGAATAAAACTAAACTGCAGTGAAGGCCCAGAAGTGTCCATGGTTCTGATGGTTCTGATGGTTCTGATGGTTCTGATGGTTCTGATGGTTCTGATGGTTCTCCGTCTGGGTCGGAGCGATTCCCAGCTCGGCCAGCAGGTGGATTCCTTCTCCTTGTTTTCCAGAGGAAACGTTTCCACGGAGGAAAACTGGTTCTGGTTCTGTGTGGCTCTGGGTCGTGGGGATTTTAGTGGTAACTGGATCCCAGCGGGAATCGGTCAGGTTCTGTTCGGACCTGCGGCTCTTTGGAACCGGTTCACAAAGCTTTTCTCTTCAGCCCTCAGATTTTCAGCTTTTTGTTTCTTTTTTTCTGTAACTGAATCTGAGCTGAGAATCTGAGAGTCCTGATGTCTTCCTCTTTGTCTCCCTGATGCCCCTCCTGCCCCTTTTACCCTCCTGCCCCTCTTACCCTCCTGCCCCTCTTACCCTCCTGCCCCTCTTACCCTCCTGCCCCTCTTACCCTCCTGCCCCTCTTACCCTCCTGCCCCCCTTACCCTCCTGCCCCTCTTACCCTCCTGCCCCCCTTACCCTCCTGCCCCTCTTATCCTCCTGCCCCCCTTACCCTCCTGCCCCTCTTACCCTCCTGCCCCCCTTACCCTCCTGCCCCCCTTACCCTCCTGCCCCCCTTACCCTCCTGCCCCTCTTACCCTCCTGCCCCTCTTACCCTCCTGCCCCTTTTACCCTCTTGCCCCTCTTATCCTCCTGCCCCCCTTACCCTCCTGCCCCCCTTACCCTCCTGCCCCTCTTACCTCCTGCCCCCCTTACCCTCCTGCCTCTCTTACCCTCCTGCCCCTCTTACCCTCCTGCCCCTCTTACCCTCCTGCCCCTCTTACCCTCCTGCCCCCCTTACCCTCCTGCCCCCCTTACCCTCCTGCCTCTCTTACCCTCCTGCCCCTCTTACCCTCCTGCCCCTCTTATCCTCCTGCCCCCCTTACCCTCCTGCCCCCCTTACCCTCCTGCCCCTCTTACCCTCCTGCCCCCCTTACCCTCCTGCCCCCCTTACCCTCCTGCCCCCCTTACCCTCCTGCCTTACCCTCCTGCCCCCCTTACCCTCCTGCCCCTCTTACCCTCCTGCCCCCCTCAGACAGGTGTGTCTCCTCTCAGGTGACTTGGGGTTGACCGGGTCAGAACTTCTCTGTCCAGTTCAAACTGGCGTCTTGAACTGGTTCCCTTCAGCCCAGCGGTTGCCACAGTGACCAGATCTAGCACATTGCTACAATAACATAGTATTTAGCAGAGGCTAACGCTAAAGTCCTACATTGACATGGTATTTAGCAGAGGCTAACGCTAAAGTCCTACATTGACATGGTATTTAGCAGAGGCTAACGCTAAAGTCCTACATTGACATGGTATTTAGCAGAGGCTAACGCTAAAGTCCTACATTGACATGGTATTTAGCAGAGGCTAATGCTAAAGTCCTACATTGACATGGTATTTAGCAGAGGCTAACGCTAAAGTCCTACATTGACATGGTTTTTAGTGGAGGCTAATGCTAATATGCTACAATAACATGGTATTTAGCTACAGGCCAATGCTAAAGTACAATATAAATGCTTTAGCATTAATATAGCTTTAGCTAAATAACATGATACTTAGCTAATGAGGCTAATGCTAAAGCACTATATTAACATGGTATGTAGCAGAGGCTAATGCTAATATGCTACAATAACATGGTATTTAGCTACAGGCCAATGCTAAAGTACAATATAAATGCTTTAGCATTAATATAGCTTTAGCTAAATAACATGATACTTAGCTAATGAGGCTAATGCTAAAGCACTATATTAACATGGTATGTAGCAGAGGCTAATGCTAATGTGCTACATTAACATGGTATTTGTCCTTCATGCTTTCGACATGTCCCTGAGTTCTGCATCGGGTCCGGAGAGGTCCGGTACAGAACTATTCGTTACATTCAGGTGGATCAGAACGAGAAAACCCAGAGGACAAAACCGCTGGTTTGGTTCAGCAGCTGATAAACAGGTGATCAGGGGCGATGAAACATCTAAAACATGAAGGATGCTGGTGCTCAGTTCAGATTATTAACCAGTTGTTTCCCTGAATCCCAGTTGGAGCGGACTGGGAGGCTGGAGGCTGGTTCTAGGAATGCTTTTGGTCTGACAGGTGAGCAGAGCCGGTCTGCTGCGGGGGGAGGAGGGGGGAGGTCTGGGGGGAGGTCTTGGGGGTGGTCTGCGGTTTCCTTTGAGCGGCTGCAGGATCACACGCCGGGGGTTTCTGCTCGCTTTGATGGCTGACGGCAGGTGTTCATAACAAACCCGGATCCATTTGGAGCAACGGAGGTAAAACCAGGACCAGACCACAACCAGCAGGTTGATCTGGAGCTGCTGGTCTGGAAAACAGTCCCAGTTTCTCTGGGAAGCAGTGGAGGCGGTAATCTGTTGCAGCGAGAAGGCCTGATTAAAGGGAAGACGTCCCTTTGAAGACGTGACCGATGATGATGATGAGCTTCAGCTCCTCCAGTCAGGAGAGGACGAGCTGATTCATGTCGGCTCTCTCATTGAGGAAACGGCTCCCTGAGGGCCCAGAGTTTCTGTTTTGGTCTGTCGGGTAATTTACTTGTCCTCGTTAATAACGTTCTACTCTGATGGGTTTTTATTGGAAGGCAGCAGCAGAACCAGAATGTTGTGGTAACGAAATGAGCGGCTGCTGCTTAGATGCGGCCAGAACCGAATGCCTGACAAGTTTACATTCCCTCATCGCTGGCAGAAAGTTCCTGTTTATCCTGGACCTTTAATGATTTATATGAACCAAACTTTTCCCTGATCATCCAACAAACAGGTTTAAAGTTTGTATTTATCAAAGATTTACACACAAGTACGACTCAAAAATGATTGAATTACATGAGATCAATTAAAATGCATAAATGTTTTATAAAGGATACATTATGGCCTACAGTAAGGGTGTCCAATATGTGGGCTGGGGGCCATTTTTGGCCCATTGACTGACTGATTGTGGCCACAGCAGGTGGAGACAAAATTACTACTGACTAAATAAAAGTTTCTACGATGGAAAATATTGAGCACAATAAAAAGTATTTCAACAAACATCTCTCTTTAGTTTCATAGCAGCTATTTATTTATCAACTGACTTCTACTTTGAGACAAACTTTAAAGAACCCAAATCTGCTTTTATTTCATTTATTAAAACATATTTTAAACGTTTTAGCATTTTTAAAGAGTAGCTAAAATTTTTGCTTCTTCAACCCTTTGAGTCGTAAACCCAGTCGCGTCCATAGACGCTCTGATGGAGTTTCACCTGTAAACAACCTTACATCTGGGTGCAATGATGGACCTGAACCTGCAGAGCCACATAAAGACGGTTGCAAAGTCGGCCTTCTGTCACCTGAAGAACATTTCCAGGATTAAAGGACGAAATTCCCAAAAGATCTAGAGAAGCTCATCCATCTTTAGTTGCACTGATCACTGCAACAGCATCGACAAATATAACTAGACAGGTAGGCCTGTCGCAATAAATCAATTAATAAACAATTAATCACATGACAAATTAAAACGAGCTCAATAATTTCCATTTGCATAATTTATCATTTTCCTGAACTGGATGAAAAAAAGTCTCTAGTCTGAATTAAATCAGCATCAGAACAGATAAAGTTCTGCTAAAAGCCTCCCAGCCTGCAGGAACCAGGAAGCTCATCTGTAAAATGGCTGCATACCTACAAGAAGCAGAAATGCAGCCAGTGGAAGGGACCGAGTCTGAAACTTCGCTTATTCCAGCCGGCTCCCCCAGGAGACCCGTATCCATCTCAGCGCTGCGGCAATTTGTCTGGAAGTCGGGAACCAGAGGAGCAGATGCCAGCGGTATGCGGACGAGTCCAACACGGAAATATTTTGAGTCGGCGGAGCAGCCAAAGCCGTCTGTCCCGACAGAACTATCGGTGTCTGGATCTGCTCGTCCCGATCCGAACGTTTACATCACACTGCTCTGCCGTTCAGCTCCAGATGAGCTGATGTCAGATCCTTATCCTGACCGAACAGACGGGACCGAGGACACACACCTGAGGAACTCCAATCTGCCCATCTTATCTCCTCACTGAGTCCAAAACCTGCAGACAGAGACAGACTGGCACCGTGAGCCGTCTGCTTTCCAGGATCTGACTTTTCTGTTTTAGAAGCTAGAATTTAGGAACCGCTGCTATGGCTAAAGCTCGCTGTACATCTGTCTGTTTCACTGCATCAAAACATTGAAATAAGTATGAATATTCCATAAAATCAGATGTTTTGAGTAAACGTCCTAAATTCACAAAACTTTCAAATAAGGTTGAATATTCTGTAAAGACGTCTTAAGTAAATTTAGCATTATTTCCACATCAGGATATCGTTGAATAAGTTTTAAGAGTGTTAAAAGCATGACAACTGAATCTCTTCCACTGCCTTTCTAACAAGAAGCAATAAAATGAGCTCTGTGTTGCATGAAGCATGGCAGCTCCTGCTGAGAAATGTGCTCAGCTTTTTGGTGCAGTTGACAGTTTCTTGGATAAACGCACAAAAACACTGAAATAAAAAGTAAAAAAATATAGATCTGGTTGCAAAAAACAACAGAAGAGAAAAATCTGTGGCGAGAAGCTATTTTAGCAACAGAAAGAATGTTGTTTGCCTTGTTGTTATGTGCCGCGGTGAGACGTGACAGACCAAATGCGATTTATGAAACAAGCCCTCTGAGTTTATTTTTACACTTTATTTAGGAAGAAATATAGCAGAAAACAAACAAAGCCACCCACAGGAAAAACTCTGGCATAGCAACCAAAACACAACTGACATTTTCACGTAATCCTGCTTCATGTTGGAGTTTAAACACACGGAAAACATTAAGATCCCAGAAAACAACCGACTGCTGACTGGAAAAAGAACGAGCAACATCTCACAGCTTCAACGGTTTGCATATTTGTTTACCAGAACATGAAATATCGACGTTCTTGTACATAAAAATGACAACTCTCTGTTTGTTGTCAGGAGTGGATAAATGCTTTCGATTCAGGCTGAACTGAGGGCAGTTTGAGGGAACATAAATCACCGTTTAATCGATTAGTCATTCCTGGATGAAAGGATAAAAGGGATGCTTACGGCAAACGGGTCGGAAACAGAACCTGCCCTCAGACAACATCCGCTCATCCTTAACCGGAGCAAAACGACGATGCAAAGATCATCCCCAGACCCACGCAGAGGTTTTCCTGTGAACTGGAGGAGTTGGTGTGAGTCACGCTGAAACGCAGCAACGTTTAGACTAAACAGAACCCGTAGTACGTAGTAGGTCACCGAGGCCCGGATCCCGCAGAGCTATTTCTGTTCACTCTTCCCATAATGTGGCCTCCGGATTCCTGCACCACACATGGACACAATCAGTCACCTACACAAACACTTCTGGACTTTACCATAAAATCCTGAAAACACACACTCACAGACACACACTCACACACACACACACACACACACACACTCACACACGCACGCACACACACTCACAGACACACACACACACACACACACGCACGCACACACACTCACAGACACACACACACACTCTCACACACACACTCACACACACACACACACACACACACACACACACACACACACACACACACACACACTGCTGCTTACTCACCATTTTCACATTCAGACTATATTTATCACCAGTTTACAACTGTTTCTTTTCCACTGTACTCTGACTTAGTTACTTTTATTTCCATGACCAAAATCAAGAAATATGCCTTGAGAAAAAAGAGAAAGGAGCTGAGAAAGTATCCAAATGTTTCCAGAGTTGTAACATCGTGTTGGGGAGGCTGTGAACGCCAGCTAGCAGCTAACAACTAGCAGCCAGCAGCTAGCTAGAAAGGGTACGTTAGCAGTGAGTTAGCGGTAGCCTCAGCCTTCACAGAACCTGGTGAAAATGTCTAAATGTGGCTCCATACTACACAGATTATATGAGGTTAAATTATCCTGCAACGACAAATTTAAGACTTTTTGTCAACAACTCAATATTTAAAATGAATTTAAGACATTTAAATTTTTTATTTTTAAATCCATGACATAAACAGTGTGGCGAGTTTGTGTTTGGGAACACATAACCCAAATCTTTTACTGATGTCTTTTATCTGTTTTGTCTGCGCTGATAAAAAATCGTGTCTCTACCATCAAACTCCTGATCCGAGTTGGAGTTTGATTGAACTTTGACCTGTCAGGCTCTTCAGGACCAGAAGTGATATGAATGAAATCAGAACCTGATAATGTGACACAAAGTTCAATCCAAGTCATGAAAATAAAAAACACTTAATGGCAATGATTGGATTAAAAGGATCAAAAAACGGCGGCCATCTTGAACATGGCCGCCATTCATCATTATGGCCATCATCCTGAAATCCAAGTGGCTCATGGGAAATACTAAAAAATACGGCCTTAATTTTTATGTTTGAATGTCCAGTTGAAATATTTTCACAGTAAAATGTTCAGATGATGGCCGACCAGAACCTGGGACGTTGCCAGGTAGAAGCTAACTGTGCTTTGAACTGATCCAGGCTGATCCGATGGGTTCCTGGGTTCTGAATCCACGTCATCTGAGCTTCAAGTGTCAAAACCTGGAAAAATCCCAAAGGTTTGAAAGCTCCTGCATTGTGTCACAGTGTTTTCCTGAAGTCATCCCCTGAAGGTGGGGAAATTCCTTGGAAACAAACCATTCAGCAGTAACTGAAAGCTGAAGGAGTTCGGTAAATCATTCCTCGGAGTGATTTCATTTCCTGATCGGCTTTCCTTTCATGCCTGGACAGTTTAACGGGACAGGTGCAAACAGTGGAGCCTTCCAGGTGAGCCGGGAATTTACTGCAGCAAGAATGGAGAAAGAACTCAGGTTAATTATTTACCAACAGGGGAAGAACGTAGCTATAGACGTAGGTAAGAATCCACCGACTGAGATCGGTCCGACATCCAGAACCTCAGAGATCTGATGCTTTTGGTATCTTTGTGGTATTTTTGCTTTCTTCTTCTGGGGTAAATTTCCACATCCATCTCCCCTCCTTTCTGCTGAGTTTGAGGCCTCAGGAGGCAAGTACGAACAGGACAGATTCCCCATGAGGTGACTCCTTTTAAGGCCGTTACAACTGATGTGTTGCACAAGCCAGCCAACCCGAGTCAGCCAATAGCTACGTAAACAGAGAAGCAGCAGCTTGGGTCCAGCACGTCTCAAACCCGGGTTTTCTGACTGTTCACACCCAGAAATGAGCACATAAAGTAAAATCAGGGTTGATGTTGAAACCCTGGATGCCTGTCATGCATAGCGTTCCTGTATATTAAAACTCAAACATCAGGACTTTATTGGAGAAAGACACAATGTTTTCCTGCCCTTTCATTAACCCAGAGGGAACGTCATCAAAACGTCCTGCAGCTCTGATCCACTGCACATCATCAAACTGTAAACAAGTGATGTGGAGCTTTTTGAAATTCTGAACTGATTGCAGTTTTCTGGCGGATTGCAGATCTTCAAAAGCCTGACCGAATGAATACAGATTTTATTTTTGGAAAAGGGCAGCAAGATTTAATTTTATAGCACAATCAAGCAACTGTCTTTACTTCAGTTATTAAAAAGTATGTATATATCACTTAATAGAAAATTTACTTCCTGATTAAACTTCTTTAAATTGGGTCTCTGTCGCTTTAAGAAGCTCCTGCTCTTTCTGAAACTCCACCTTCAGGAAGTCATCCTAACATGGCTCCTCTATTGACCCTTTGACAACATTTTTACAGTTCCACCAGGTGTTTGCTAATTGCTGCTGGCTAGTCTGAAGGAGCTGAGAGGGGAGGGCTGCTCTGAGAGGCGGAAACTCTTAGTTCATTCTCTAAAACAAGCCACACTTGATGTAGGCCAGTTTGGTGTTGATCTGACCAGTTTGGGCCAGTTTGTCCTTGTCCTCCAACCGGCTCACACATGAACAGCCTCCTAGAATCTAAGCGGCTCTCCTTCCTCTGGTCACACCAACCAAACTGTGAAGCTGTTCACAAATGTTCTCTGAAAAACGTTAAAAATCCTCGACTCTTTTTCTGTTTTCATTTCATTTCATAACTGACCAGTTTTTGAAAAAGTTTTCCACATTTTGTTGAATTAAAATACAAACATCTGGAAAAAATATGTCTAATACAAAAATCCTCCATGTGCATCTTCTCCAAACTCCAGAAGGGCCAAAACTCAGATGGGGCCCAAACTAAATTATCCAAAGGGCCACAAACGCGCTTTGGACACCCAACCATGACTTAGGTTGTTGGACTTCAGAGTGAAACTTTTGTTCGTCTTCTCGTCCATTTCTCGATATAAATATGGCGTCTGGTCCAGTCAGCTCGGCTGATTCTGTCTTCGATAATTAAACAGCACCAAGTTCTCTGGGATGTTTCGGGTCGAGCCTGAGACCGTGAATCGGACCGGATCAGGCCGAGCTTTTCCAGCCTCCCTGTGAGAGTATCAGCGCCTGGCTGTGGGCCTGGCGGCCCGGCTTGGCCGCGGCGCAGCATACCAGGACGCAGCTTTCTGCTCCAACATGTGGTATATTTAGCAGAACCTCGGTGGGTCCTGGATCCGAGCTGACTCAAGGGGAAGGCATGCAGGTCTGATCTGGGCTCAGCTGACTCACAGGGAGCGTGGGGCCGACCCAGACTGAGGGACAGAACCCGATTCTGACATCAAGACACAGAAAGATGGTTGGACGTCCAAACCAAAGGTTTTATTGACGGATGAGTCAGAAATGCTGTCAGATTCCCAAAGACCGTGAAAATACCAGGATGTAATGAATGATGAAGTAAACGAGCGGGTTTCGTAAAGCGTCGCGTCTCTCGGCCAATCGGGGGTTAATTTCTGCTTCTAAGCGATCTGATTGGACGCAGGAATCAGGAACTGCTGCAGTGCTAACAGTAGTTAGCCTCTCAGTGAAGCTAAGCTAGCATTAAATAGCATCATGTTTACCAGTGAGTAGCCTTGTCAGGTCATTTTATTACCAGAATAAAGTCATAATAAGAGAATAAAGTTATAATAGTACAGTCATAAAGTCATAAAAAATGTAAAATAACGTCGCAATAATACCAGAATAACAATATGAGGATAAAGTTATGATATTACCAGAATAAAGTTGCAAAAATACAAGGATGAAATCTAATATTAGAAGAATGAAACAGTAACTTTAGTTCTATAAAATAATTAAAATGAGTAACGTTGAGCATCTATTGAAGTTAAGAGTTTTACGGATGAGGAGATATTTGATCTTTTATCACATCAGCATCAGATTATTATTAACAGCAGAAGTCTTTTTGTTTTTTTAAATGACTGTTTCTTGTTATTGAATAACTGTAATCTGGCATTATTGCATCTTTGTTCTGCTAAGATTATGAGTTAGTCTGGGCCTAATATTTCCTCCAACCCTCAAACCCCTGGATGCAAATAAAAGACAAAATCCAAGAATTTAAGAGTTCAAAGTCTTTCCTGGTTTGGCAGCCCGTTGGGTCAACCTGAGGACCAGAAGATGTTCGGGGTCACCGACCGTTTCTTCATCAGCAGATCATAAACTTTAACTCTGATGCGTCTGAGCTGCACAGATTCCAGGTCCACAACAGAACCTGTGTTTGATCCAGAACCGCGGCGGTAAGTCTCTTCCCAGATGGCCGTAATAACAGGCTAACCCGTCCCACATGGATCCACCAACCCAGCAGAACCTCTCAACTCCTGAACCCCAAACCACAGCTCTCACCAGCCCAGGCCATGGAAAACTTTGACTGGACCGTGTGGTCGTGGCAGGATGGTGATTGGATAACCGTGGGGAGGAAGGTCCAACCGAACGCCCGGCGATGAAAGCCGGATCTAGAGGACCGGTCGGGTTTCTGGTCGACATCAGACGGGCTCACGGCAGAGACACCGAGTCGCTCAGGAACCCGTCATTTTGGCTCTGGAAGCAGCAGGTGGCGCTTGTTGGACCTTCACACCGACCGTGTTCTGCCGGCTCTGATCACTGCAGAGAACGGGTCACTTCAGCTCCACCGCAGCAGGAGGTCCAGGGTACGGTTCAGGGGCCGTTCACGGCCCTCTGAAGGACCCCGTGCGGCCCTTCAGGTCTCACCTGGAGTAAATCTGATAGCTGCTGCACATCGACACTTTCTGATCGAGCAGAGGAAGATTTTTTACAGATCAATGAGATCCTTATCAAAAAAAGTCATGAAGATTCTCAATAATCGTCGTCTAGAATCACAAACATCGACGTTAATCAGAACGCTATCAGTTGAATCATATTCAATGATTTATAAAAGTATTTTATTGAAATAAAATAGTGCATTTTTAGTTTATTATTGGACAGTTAGAATAAAAAAGGCATAAAAAGTTAATTTTAAAGGAGGAGTATTTATGTCACTGGGCGTTAGCTTCCACATTAGCACTAAGACGTGTTTCCAGTGGAATACTAATGCACTTCAACTCATATTTGGTCTTACTAGTAGTTTTAAAGCAGATCTCAGGTATTTGTGGGTCTTTTTGTGATTGGATTATTCCATCAAACGATAAAAAAGCTGTTAAATTTTATCTCAAAGAGCAGAAACGTTGGACACTGACAGCGGGTTTCTATATTTACCAGCCGATGTTTGATTGGGAATCGTCTCTTTGTCTCTGAAATAAAAACTCATCTGTCTCCTAAATGAGTCGAAGCTCTGAGAATGAAATTCCAGCTATCTGCTCCTCATCAAGTTAATTTCCGTCTCCCAGCCTGATGAACTCATTTGCATCACATTATGCTGCTCTGTGAGACAAACTGGGATTATCCTCTGGTGGGAAGAAAACACACCAGATAGCGATCCCTCCACCCGCACCACGACACAAATTAAAAATGCAAATCGGCACAGCTTTGCTGATGCAGGACAAATACTTTGGAGATTCTTTGTGTGTTTTGGTTTAATTTGTGAGTTTCTCTCCCAGACAACATTTACCCCGAGAGGACGACTCATTAACCGATCCGTGCCAAAGTAAAGCTTCGCTGATTGCCAGTCAGAGTGTCGTTTCTTCACAGACGGGTGTGAAATTAAATTCAGATTGGACTCCAGCAGATGCTGCAGCAACGAGCGAAGCCTGCGCAGCGTTTTCACCGGGTTGCAGTCAGTCCTGGAAACATTCAAGGTTTTGGCCCAAAAAATCTGCTCAGATGGAGGATGATATTAAAAAAACTTAAATAAAAGAACTTTTATTGAACTTTGACCTCAAATGATTTAAAGTCTTGCTTTAAATACAGACTAGACCAATTTGAATTATGATGTTAGTCAGTAGACAGAAGACAAATTTACTGTTATTCAGGTTTCACAAAATGCAACAGTTCAGCAATGAGTTTACAAAGATTATGAGCAAAATGAGAAATCTCGTTTTTATTTTCAAAGTTTTTGAATCAAAATGTTGATTATTCTGTTATGTGGTTTTCAGGTACAATGTGATTAATTGTGATGAATTAATTACCATGATCACTAATGAGGAAGGAACAAACCGAGACGCTAGAAATGCTCAGAGCTGCTGAGAAATGAAATAACTATAATTTCAGGTCCATTTTTAGACGTGGTTTCTGTTTGTCACTTTCTGACGTGTCAGACGGAGGAGCTGCTGATCGGACCGAACCGCCGGGTTTCTGCAGTAACAACAGACAGGATAATGGCTACCTAGCCAGACGCTGCAGGTAAGCCTGATGACATCATCCTGCAGGTGGTCTAAAGGTGGCGTTCTGGGACTTTACGTCGGCACAGACTGTCGGGTTTCCTTCCAGGATGGACATGAATTTAGCACCATCCATCTTCCCATCTGACCAGCTTCCATATCTCTGCCCAAAAGTGGCTCCTGGTCTGACCTCTGACCTCTGGTCCTGCAGACCTCGGTCTGGGTTCGGTTTCAATGTGAACGCCAAGCGGACCAGAGACCGCTCCAAAGGCAGGAAGTGGACTATATTGCCATTTATTTAAAGTCTCGTATCAAATCAACTTTTTTAAGCTTTCCATTGTGTTCATGTTGTTTCCTTGAGGGTTGCTTTGATTCTTTCATGTATGTTTAAGAAATCCTCTTATCTCCATGGCAGCCATTCAGCTGCGAAACGCCCCGCCTTTGAGACGTAGCTCTTCCCCCACTCAGCTCCTTCAGACTAGCCAGTAGCAATTAGCAAACAGCTGCTGCTCAGAGCAACGCTGGTAAAAATGTTAAAGGGTTAATAGAGGAACCATGTTGGGAAGACTTCCTGGAGGCGGAGCTTCAGAGAGAGCAGCAGCTTTAAGGAGACAGAGACCCAATTTCAAGGCGTTAAATCAGGAAGTAATTTTTTTAAATAAAAATTTATAAATACAGAATTTTTAACAATTAAAGGCAACATAGTAACTTGATCATGCTATACAAAGAGACACAGTACTGCCCCATTCAAATAGAAAAATGAATTTCTGATGATGCAGAAACAGAAAAGAGGCTCAGCTTTCATCTCCAGATCATTTTTCTGCTTCTGACAGGTGCTGACACCACAGCTCTGGATGTTTCTCCCAGTTCTCCCAGCAGTCTTTGTGTCAGATCCCCGATGGCTTCAACACGCATCATTAGAGCTCTGGATGAGGCAGCGGCTCGCCGCGTGTCGAATGATAAACGTCTGCTGGATGACAGCACCGTCTCCAAACAGAAGACAAAAAACTGTTGAGGTAATTCATGCCTGAACTTATCTTCACTCAGAAAAATGTGAACAGCATTAAATAAAGACAGCATCTTATTCCATGGTTCATCAGCTGCTGTTCAACATTTTTAAGCGTCGTGTCAGATGGTTTAAAAGGTACCAAAAAGGTATCTGTGATTAAAATGCGGCAGCTGAAATCCTTCTACAAGCTGTTGTCTTTTTCTGGCTTAATCTCAGAATTATATTAATATTCCTGGTAGTTTTTTATTCATTAGGATGAAAACAGATGTGCATGGAGTTTGAAGACATTAAAAAACAAACTTCTCATCCGGATTTGAACTGGTTTCATTCTGACTGATTCTGACTCGCCTCTAATATTTCATTGCTTAGACAATGGAAAACTTACAAACGTGAACAATAAAGGACCAAAACAAGTCAACTCCAAGGTTTCCACTGCAGTGAATAACTGGAGAAATGTGTCAGGTTATTGATGGATGTTTCGTTGTGGCAGATTAAACTTTCATTAACAGTTTATGTGCCAAGACATCTCAGCCAGAAGGTGTGTGATTTACCTCCATCTGCTTCAGGACACTGGACATTATGGTCCAGTGAAGCCAACAGAACCACCTGCAAATAGCAGGTGGTTCAACTGCTTGACTGCACCTGGAAACTGGTCATGAAGGTTATGATCAAAATCAGTGACAAAGGCCAACTTTGGCGGAGTTTGACTGTCACCAGAAACACTTACTGCATACAATGCGATCCAAGCTCTGACACCGGCCGAACAAAATGACCCGTATTACTAAAGCGCCCTCTACAGGGTCTCACAGGGGCCCACAGGCTCCGGTTCCTCAGGGACGGGCCGAACTCCATAAAACAAGAACACCAGTTGAGTGAAGTTCCATGGACTGTGCAGAGCTGGTCCAGTCTTCCACAACCAGAACCAGAACCACACTGTTGCCCCTGAATTTGAAGCTTGCCCATTTGGCAGACTCTCCTCTCCAGAACCATGAATGGACCTGAAGAGTGTGATCGTCTGCCTCAAAGTGGGAATGACTTCAGAATGGAAGAGTGTTCACCTGCTGAGTGGGAAGCATTTGGGATGAGGATCACAGCGATGCAGCGAATGAAACCCGAAGCTCGGCGCCCCCGGACCCGCAACAGACTGATTGCAGCATTGCGAAGCAGAAAACTGAAGATCAGGCACAATATCAGATACTCACAGTACCAGCAACACTAAAGGGCTCAGGGTCTCTGCTCTGATGCAGCTTGTGAAGTCCAAAGACACAAACATTTCCAGTAATGGGTTTGGATCAAGGCCGTTCTGTGTTCACACCAGAAACAAATCCTACCAGAGTAGGTTTGGAAGCGGACGGCCTCATAACGTGGGTCTAAATCTGTTGTTTGGTTGAGGTTTGCTGATGGATTCACACCTGCACAACAGGTGAACCAACATAAGACGAATCTACAATCTGGAGTACAACTGAAAAATAAAAGTTGAATTGAGAAACTTCCAAAATCCAGTTTTCTTACAGAAGCAGCTCCATCTCTGGAGGAAACACCCACAGTGCCAGATGAAAACTCTGCAGAGGTAAAGCTTCTGTCTTCTGCAGACAGTTGGAGGAAGATAATTGATGCAATCATCTCAGGAGCATAAGCAGATCTTCTATGTTTCACAACTGCCAAAGAATCTGGTAAATCCTCAGATTAGAGCATTCCGGCGATGTTTGTTGATGGTAAATGCGCTGTCAGATGTTTTGTCGGATCCTAAGGGCTTAGGTTTATTTTCTAAGCCATAATTTGTCCTGGAGTCTGTCCTCTCTCTTTGTCCTAACTCTCCAGGGAAATGATTCCAGGACAGTGAAAAACAGAAACTGCTCTCACCATCAACAGATCTGTGTCAGATTCAACATCTGCATGCCGCTTCAGCTTTCATAGCCGTCTGACCGACCTTCAGCAGCACAGACTGAACCCCCAGCGGCTCGCACAACAAACGGACTGTTTTTCTAACAGGAGACGAGGCCTTGAGAAAACACGCTCCCTGTGCATGCTGTCGGCTCCGAGAACACACAACGCTGTCAGTCCGTCTGAGGCAGAGCCTCCCTGGAGGGTCCGGAAGACGCATCAGACTCAGATACATGTGGAGAGCAGAGGTCAGAGGTCAGGGGGGTCTGCAGGGTCTCCACAGCAGGACGAGATTTTCCCAGTGGGGACTGCTGCATACTGACACTGTTTGCTCCACAGATGAAGCCTTCGGAGTGTGGGAGGTTCTGGTTCTTCTTCAGAAACAACATGGCGCTGACAGCAGAGGTCCAAAGGAAGGGAAAGGAAGCGTTGAGATTTGGAGGAGGCAGAAAACTCGGTAAAAATGATCTGGTGATCAGACGACCGATGAAAAACTGAAACAAGTCGTCCTTCAGGATCTAGAAGAGGCACCAGGGGCATCTGGACAATGTTCGCCCAGAGGCCCAGCATTCCTGTGGATGATACTTTCAACGGCGGCGCCAATTCGAACATGGTAGCTGACCCAGTCCAGCCTCCGTGGAGACGTTCCGGTGGGATAACGCTCCCTACCAACTGCTGCAGAAATGCCTCAGAAGTGGTTTGATTTGGCCTCCAAGTTCTCCAGAATCAATCATGGAGGCTCTGCTTCCCAACGTCCCGAGCCAGAACCCACAGCGTGCCTCCAGCGGTCCAACGCGGTCCAGCCTTCCGCAGCCGGGTTTGGAGGCAGAGAGACTTTAATAGCTGAAATGTGTCCGGGAAGTTCTGGCTAATTAGTTAATAAGTTAGTTTACAACTCTTCTGGATTTCAATGTTGCAGTACATTATACCAACACATTAGCAGAATGTGCTAATTCTGTTAACGTGTTGCCCAGACTATCGCTGGCTCCAGCCGTACTTCCTGCTTGACCCGGTTCCTGTCTGATGATGGTTCTGATCTCCATGTCGACTGGTCGGCTTTAGAAGACCAATGTATGAACCAAAACAACTCAGAGTGACCTTCTGCAGAGATATTATTCATTTCTGTCATAAAATAGCAGTTTATGAGTCAGTCATAGATTTTAAATTGTTGGTGTTGGATCTGAATGCAAAACGTTTCCAAGCAGCAACAGAAAAAATGTTGTTTTTCACCTGAAAGTTGCAATCAAAACACTAAACTGAGGTCAAACTTCATTGTTTCCATTTTTGGTCATTTTATTGTTACTTTTTGTTCTGCACATTGTTTCTGTTTTTTGTAAATTTTCTACGTATTTTGTGACATTTTTAAGAGTCACATTAGTTTAGTGTATTTCAAAATATTTTGGAATCTGTTTGTGTTTTATAATATGTTGGGGGGGTTTTCATTTTGGTCATTTTATTTTTGTCAGTCATGGTAGGGCCTGGTGAGGCCCTGGTGGGGCCCAGACCTGGTGGGGTTCTGGTGGGGCCCAGACCTGGTAGGGCCTGGTGAGGCCCTGGTGGGGCCAGGACCTGGTGGGGTTCTGGTGGGGTCCTGGTGGGGCCCAGACCTGGTGAGGCCCTGGTGGGGCCCAGACCTGGTGGGGTTCTGGTGGGGCCCAGACCTGGTGGGGTTCTGGTGGGGCCCAGACCTGGTGGGGTTCTGGTGGGGCCCAGACCTGGTGAGGCCCTGGTGGGGCCAGGACCTGGTGGGGTTCTGGTGGGGCCCAGACCTGGTGGGGTTCTGGTGGGGCCCAGATTTGGTGGGGCAGACCTTTGACCTTTGACATATTACTGGACAAGCACCGGCCTGGTGAGGCCCCACCAGGGCCTCAACATCTGGTGGGGCCCACCAGGCCGGTGCTTGTCCAGTAATATGTCAAAGATTGCGATGCTTCATGGGTGAGTGAGTCATAAAGGATGCAGTCATCCTGTGACCAGATAAAGGACCGGAGTTTCTCCTCTTCAGCCATGTGAGTCATCGTCTCTGTGAGGTAGACGGTGGCAGATGTCCCACTCAGTCCCCACTGGTGTCCCTGAGGAGGTCTTTTATCAGGCTGGGGGACACCTGATCTCTGTTGTGTTGTGTAAATCTCAGGTTTCCTCTTGGCTGCCACATTTGGTTCCCTGTTTTCTCACAGAACCCTGGAGCGGAGAAACCGGACACTCCTCTGTCCTTCAGCCTGGATCAGAGACTCGGGTTCACGCAGGGAGATCGTCTTTCAGCTGCACCTGAAGGCGGCTGGCTCCAGGTTCGGGCCTGTAGGAGCATCTCCAGCTCAAATCGTTTAATCCTCGACCTTTCCCGACCGTCTGCCTCCCATGTGGAGCGTGGGAGAACTAATCCCACTAATTAAACAGAAACATGCAGCTGAGACATTTTTATCACCGAGCTTCATGCTGGAGGAGTACTTGACTCTGTGAAGACTTGTTTTGTACACAAGCACTTCATGGTTCAAAGGTCAACAAACTGGTTAAATAATATCTTAAAAATATGTTAGAAGCCCCAAAAAGTCTTGTTTGAGGAATTTTAACTATTTTTTAAGGGAACAGAAGCACAAACCCTGATGATGACCCCATGCCATGGGCCCCTGGATGTCTCTGCTTGCAGGTTTTCTGGCTGGACAGTTGCTGACATCAGCTCCTTACTGTGAGCGTTCCTCCTGCATGGTTAGCTTTAGCTGAGATGGTTCTTTTCTCCGTGTCTGAGCCAAATGAAGGAGTAAACATCTGACTACAGCTGCAGTCTGACTATCTGTGTATCAGCATCTTGCCCTCCTTCCCATCCAACACATGTGTAGCTTTAGCTTGAAGCAACGTCTTAGGGCCAAACAGCATGTTGCTGAGGGAAGCAAAAAACAACTGGAGCTAAAAGTCCAAAGGCCTTTTATTCATAACAAGATGCGGTTTAAATTCCTCCACAGGGTGCTGGTTTGCTAAGTCTCCTGTCTGTACATTATTTCCTGTTTATTTGGTTAAGTTTGGCATCTCCAGTCATAAATTCTTCATTCTTTGACAGTTTTCAGCTTTGTGCTACTTTCCTTTCACTTTGGTTTTATACATATTTATTTTACTGAAATGAATGTGATTATTATGAGCTACAAGCCTTAAGAAAACAAAATGTTAAAGTTATCATTTATGACTTTGAAATCAATTTTTATGCCTAATTTGTTTGAGCTAAAATTCTTTAATCTTTTTGTTTTTTGTATATTTTTGATGGATTTTTAAAGGTTCTCTGATTTGTTATGTTTCTGGATACTTTGAAAATACAAATTAAAGGTAAAACAACAGAAGTGACACTTTAAACAGATAAAACTTCTCTTTTTGTGAGGCTGGAGAATCACGAGTCCAACACGACGCGGAGCCGCTGCAGAGGGACTCAACGGGCCACAGAGGGTAAAATTCAGGTCAGCTCAGAGATTCTCAGCCAGATCTGGAGGTTTTGGTCGTGATGGAGTGAAGCGGATGGATTACTGGCAGCAGCTGCTCTGATTTTGTCAGCAGGTGTTTTTGTCATCAGGCCGTTCAGCTTCTTTTCTGCCGAAAAAACTTCAGCCCAGCAGGATGTGATTCATGCTTTACCAATAAAGTTACTGAACTTGTTCAGACTAAATGTTTAGGTTGTATCTGGGTTAGTTCTGGTCATGTGCTGGTCGGGTTGTGAGTGTGTTTGCGTCCCGCTGCGTGTGTGCTGACAGTGCATGTGTGCAGGATTTACAGCCTGTAACGAGCCCCTCCGGCGTCGCAGCAGCAGTCTGCTCCTCACACCGGAGGAATCTCATGCTTCAGCAAAATGCAGATGTTTTATTTTCCGGTGGAGGTGCAGACTCGGAGCGGGAGATTTATTAACATGGGAAAATTAGCTTGTGGTAGCAACTTCTGAACGGGCTGATACCGATGTCCAGTTCTGTGAGTCTTCAAACGATGCTGACCTACAAACGGAGAAGCAACCTGCTAACTGCAGAGGAAACTGTTTCTAATGAGGAGCCTGTAAAAACCAACAGCAGCTTGTTCCTCTTTGCTTCGTCACCAGAAACTTCATCACATATTGAGCAGAAAGTATTGAAGATGTGCAACATTTAGAGCCCAGTGTGAGCCCAGCCTCTTTTGTATTCTTCTGGTATCAAGTGATTGCAAATTGTGTGAATGAAGCCAACACAGGAGTCCTTTACCTGCCAGTAAGGGACAATGTTTAAACCCAATCAGTTCTTGTATATTTGGCAGATTGTCAGTAGTTGTTGAACATGTGTTGACTTTGCTCCTTCTTTAACTTTCCAATGTGTTGCTAACGACGATCACTGAGGTTATTTTTCCATTTCCGTCACAGTTTATACTTGTCAACCCCGATGGATCACATGGTCCAGTTTGTGTCCCAGCACAGGATCCTGGCAGAAACCCGGTTCTGTTCGGACCTCTGCAGATCAAAACCATCGTTCACCGACCTCAGGTGGATGGACGTCACCCGACCCAGTTATCATTTTGATCCACTTTCCAGTTTTCCACAGTTCAGCCGCAGGATTTTTCTCCGATTTTCCCCCAGGATGACGGTTCTGCATGAAGAAGGTTAATATTAATGTAGGTTAATATTTCATCTGACACTCAATAGCTAGCTTGCTAAAGAATTTATCTTGTTAACTAAATATTTAATTTGAAACTGACATTTATAAATGAATGAACAATAAGATTCTACATCATTTTTGATTGTGTAACTTTAAAAATGGCCCACAGGTTCTGACCCGGTTGAGTCGGGGGTTTCTATCTCCTACCTGCCAGGTGTTTCTAACTGTTGGAGGTCAGAAAGATTTCTGTCCAATCAGAGTCATTCTTCCATTCAGATTTCACCTCTGAATGGTTCTGGCTCAATTGGACCTGAAGGTTCTGAATGGTTTGTCTCATATTTAGAGGAATCTCTATTTGGACTCTGATCCTGTTTGGTTTCGTCTTTGACTTCAGAGCAGCAGGTTCACCAGCTTCAGAAGTTTCCTAAGTTCAGCAGCAACATGGCCGAACGCGTCGGATCCGACCTGCTGATGGATGCCAGGTCTGACATGTTCAGGGTGTTTATTGACCTCCTGGTGTCGGTGACCTCAGCCCGCGCCCGAGGCAGCAGGAATTTCCCAGGAAAAACACACCTATGATCGGATCCGGACCCGCAGGCCGAGCAGACAGATCCGTAAATCATCTGCATCTCAGAGTTCAGGCAGAGGCTGCTGGGTGGAAATAACGACCGGGTCTGGGTTTAGAAACACGCTTTATGGTTCCGCTGGCCGTCAGGGTTCCTGAGAGCGGACCGGGTCAGAATCTGGCTGGACCTGGACAGAATAATTATTGGTTCTGATTGGTTCTTATCAGCCAGTAAACAAATAAATATTTGAGTCGCATGAAAAACTGGAAGAGAATTTACATGCAAAAGTTTTAGTTTCCATCCTTCCATCCGTCCAGATCCCCCCAGACCGGACCGGACCGAGTTCCTCCCTCCATCCACCCGTCCATCTCCGGGTTCCTTCCGGGTTCCCTCAGTCCAGATGATCCCCGCTCAGGTTTGGAACATTTCTGGAGCAGCAGATCCAGAGCTTCATCAAAGCTTCGCTTTCATTCTGCAGGTGAAGTCTGGATAAGTCTGACTCCGTCCAGCTGGTTCCGACCTGCTGGGTCCGACTGGTTCCGACCTGCCGGGTCCGACCAGCTGGTTCCGTCCTGCCGGGTCCGTCCTGCCGGTTCCGTCCTGCCGGGTCCGTCCTGCCGGTTCCGTCCTGCCGGGTCCGTCCTGCCGGTTCCGTCCTGCCGGGTCCGTCCTGCCGGTTCTGTCCAGCCGGTTTCGTCCTGCCGGTTCTGTCCAGCCGGTTTCGTCCTGCCGGTTCTGTCCGCCGATTCCGTCCAGCCGGTTCCGTCCTGCCGGTTCCGACCTGCCGGGTCCGACCAGCCGGTTCCGTCCAGCCGGTTCCGTCCAGCCGGCTCGCATGGTGGAGAACCGATGAGAACTTCTCCAGCTCTGTTTGTCTGCTTGACATTTTTAGAAATAATCGGTTTAAAAAACACTTCCTGCAGGATTCTTTGCTTTCCTTCTCCAACATCCATCACCATAAATCCTTCATCTGGTTTCTCCTCCAACTCGGAGCTTTTCAACATGTCTGCCGCCCACGCAAACAAACCGTCTCTCCCACAACACCAGATGCACCAGAGAACCGGCTCTGGGTTTCAGGAAGATGTGCTCTAAAAATGCCAAGAGTCAAAATCCGTGCAGCATTCACAGCTGGAGTCAGAAAAAAAGCAGAAACAAGTCAATAAGTGAAGAGAAATTCTTAAAAAGTGTCAGCCAAACAAAGCCTGGTCTGTTCTGCAGAGATGGATGTGTTAACAGCAGGGAGGCAGGTACGAATCCCGCCAGGCTTCCTCTTAAATCTCATATTTCATTGATTTTTCTGTGACAAGGCTGAGGATTGGTTTCAAAGGCTGTTCCTCCCAGAACGGAGCAGCGGTGGGAAAGCTTGGCGGATGTGATGCCGGCGGGAACGCCGTCTGCTCGGTGGGAATGCTGCTGCTGCTGCTGCTGCTGCTGCTGTTGCTGCTGCTGCTGCTGCTGCTGCTGCTGCTGCTGCTGCTGTTGCTGCTGCTGCTGCTGCTGCTGCTGCTGCTGCTGCTGCGCTGCGACCCACTTCCCCGATCCGCCAGCGGGAGGGAAGACAGGACAAAACATCTCCCTGCTTGGAAATGGGTCAAATGTATTTCGTTCATTTAAACAGAATGAAAGCGGCTCAGACAGAACCGGTCGGTCCGAACAGATCAGTACATTCACCAGAACCGGTTCTGGGATCAGAAACAGATTCAGATCAGATGTTCACAAGTCATTTGTCCCAAAACAGAGAAAAGCCTCAAGTCAAGTCTCAACACTTAAAAAACAAACAAATCTTTCCTGTTGTCGAATTTCTACATCAATTATCTGGAAAACAGTAACGAATAATAACTAAAGAACAAGTAACTATCCAACAGGACGTAGACGTTTGCATTAAGTCAAGAATATTAATAAAAGGTTTCATTTCCACTGGAACATTTCCCCGTATTATAATGATGGACAGAGCAACGTCTGATGTCGGATGGATGTAGGAACCATAACCTCCATCAGGTCTTCTGAATCTCCTCCACTTTCTTCTCCTCTTTGCTGTCAGAAATGTTTCCCTTCAGAATAAAAGCCTGTGTGTCTGAAAACGTTTAACTGAGCTCCAATCCTCCAGAGGCTTCGTTAGCGTGACCTGAACTCGTAAACAAACATCACAACCAGAACTAGACGAGGTTTAGATGAAGTGGATTCTGGCCCGTTTTGGCTCCTGGGAGGTTCTGTGCAGACGGGTCAGATCGGGTCAGATCGGAGCCGCACGCCCTGCGGCGGCCCGGCAGAATCGCTGCCCTGTTTTCATTCCAGCACTCCGGAGGAGCTGCTTTCGCTCCGAGGAGAAATCCATATTTCCTGAATCGCAGGCAGGAAGCCTGGAGTTCCTGCTGCTCGTCTTTCACCTTTGATGCAGAAAATAAGTTTTTTCACTCCAGAAGAAAACAAGCAGAGGTACAAACTGTTTCTGGACCAGAACATGTGCAGCTCCAGTTCTTCTGTGCAGGAACATGGAGTGAGTTACGCTCCGTATTCAGCCACATTAAAAGCTCCTCAAACGCAAACATCAGCAGCAAAAACAAACAGCCAGCCGGGTCGGGAACCGAGCCGAGCCGCATTCTTCCACCGATGGATTTTTCATTTGTTCTGAGGGTTCTGCTTCTGCATTTAATAAATATAAATTAGCCTGAGGAGGGAACGAATCCTGAGATACTGAGAGTCATGAGGAGAGAGGCGATGGATGAGGAGCAGGACGGATTCAGGTTGGAAATGTTCTTTTGTTGTGGGGAGGAATTAAATGTTCCTGCACACAGGAGATACAGAACTCTGCCAGAACCAGACGTTCTGCTAAATCCGTTTCACATAAGTGTCATATTTTTATTTCTAGTTATTTTTCATAAAATAAAGGAAATATAAAGGCACGAAGAGATCAGGAGACTGAATAATCCAGTACAACAAAAACCAGGAGGGAGTAAAGTGGGAAGAGATGGAGGATCCAGGTGGAGGAATCAGAGGAGATGTGGAACAGCTGCAGGTAAACCGACCAACTAACACGACAGCAGAAACAATGGAACCAACCATACGGCAACACCTTTCGAACAATAATGAGAACAGAGAAGTTAACTGACTATGGCAAGAAATATGGAATATAAATTAACAAGTAAATAATCAAAACAAACATAAATAAAAAACAAACAAAAGAGGAGAAAACACAGAATCTCCTCAACCCCAATACGCCCCCCTATCCTTGGTTCTCCTCTCTCTCTCTGGTTCTCCTCTCTCTCTCTGGTTCTCCTCTCTCTCTCTGGTTCTCCTCTCTCTCTCTGGTTCTCCTCTCTCTCTCTGGTTCTCCTCTCTCTCTCTAGTTCTCCTCTCTCTCTCTGGTTCTCCTCTCTCTCTCTGGTTCTCCTCTCTCTCTCTGGTTCTCCTCTCTCTCTCTAGTTCTCCTCTCTCTCTCTCTCCTCTCTCTCTCTGGTTCTCCTCTCTCTCTCTAGTTCTCCTCTCTCTCTCTGGTTCTCCTCTCTCTCTCTAGTTCTCCTCTCTCTCTCTGGTTCTCCTCTCTCTCTCTAGTTCTCCTCTCTCTCTCTGGTTCTCCTCTCTCTAGTTCTCCTCTCTCTCTCTGGTTCTCCTCTCTCTCTCTAGTTCTCCTCTCTCTCTCTGGTTCTCCTCTCTCTCTCTAGTTCTCCTCTCTCTCTCTCTGGTTCTCCTCTCTCTGGTTCTCCTCTCTCTCTCTGGTTCTCCTCTCTCTCTCTGGTTCTCCTCTCTCTCTCTGGTTCTCCTCTCTCTCTCTGGTTCTCCTCTCTCTCTCTGGTTCTCCTCTCTCTGGTTCTCCTCTCTCTGGTTCTCCTCTCTCTGGTTCTCCTCTCTCTCTCTAGTTCTCCTCTCTCTCTCTGGTTCTCCTCTCTCTGGTTCTCCTCTCTCTCTCTGGTTCTCCTCTCTCTCTGGTTCTCCTCTCTCTGGTTCTCCTCTCTCTCTCTCTGGTTCTCCTCTCTCTGGTTCTCCTCTCTCTGGTTCTCCTCTCTCTGGTTCTCCTCTCTCTCCTGGGTTGATCTGTTTCCCTTCGTCTCAGTGAGGAACCTTCTGAAAGGTTTTTTCCTTCCATCTTCACGGTTTGGTTTTTCAGCAGAAGTCAGATGTTTTGCTCACTTTCTGTGAAATCTGTTCATATTAAAGTGAGTTCTGTGTGGTCGACTAACTGCATCAGGAGGAAGAAGAGGAGGAAGGAGGCTCGGCATTAAGACCAAACCACTCCGGATGGCTGAGAGCAGAAACTGGATCGTTCTCCTGACCACACGTCTGGTTGTGCATTAATGTGTTTGAGAAAGCAGGAGTCAGGAGCAGTTTAAACCCAGAACGTTGGGTTATGTAGACACAGTGGAGGTCTGCAGCCCCGAGCCGTCCAGCAGTCAGGACATCATTTATCCTGAGGTTTCCTTTGTAAACCATCAGATCCATCTCTGCAAAACTTTCCAACACGCAGTGACGTCCCGGCACCGTAGCCTGAACTGGGCTGGGCTGTTTCCTACCTGAGAAAACACTCTGTCATCTGATTGGATGGAGACACACAGCAGGTTTGAGTCCCAGCGGCGTCTTCGCCCCATCAGGTCTCCTCCACCCAAACCCGGACCCAAGCCAGCGCTCGTTTGGCCGCCCGGCCGCAGACCCCGGGCACTGTTCCCTGTCCCAATCAGAACCGTCACAGCCTGTCGTCCAGACCCACAATTAGATTTGAGCTCCAGAGCAACATGCCAGCGCAGACTGCACTCTGCTGAGAGCCTGTTAATGAGATGCCTACACTGCAGCCTTACCAGGGGCACAGAGAACCCATCACGATCCGTTACTGGAGTGGGTCAATATTCTGCCAATGACTACAACATTTTGCAAAATGAATTGTGATTAAATCAAAAATCAAATGTGCACAAGTCTGTTCACACTGCAAGTCTTTAAAAATCAACTTCCTGTCGTATTTGTCTTTTTCCGCAGTTGATCACATAACTTGTTGATGAAAAAATGTTTTCCCATCTTAGTTTTGTAAAATACACTTAATGCGATGTGGCTGAAAAAAACGCCTCATCTGGGTTTTTTTAGAGTTGTTCCGATTTGGCCGATTTATTTTTGTAATTTCAGTTTACACAATCTTATGGCAGCTAGTGCTTGTGGTTCTGCTCATGGTTTGGTTTGATGGAACTGTGAGGGTATGTAGGCGTTCGTAGGGGCTGGTCAGAAGGAGCTGAAGTCAATGTAAGAGAAAAGACGGCAGGAGGAGTCGGAGGTCAAGTCTCCCTCTTAAAACTCTCCTTGTGTTTGTTTTGCTGCATATCTCAGCAGAACTCTGCAGCAACGTTTCCCCAAAGCTCTCCACAGTCGGGTCGCTGCCTCGCTGTGATCCCTCAATTCCCAGAATTCCCACCCGCATCGCCCCCGCTGCAGAGCAAGAATGGATGGATGGATCCTCTCCATAAATAACCAGCAGAGCGGAGCCAAACCCCCACCATGTTTTTCCCCTCCACGCTTTGTTTCAGAGCCCGGACAGAGAGCGGCCGCGTCCAAACCTGCTGGATCCACCGAGCGGGACCGCAAATCCTTGGCACACACTGGGATAAAGGAAAACCAGGAGCGTGGAGTTTGGGTAAATAGAGCGTAAGAGGAGATGTGAGATTCCACAGATGTTTCTGCACACGAGAATAAAAACAGGGGAGCAAGACTCAACTTGATGATTTAAACTCAAAACATGAAGGAATCTGTGAAAACCTTTAAAGCAACTTGAAGCTGATAACTTCACTAAGTCAACAGAATGCCATCCGTCCGTCCGTCCGTCCATCCATCCATCCATCCATCGTCCATCCATCCCGTTAACGTACTTCAGTCTATTGTCTGGTTTGTTGTTGTTTTTAGAGCTGCTTTCGATGCAGCCAGCTATGAAGCCATCTGGCTTTATAGAAAAGTCACTCAGATGTTGTGTTGCAGAACTTATATTTTATATTTCAGCCACTTTTAATGAGACTCATAACAACTGACTGTGTTGACACACATCTGAGTGGAGCAAAATTACATGTGGGGTTCCACAGGGTTCTATTCTGGAGTTTCTTCTCTTCTGCATCCATGTTAGCATTTACTGCTGAACTGGGATTCTCAGTCATTTGTCAGTCAATCAATCAATCAATCAATCAATCAATCAGTCAATCAATCAGTCAATCAATCATAATAACAATCTTTTCACCCCTAAAAATGTCTGACCTGTTCTACTTCCATATGTGGAACTGAATCATGTTCGATGTTTTCAAAGCACCTGCATTCAGAACGATCATGTTGCATTTTATCTGACTTGTTAGTCGTTGACATCTGGTCCACAACTCGACACTGGAAGAAGGCAGACGGAGTAAATCTGGACCTAAACAGTTTTGTCTTCCTCTGTCTTCTGATGTCACTCTTGGTTTCTGTTGCTGAACAAACAGCGGCGGCCATTATTACTGCCGTAAACGGTGCTGCTGTGTGATGTCCTCATTCTTGTCCTTCAATCTTCAAAGCTCATGCAAACATTGAGCTAAAATGTGGTGATGTGTTTTGTGTGCGATGGAGCCGCCATCTGGGCCAATCTGAAGATTTATACACAGTGAGAAGCTCCTCCATCACCGTTGACGCGTCGTTAGGAGAGAGCCGCTTGTTTAACCTTGAAGAGGATCATATTTCATGTTTGCATTTTGTTGAAATTAATTTATGTTGAGCGACATTCAAATCTGCAGCGCATGTTTAGCTGCAACGGCTCATTAATCGGCGCTAAAGAGACAAAGAGACAACCAGCATCTCCATCATCGTCTCCATCGCCGCTCACTGATTTATTTCAGCCTCTGGAGCTGCTGGCGCTTACTGAGCTGATTAAAGCTGGAGATTCGCTCTTCCTCACACCTCTTCCTCATAGTGCAGCGCTGCCGGGGCGAATCTGTCAGGAACAGGCTGCAGCGACCAACAAGCTGCTGTCTGCCACCTCCACAGGGCGTCAGGTGTGAGAGTGGACAGCTTATCGTCTGACTGCCACACCACAAACATCCCACATCCACTCAGACTTCAATAAAAATCCACCTGCAGCGCAACATCATAGCATTAATAGTATTATCACTCAGTATCAATGACCTTTGAACTGGACAATCCAACATAAAGAAGGAGGAGAGTTAACATTTCCATTCAACTCCACGGAAGAGGCAGCGTCATGCTGCAACTTTAAACTCATAATTATAACTTATTATTTTGATAATTAAGACTATGAAACTTGTAATTATGACTTTTATTCTCAAAAATATGACTTTAAACTGATAATTCAAGCTTTTATTTTAAGGATTTACAAGTATAAAACTTTCAAATATGTGTTTTAACTTGTAATGACTTCTTTCTGTAATTGAAACTAGTAAGTATAACTGTAAAACTTGTGATGATGACATTAAATTGATAATTATGACTAAGTCAAGATTATCACTGTAAAAGTCGTAAGTCTGACTTTTATTCTTGTAGATATGATTAGTCACTGTGACATAACTTCCTGTTGGGGTTTTATTTCCTCTTTAATGGCAGAAACTAAAGCTAAAAACTCTGCTGGTCCATCTGGTTCCTTTACAGTCGTTGGAAATAAAATCGAACCGAGCCAAGACTGGATGTGAAGCCGCCACGCAGCTCAAAGTTACTCAGCTGGAATATTCGCCTTTCCAACCACTGGGTGGGAAAACGTGGATCCCGAACATCGGATCACCTCCATCGGACCAGACGGCGCTCCAGACGGACCGACCCCTCCACCATCAGGCATCATGAAGCTCTGATGGTTCGGTCGTATTTCAGCCAGATGAAAGCCTCCTTGTGCAGCTCAAGGCCCGGCTTTATTCGGCCCAGCGATACCAGTGGCCCGGAGGCGGTGGAGAACAAGGCTGTAAAGTCTAGATTGTGCTACACAGGCTCCCAGTGAATGAACTGGGCCGTTTTTAAAAGCTCCCAGTTCAATGTGGGCTGTGTCTCCGGGCCCGGCTGCCGGTTGTCGCCGGGCTTTGGTCGGCTCTGGCGTCGGGCAGCGGAGCCGACCGTCCATCATTCTGTCAGCGGCTGCTGCAGGATAATGCCTCAGTGTCGGCAGCGCTTTTAAAATTCCAGCGACGCGCGGATCCCTGCGAACGCTGAAAGGTTCCTGACAGGAACCGATCCACCATTTATCTCAGAGGATTTCTGCTGCTTTCAGGACCGTTATCAACAAACCCCCATGATTTACACAAACCGTAAAAACACTCAGGCAAAACGGCTGTGATGGTTGAACTTTAGTGTTGAAATCCAGACAGATTTTATGATGTTAAACTAAACAACTAAAAACATAAAACAATTGATCTTTTAGCTCGTGTTGTTCTGCTCAGTACCAGAGAATATTTTATTCATCAGGCAATCTGATGAATTATTCATCAGATCTAATCTCAGGTGAAGAAAAACACTCAACAGATTCAACTCTGATTCTTTACAGTGAAATGTTCTAGAATGATGGAAACACTGAGTGGAAAACTAAGTACACCCTTTGTGCTCTGGAGCAACAGGTGTGCTAACAACGCGAAGATAGGAACAGCGTGTCCAAGATGGTAATAATAATAATAACAATAACAAAATAAATTAAACTAACATTTAAAAAACTTCATTAACTTAATTTGAAAGTAGTCATTTTAATTGCATGTCCCAAAATTTTTCAAAAATATGACAATTAGGGAACAACCAAGAGGGTGTATAATATGTAAGACTTTTAAATTAATAAATCTTTTACTTTAATAACTTCTATGTTCTAAACTACATGGGCATCAGAAAGGTTTTCATTGGACGGGTCAGACTGGGCCAGGAGAGGCTTCAGGGTGGCTGACTAAATGTTTTGCTTCTATTTATTTTGATGAATAATAAGAGGAATAATTCAGGTCCTTATATATAAAACAAATGTTTGTGTATTTCTTCCTCTGTGTTTAACATTTATACTTTGATTGAGAACATGACTTTGCAAGCCGTTCAATGAACTGAACATGTATCTTCTGGGGCCATGGCCCTCACTGGCCCCCCTTTTGGGGGCACCACTGCAAAATTACACTTTAAAATTGGGTCTTAGAAACTCTGTCAATTTCAACTAAATTTATATGTAACTTTTCATTACAGTAAATCTGTTTATTACAAAATTCCTTTTTTAAGTAGCTTATTATAATGAAACGTCCACCAACCAGACATGTTGGGACCGGGACGGGTCCGAAACATTTGGTTCCAGAAACCAGCCTGAGCTGAGCGTCCAGGGGCCACCCGGCTCTGGGATGTTAGAGGACCGGCCCGTCTTTCACACCACACCGGATGACATTCTGCTCGTCCAACAGGCCGGGCGTGAAGCTGTTGTCACAGCGACGCCTCGGCCCAGACGCCAGCAGAAATCCCTTCCTGGCCGCCGAACGTACGCCGCCTCCGGTGAGATCCAGAAGGACGATGAGGAGCGGATTAGCGACGGCCAGACGCTCGCTGGTGTAAACAGATGGGAAAATGAGTCGGTCCAAGGAAACAGGTGTTCACATGAGTATAATCACATGGCACAGAGAGCAATGGCCCACTTGTGGTCCAGAGAATGGGCCCCAGCTGGGCACCGTGTACATTACACAAACGACTGTTTAGAGCGGCCAGGCAGCGGCCCTTCATCAGAGGATGTGATTGGATTGGATCTCTGTGATTGTGATAAATGAGCAGACTGAAATTAGAACGTTGGGAAACAGGATAATTACAGATCCGTGCCTTCAGCGCAGCAGAACCGGCCCAAACCGAAACGGCAGACCATGAGCAGAAAGACAGAGTTT
Source organism: Poeciliopsis prolifica (assembly GCF_027474105.1). NCBI lineage: Eukaryota > Metazoa > Chordata > Actinopteri > Cyprinodontiformes > Poeciliidae > Poeciliopsis > Poeciliopsis prolifica. The sequence continues at coordinate 1,398,394 of NW_026562416.1, read as the reverse complement.
TGCAGAATCAGATGGGCGTTTCTTTTCACTTCAGTTTGACACACACACAGTTTAGAGAAACTGCAGTTCTGGTGTCAAAGACTAAACAAGATGTAAATGATGCCAGCGCACGCTGATACGTTCTGGTACAATCTGTGACCGGGTCCAATAACTAGGTCAGGACTTGCTGATAGTAGACAGTCCAGATCTCAGCCTGGTACTTTACAGTTTCTCTTTTTTTCAGGTTAAATATAAATATCCAGCAAAAAGTGGATTTGGTTGATTAACTGAAGACAATTAAAATAAAAAATAAAACTGGATAGCTGCATGTTGATTTCGATTAGCATGTTAAAAATGAATCACTTCCTTTTCTTTTTTACTAAATTTCTGCCTGTTTTTTGCTTGTTCCTGGTAAATGTGGTGCGGTTACGGTAACAAGAAGCTTTTCTGCATCAGATTAATGAAGCAGCATTTTTTCTGGTCCCACTGAGGGTTCATTTCTGTTCAAACAGAGCTGAGGCTGCTGGAAAAGACCATTGTTGTGTTCAAGTTGTGCTAAAAGGAGACAGCCTGTTGGCGAAGCTAAGTCTAAAGTAGCATCTGAATGCTAAACATGTAGCAGCACCATATATGCTAACGCTAATGTCAGTCTCCTCAGACAACATTTCTGCAGAATCTCCACAAATGATCAGGAGTTTCTGAAACTCTGGGAAGCTGAACTTGAATCTGATGGTTGAAGAGCCTGAAGGTTAAATTAAAACTATAAATGTCTTTGCTGTTCATTCAGTAACTGAGAAGCAGGAAGAGGGTTTTGAACTGCAAATGTTGCTTATTTTATCTATATGTAGATTTTGATTCAAATTGTGCTTCATTAATTAATGATGCTGCAATTAACTAGATTTTAAAATGATAATCAAGTCCAGTCAGTAATAAAAATAAACATAATTTCCAACAAGTTCATCTTCAGGAAGTGGAAAGATGAGGAAGAGGAAGTTCAAATTTAGAAAAATCAGCTTTACAGCTTCTGGTAAATTTCTGTTCAGAGCCTAAAACTGAACTTCCTGCAAGAGGCGGCTGACAAAACCTTAGAGACAAACTGGACACCAAATGACAAGAGCTGCATAAAACCTGGGATGTTATCAAGGCAGGTTAAACCTGCAGCAGCAGCAGCAGCAGCAGCAGCAGCAGTAGCAGCAGCAGCAGCAGCAGCAAAGGAGCTGCAGCTGCAGCAGCAGTAGCAGCAGCTGCAGCAGCAGTAGCAGCAGCTGCAGCAGCAGCAAAGGAGCTGCAGCAGCAGTAGCAGTAGCAGTAGCAGCAGCAGCAGTAGCAGCAGCAGCAGCAGCAGTAGCAGCAGCTGCAGCAGCAGCAGCAAAGGAGCTGCAGCTGCAGCAGCAGTAGCAGCAGCTGCAGCAGCAGTAGCAGCAGCAGCAGCAGCAGTAGCAGTAGCAGTAGCAGCAGCAGCAGCAGCAGCAGCAGCAGTAGCAGTAGCAGCAGCTGCAGCAGCAGCAGCTGCAGCAGCAGCAAAGGAGCTGCAGCTGCAGCAGCAGTAGCAGCAGCAGCAGCTGCTGCTGCAGCAGTAGCAGCAGCTGCAGCAGCAGCAGCTGCAGCAGCAGTAGCAGCAGCTGCAGCAGCAGAGCAGCTGCAGCAGCAACAGGAGCTGCAGCAGCAGTAGCAGCAGCAGATAACAGAAGTGTGAGGAGCAGCTATCTGGTGTTGCAGGTTTCTGTGAAATCATTCTGTGTTTCCGTGCAGATGAAATGCGCTGCATATACTCACTTCCTTCATAGATGGAAATAAACCTAATGAACTTCCTGACTGTCGGCTCGTTTTTTGCAGATAATTAGAAGATGTTATGTTACAAATAACATCTTAGTTTTGGAGTAAAAGTTTTTCAGCAGAAGCAAAGAGCTTGAAAACTTCAGTGACTTCATATAAAGCAGCAAAAGGAGCTGCAGCTGCAGCAGCAGTAGCAGCAGCTGCAGCTGCAGCTGCTGCAGCTTCATATAAAGTCCATCTTTACTTTGGCTGTTGACTCCTGAATAACAAAAACAATTAAAACATTGAGTGACCATGTTGGAGGTTAATGGCTAATTATTTATAAGGTTGAAATATCGTGACAATAATAACAGATGTTATGTTGTGTTATATTTAACATGATTTAGTTGAAGTTCCAGCTCTTTATTGCAAGACAAGAAGATAAAAATATAATAAATAATTATTTTAGCTGTAAACTATCTTGAGAAACAAATGTCATGTTAATGTGTGCAATATGTGTTTGCTATTACATTTAAACAGTTATGCATTTAAGCTCTTCTGGCCAATAATATGTTTTAAATATTATGATTTATAAATATATTTTATTATAAATAAAAGTTACATTCGACAAATTGAACTGTGCTTTGTGCTGGGGTCCATTTGGGGGACTAAAAGCACATTTTGAAAACCATTAAGCAGATATTAAACATCTCATTATGGCTGCAGATCTGTGATTAAATATTTTATTGATCTGATGTTATTTTATAACGCTTTCATAGTTGTAAGGAGAATATTAAAAAAATGAAAATTTTAAAACATTTGTGTAGAGTTAATCTACATGTTTTACTGAACGAGACAAACAAATTTGCCTCGTTAAGTGTGCAAAATACAAAGATTATTAATATTAATAAATAAAAAGTAGCAAAAAATTTTTAAGTGAACATTTTTAAAAATTCACTTAAAATGTAAACTAATTCATCTTTATTTTTTTTAGTATAATCTTTTATGTTTCCAACATATTTTCATTCAATCAATCAATCAAATTTTATTTGTATAGCACATTTCAGCAGCAAGACATTTCAAAGTGCTTTACACCATAAACACAAAGTCATATAATCAACAATACATTGTTACATATTACATTTCTAATAAAACTAATCAGCTGGTTTTTAGTTGAGATTTGAAGGAAGTCAGGGTTTCCGCTGTTTTACAGTTTTCTGGAAGTTTGTTCCAGATTTTTGGTGCATAGATGCTGAAAGCTGCTTCTCCTCTCTTGGTTCTGGGGATGCAGATCAGAACCAGAACCAGAACCTGAGAGTCTGGAAGGTTGATACAACAACAGCAGATCTTTGATGTATTGTGGTGCTAAACCGTTCAGTGATTTGTAAACTAACAACAGTATTTTAAAATCTATTCTTTGAGCTACAGGGAGCCAGTGGAGGGACTTTAAAACTGTCTCTATCTTCCTGGTTCTAGTGAGAACAGGATCAGCAGCTTCTGGATCAGCAGCTTCTGGATCAGCTGCAGCTGGAGGATTGATTTGTTGGACAGGCCTGTGAAGACGCTGTTACAATAATCAATGCGACTAAAGATAAACACATGGATGAGTTTCTCTAGATCTGGCTGAGACATTAGTCCTCTAATCCTGGAGATGTTCTTCAGGTGATAGAAGGCCGACTTTGTAATCATCTTTATGTGGCTTGCAAAGTTGAGGTCAGAGGTCATCACTACTCCTAGGTTTCAGGCTGATCGCTAGTTTTTAGGTGTAATAACTGAAGCTGTGCATTGACTTTTTATTCACATAATGTGTCTATTTATTCTAAATAAAGCGATTTATACGGTGGATTTTACTGTGAGCTTTTATTTTGTTAATTTTACGGGCTTACTTTAGGGTGACGTCATATTTGTAGCGTATCGGAGCAGTGGGCGGGATCAGAACGTCCCGCTGGCCAATCAGCGGCCGTGAGAGCAGCGGAGCTTCGCAGCCGGGCGGTGTGGAGGAACAGTCCTGCCGGAGCAGAGCAGAAAGCGGTGCTGCGCCTCCACACGGACCGCTGCGTGTTTCTCCGTGGATGTGGCTCCGGATGGATCGGTAATTGAAAGACGAACTTCCTCCGGCCTGCTGTGTTTTACATGAGTCGCTGCTGGTCGTCTTGAAGCGGATATTTGTGATATTTGTTGTTTGGATTTACAGCGATAAGAAGCGGCATGAAATATAAAGTAAGTACGCGATTCGTTACTTTCTGCTTCTGTCAGAAACATTTCTGCTTGAGTTTTTATTTTAAAGTCCCAAACCTTTAAAATACGAGCAGGTGTTTCAAAGCAAAGGAGGAACTTCACAAAGGAAATGATGACAGCTTTTCAAACTGCAGCTGATGGAGGGTTACGTTTACTGCCAGCAGAGGCGCAAATATGAAAAAACTGGCCCAGTTGGAGCTGAAGCCACCAGGGGCCCCACGGTGAAAACTGGAGGCAGGAGCAGAGTCCGGGCCTGGACTCAGGTTTTACTTTGGCGTGGCCAGCTGCAGGAACGAACCTATAATCATGTGGGCTGGATGATGAGAGTCAAAGCCCAGAAATATATGTGACGCCATCCAGAACCTCAGTAAACTGCAGCAGAGGCAAAAAATGTTGTTGTTTTAAGTTAGTGAATCAAACTGATGCTTACTTCTAGATCTTTGGTGAAAGAAAAACACAAAGATCACTGCAGACAATACAAAACAGAAAAACTACAGTGATGGCAGTTTAATAATCATTAGTGGCTTTCATCAATAGCTTTAATAATTTTATTTATTTATTTGTTTCCAAAATCCAGATTAAATTTAGGTTAATACTTCTTGCAGCTAACAGTTAATATGACAAGTGTTATATTAATGTGACAGTTCTTTATCTTAACGAATAATTATGTTTTAAACTTTTGCCTGTCATTAAAACTTGTTCTGGACAAATATTTGTAAAAATACTTGATCTGTTTTGATATTTGTGATTAAATTACACAAAAAACCTGAATTATGATGACATTTCCATGTAAACAGCTGAAAGATTGAAAATTAAAAGCAAATTTGTTTGAAGATATAAATAGGTTTGTTCTAGCTAAATATTACAAACGGTGAGGACGGCCTGCAGGTGCAGCAGATTAAAATCTGTGAAATTTAAAATAGCATAGCTTGTTAGCTTGCCATGCTATTCTCAGGGTCGTTAGAAATGATCCACATCCTGTTTGTAATTGTTTATTTGTCTCACTCTAAATGCTGCAGAACAAACAGTTTGTTCAGGCCAGGCAGCCGATCACAGATCTGCAAAAACCTGATGCAACGATCCTGATTTTCATCCAGAACAATCGCAAAAAAAAACTGATCCACTTCACAACCACACTTCTTATTTACGACGATTCAGAGTAAACAAGACTTTTTACCATTTAAACATATCAAAAGTCAGCTGGCCTCCATTTTGTTACAGGATGGGATGTTCAGACGTTGCCATGGAAACGCTACTGTACAGCTACGGGGAAAGCACCAAAACAAAGGAGATGGTTTAACTGGATCAGTCTTTGTTGAAGGAAAACATTTGGACTCATTTGGGTTTTTTACTGGCTTGACGCGACATAAGAACGTGGTAAGAGGCGCGGAGCCGTTCAGAGAAGAGCTCTGGGAGGTGTGCTGTGATTGGTCAGGTTTGTGGCCATGTTTTATGGAGAAATGTTGATGTTTCTCTTCAGCGAATCGGATTCCAGTATCTGGGTTTTGTCTCAGGTGTTAATCCAGTGCAGTGAGGAATTCTGTAGTTTTTACAATTCTTTACTAAATAACTACAGTGCAGACGTGGCCAGGTGGGCGGGTCAGCGACTGACTTCAAGACCCTACGGAGGCAGATAAGATCAGTTTCATATGTAAGTACCGGCTGATCGCCAGTCTCCCAAATTAAGGAAATCTGGGCCGATTTATCAGTGCATATAATTATTCATTACAGAAGAGCTCAGCTCAACCTCCTGCACCGGATCCTTATCATCAGAGTTCAACAGCTGAACTGGATCACAGTTCAACTGTGTTCTGGTTTAAACGAGCCGCTGCAACTGAAGCAGGCGGGCCCAGAAGATGGCAGCAGTCGATGCATGTCGGCCATTTTTCTATGAGGAAACGTGGATGATGAAGACGTTGTCCTGATTGTCTTCATCATCCACTTGTCTTAGCTTGATGCATCTTTGGTGTTTGCATAACAGGAAGTTCTGTTTCTGCAGTTCATAGCCTTTAGCTGTCAGAGCTGCCAAAAATGGATTTGAAATTAGAAATTCAATTTCCACTGGTTTCCACTAGAGAAAAACAAATAACAAACGTATATTTTTGTAAAACAGGGATGTGAGCAACACTTAAAATTAAGACGATTATTAAAAGAAGACATGAAATTTATTTTCAATTACATACATATTACTGTAACATAGATAAAACTGCAAATGAGAACGCGAAGTTCTTGTTTGTGAAAAAGCTTCCTCTACTTATCGTAGCTTAATAACCGGGTGGCGTCCAGGCCTAGTTTCAGTCAGAACCGCTGGATGTTTGTGGCTGTATTTATTGCAAAACTAAAATTAAAGACAAAAAGTGAAGGAGATAAAAGTTGAATCCTTTGTTTTCTTCTGAGTATTTTCCATTTCATCATTTTCTCAGTGAAAATCGATCCATAAATCCAGAAATAAAACCATAAACCAACCGAAACCTTAAAGATGGATATGGGTAAAAAAAAAAAACTGCTTTTGGGATGATAGCTGCCCATGAATTACTAAAATCTGTGAATAGTTGAAACTTCTAAAAACATTTCTGCCTACTTTAACAGTTAAAACACCAAATATACCTTCATATTCATTAATACGCACAGTGGGAGCCATCTTGGCACAACCAAAGAAGCTAACATCTACAGTCTTGCTAATCTTCGGGTTCAGCGAATCAGTGTGAAGCATAATGAAAGGCACTCCAGGATTGGATGTTTCCAAATATCAGCCAATGGTGTTTCAGTTAGCATTTTGTATTGGTATTTTAGCTTCCCAAGCTGTATTTTCTTGGGATGAAACTACAAATCATGATTAATCAATTTTTGAAATAATTGTCAATGGTTATTTCATTGGCAGTAATGAAAACAATGCAGCAACAATGTTGATGCCATATATAGCTGTAATAAACAGGAAGTAGAAGTTGCAAACTTGTCAATGGCCAGAGAGCCATCCCCTGCAAACCGGAACTTCGGACTTTTTCAGAGCTTCATGCCTCTGGTAAGGCACAGCTCCACCAGAAGATGGGAGCATCCCATTACTCCCATTACAGCCGCTGTAATGGGAGTGTGTGCAGCCTCTCTGGGCTGCAGCTCTCCCCAACTGGGAAAGGTCACTATTGTCACAACGTATTCTGCAAATGTGTTTCCATTAGCTCTTTTACAGAAATTCCAAAAACCATCTTCAGTGAGCATAAAAACTTTTTAGCAAAATTGAGAAAACTATTTTGTATTTTTCCATTTCCATCAACCTTGAAGCAATATTTCAAAATATGTGTATAATGACAAAAAAATGACAGCTGAAAGGTCACACCACACTTATCACTGAAAACACCCAAACATGACTTGAAGCCCAGATTTTGGGTGTTTCTGCTGCTGAGAGGCCCAGTTCGTTGATTCAGTTTGAGGTGACGTTGGGATCTGGTTTCCCTGGAACCTTCTCATTTTCTGCAGATGATGTAAGTGTTGCAGAAATAGCTGCACAGTCACAGCCAGGAGCGATTAGGCGAACCCAAACTCAGTGTTTCCCTCTGAGTTTCTTGGGTTCAGACTTCAGGCAGTGGGCCAACATAGCTGGAGGAGCATTGACATTGTTCTGAGAACGAGGAGGAGGTGCTGAAAGGGGCTGCAGAAATGAAAGAGGGGGTTGGGGTGGGAGGTCGAGGAGCTCCCTGGGAGAATAAGAGCATTCCAGGCGATGGTTCATGGGAGGCTGGTTCAGAAGATGCACCAATTGTTTCAAGGTGCCCCACTTTACATTGTTAACGAGCCGTTTCTTTTCTGCTCCTGTGTTTACGTGTTGGAGCAGCGGTTCCTGAATGAGGCGCTTGTTTTCAGCTAAGAGGAAATCAGAGGCCGACCCTCCAAACCCACAGTTTCACATTGCATAGTCTAACCTGTAATGTGGCCAAGATGCATCTCAGCTCCTGTGTGAGAGTGACAAGAACAGCAGATAGGGTTTAGAGGTTCTGATCGGTTTAAAGGTGCCTAGAAGGACTGTTTGGTGTCATGATTGAAACCTGAGCAGAACTGGACTAAAATGCAAATTTTCTGTCTATATATGAACAGCGGTTTGCCTGCAGGTTAACCAGTCGTGTTTCCTGCTGCTGTTTGACCCATTTTCCTTCAAGCAGCATCATTCAGCTCATCTACAGAAAAGGAAGGATGATAACGGAGGTGCGTTAGGTCAACAGTCAGGTTCTGTTGAGTTGTAGGCTCTGATACCGGACCAAAACGGGTCACGTTTTTCTCCGTTAAAGATTGTCTACAAACTATCACTGTAGCTTCTTCCTGATTGGTCTATTTATTTCTCTGAACTCGCATTTGGTCTCAAAGTTCTGGGAGATTTCATCTAATGTCAAATCGGTTTGAGCGTTCTGTGCTGCAACTGTAAAACTAATCTTTTATAATATTTTATCACCATGTGTCAGGTCTAGAAATTGATTTTCTAGGTTTAGAAAATCAATTGATCAATTTAAAATCTTAAAAAGCTGACCGGTGTGCAGGTTTCCTCTCCAGTTATTCACGAGTAGTTTCATTTTCTGTTTACCCAGGATTGGATCATAGAGATAATCTTTTATTGTCTGTCAGGTTTAGAAAATCAGCCGATAATTTTTAAATCTTGTGTGAAGTGTACCAGGCTTAACTCTGCAAAGGAACCTCCAACCCATTTCCTTCTAGCTTTATTTTTATGCGTCTCCTACAAGTTGTAGATGGTTTTAAATGTTTTCTGTCCAGCTTCAGATACTGAGCCATATCCCTGTGGTTTTCCATGCGTCTCATGTCAAACACCCTGAACTCCCTCTGAGTGATTACAGAGCCGGTTGTTTGTTGTCCTGATAAAAGTGGGAATGTTGAGGGATTCATCCCAGACGGACTTGGCAGTCTCTGCGACTCGTCTTTGTGTCTCTGACATCTCTGCATAGCGTGAAATCAGAGGGACACTGCAGTGAATCTCCGGCTCATTGGGGATTCCTGTATGCTAAACCATCCAATGTGGCCCCGCGGAGATACCACTCAACATATTTCACATGTCAGCTAATGCCCCCCCACGGGGATTACTGTTGGTCTCCAAGGGTTACCACGATGCTGAGGCGCAACCTCGCCTGGCATTGCCGCGAAGCTGGGAAATAATCCTGCTGGGAGGCTCTCAGATCATCATCCAAGCTGTAAATCACTTCAGGACAGACGTCTGTCGCAGATTTAATGTCTTCCCGCTGGAGTCCCAGGATGAATCGTTGTTTCCTCAGGACCTAATGACAGCTTAGAGCGACGGAGAGGAGAGGAGAGTCCGGTCTGTTTGCAGGAAGAGCTGCAGGGTGAGGAGGGAAGACGACATTGGAGTTTATGTGGCTGTAAAATCAGCAGAAAAACTCAAAATGAGAGGAAGAAGAACCTGCTGAGCCTGGATCGTTTCCTGTGACTGCAGGAGTTGCAGCAGAGCAAACATCCTGTTTCATCAGGAGTTTAACGGCTCCAGACTGACAGCAGGAGCCCATCAGAGGGACTTTTTATAAAACAACACATCTGAAAGTCGTTCCCGTCTGAAAACCTGAATTCAGCAACAGCAAAGAATTTCAAAACATTTTACAAAAAGAGCAAACAGAAATTCTTCCTTTAGTTTGACCATTCAGTGATAAATTGTTTAGTGAGATTAGGCACATGTTCTGAACGTAGGTTACTATTTTATTGGGTGACATGACAGCTGGCCACTAAAATCCAAGATATGGTAATATTTTTTTTTGTTTACTGAAGAAATATCACATTACCAGAATTTTATGATAAATTTTATGAAAGAGAAAATATCAGTGGATCTGAAATGTCCACCCGCTTATGCGTCAAAAAAATGTCTCAATGAAAAATTCCTGAAGGTGAATAGAAAACGTCCGACTGCGTATAAAAGCTGATATGTTTGGCGTGAAAAAGTCCAAACCAACAGAAGAATGACCAGAAAATGAAGCACGGTGCATTTTCTTCGTCTGTCCTCTGAGCTCTTTTATTTGTAGTTAATTTTTTACTCAGTTTCTCCTGATTTGTTGACTTTCTGGTTTTTGGAGACGATTGTATGGAATTGCATAAACTGCTGATCTGTATGGGCTTTTAAAGTCTGAAGTTCTAATTTAGAACAGATCATCATGTTTCATTGCTGTTACATTTAGTAAGATATTAGAAAACCCAGCACAGTCTGATATGTGTTGATACTCATGGTAATTTACAGTTGGAGCAGAATCTGGATAAATGCTGAAGATGAGGAGAGATATTTCATATTTCAGGTTTTCCTGCTGCAGATGGAAACATCTGGAGAGACTGAAGCAGTTTTGCAGGTGAAGGTTTTAAGCTGAACTGAGCTAAAAGCTGCTGCTGCCTGTTTAAAGGCAGGAGACTGGATGTAAATAAATGATTCAGAGTAAAGAAGATGTGGGACAGAGAGTTTACCCACGTCATGACTTGGCTCCTGAACATACAGGTTGCAGCTGCGTATGTTGCTGTGTTGCCAGGGAAACTCCCTCCTCTCGTCATGATTACGCTGCAGCGATCAGTTTGTGGCTCGGCTTCACATCCTGCTACGGACCTGCCGCTCTGACACTGCAGGGCGTGGAGATTTCCTCTGCAACCAGCGGGGCCCAGTCATGTTTACTCTGGGGACAAAGGCGGCTTTTTAGGCTCACATAGATAGGGGCTTTCTCTGTTCACCAGTTCAAAAGCCTGAAAGGGCAAAAGTGACAAAGACCAACATCGAAGTGATTTCCTCTGAGCAGCAACAGCTCTTCCTTCTGCAGGAGCTGATATTTAATTTTTACTGCAGGTTTGAAGTTACCATCTATTTATTACATGTTGTAAATATCACACATCTCTATTTTGGGGGTTTTACTCATGCAGATTGCTATCCGTCATCATCTAGTCTTACTGTTTGCACCATTTGGCAGAAAGGCATTGATCACACCCGATTTAGATTGATATCCATTCTAACCATGCTTCCATCATTTTTAACGTGCATTTTGAAGTATCGCATTAGAAAAAGTTGATGGAAATGGCAAAATTCAAATGAACTTTTTCAATTTTGCAAAAGACGTTTTAAGACTTGCTTGAGATGGTTTTTAGCCTTTATGAAAAAGAGAATGTGCTAAAGGAGAGGAGGAAACACATCTGCTGAATAAGTTCAAACATTGCAAACGCTCCCATTCACTGGTGGTTCAGTGCCTTACCAGAGGCCCCACACTTCCAGTTATCAACCTCTAGTTCCTGTTTATTACTGCCACACGTAACATCTACATCCGATGATGTTGATGTTTTGTTTCCAGTAGATGGAATCAAAACTATTTTGCTTTTCTTTTTTGTAATATTTTAAAAGTTTGCCCAAAATTTGCATGACAGTGTGTGTGATGGAAACAGCTGCCTGTGATTAGAAATGTGATGCATTTCTACCGCGTTAATTTTAAGTGATAAATTTAAAAGATTTTACCTGTTAAAAAATTAGTTGCAATTAATCACTTTTTGTTTTCATAAAAGAGACGTGGGTGGTACCTCCATATTCATATGTTTCTGGTATGCCCATAAATCTGACGCACAAGCAACATCTGCAAACGAGGGACAATTAATTAATTAAATATCTAATGTTTTAGAACTCCAGAAGAAAGTCTTGTTAGATTGTCTAGAACATTGTGAATGCTATATGAACATTTGTGCTGGATTTATTGTACAAAAAGCTTTTGGATAAGATTACTTAGTGAGGTATCTGGCGCACTCTTGATGAAAGTCAGTGTGACTTATAAAAACAAGCCAGATAATAATTGAGTCACTGCTGATGTTTATCTGTCAGCTCACTGTTCTTTTGCAGCCAGAGGCTTTAAAACCACAGAATGAACTAAATCTTCCACTGATGTTCTCATTTCTGTGGTTTTAACCCAATGCTGCAGCTCTGGGCGTGCCGGTGTTATGAACAACACGGTGAAGAAGCTGTTCGGGTGCTAAGAGGCTATCAGATGATGTTCTTTAGAATAACGTCTCATTATTTGAATGTAAATAACTGACAGAGGCTTGATAAAACCTCATTCTGGTGTGCTTCCAGAGCCTGTGTGATGTCAGAGCAGGTAGCCAGAAACTTTGCTCTGCCCTCAGAGATAAAGCATTGCTTGTTTAAGGCCGGTTGCGACTCTTTGTGCTGTATTGATTTATGGTTGGTTGCGTAAAGCATTATTGACTGTATTGTGTCACGTCCTCTCTAAAGCCTCTGTGGTGTAAAGATGTTAACACATGGCAGCCGGTTACGAAAATGGTCCGAGTTCGGAACAGCTTCCCAAGAGCCTGCCCGACCAGAACCTTCACACGGCCCATTTATCTGAAGCGGCTCTCACCCGCAGCAGGCCTCACTCCGAGGAGCGGCTCGGAAAAGTCATCAGTTCCTCATTACCGTCATTACTATAATTATGTTCTATATTAAGGCGCAGAAACGAGGCCAGATGAGAGTGTGTGAACCACCACCAGGACATGTGCTGCGGCGGTGCGGCCCGTTGCGTCCCGCCGACGCGCCCCCCTCCCTCTCGGCAGAACCGGCTGCCGCTTTTAGGAGCAGGTTGTTTGTTTGGGCTCAAAACAGATGAGCGCTGGTTGCCAGGGGAACCTGGGTTGTGTGTTTGGAGAAATCTTCAGCCAAAGCCGCCTTCATCCTGATGAGAGGAAAACACCCAAAACGCTTACTGAAAGAAAAAGGTGGGGTTTGTTACGTAACGGCCAGCCTTTATTTCTGGAAAAGTTCAAGCAGAGCTGGCAGCCAATCAGAACACATCAGTGCCGTCAGTGTTGACGCAGACATCGAATCAGAGCCAGGTCCATTTCTTCCTGTACTAAAGGAGGGGATGTCATTTCTTTTTCAGTTAGATTAATTTCATCAAACACGACTGAACTCTACATCCTGCCACTGTTTTCTGATTTTACTACAAACTCGACCAATCAGAAAGGACCATACCTCCCCATTCCAGTTCAGCAAAGTCCGCCTGTTTGTTTTTGTGATGGTAGGAGACCAAAGAGGAGTCTAATGGTTGCTATGGAGACATGGTGACATGATGAATATAGTTGAAAGTGGTTAATGTGTGCTATGTTGCAACTGTAGGACCAAATCTGCAATTCCTACAATATTTTAATTGTCATGTTCTGGTTCTGAAAACCAGAAGTTTGTCCGACAAACTTAAAATCTTAAAAAGCAGAGAGGTGTGCCGTTTCTTCTCTAGTCATTTCTACATGGGTAGATTTTCTATTTATCCAGTGGCTGCTGAACCTGGGTCTTTCTGCAAGAAGTTTACATGCCTGGGTTTTCTCCAGGTGGACTGACGACCTGACCAGGGTGCACCACATACTCTCATTTCCTCTTCTTCTTGCCATTCATTTCGCTAAAGCAGAACCACTGAACCATTGTTGGAGTTGTCAAATATTTGAAAAACCATAAGATTGACCCTGATCTAGATACCTCTCTGTAGTTGACCCATTAGGTGGTCTAGTTTGGTTTGTCTCCAACAGTTTGGGCTTCCGTAGATGGAGATCTAAACACTGTTAGGACCATGCAAACATTGGCTTGTTTACTCAGTTCTGATTTGAAAATCTGGACTCAAACCCAAACAGGTTTGTCAGCGTAGCAGCTCAAATCGATAGATCTTCAGATAGATATATTGTTTTTACAGCCAACAACCAGTTCAGACCAGTTAAAGGTCATGTTTACTGCTTGACACCAAGCCTCAGATATCATCTTTGAAATCCACCATTCACCATCTGCAGAGATGCTATAAAAGTGACGATGATTCATCAAGTGACGTCGTCTGTTCTGTTTACCTCCCTAATAAAAAAAAAAGAACCGCAGTGAGAAGCTGTGAAAATGTGTCAGACCATTTCTTTTGGGATCTCTGCGGTCTCCGGACTCATCACAGCTGATGAGGTCCTACGTTTTGGTGGGCAAGTTTTTCTATAAACTCTGAACAAAACTGGCTGGTCTGGACAATGTCACAGAGGTTCAGAAATTCATCAAAAAGCTCTCACACTATGGGGCAAAGATAATGAAGGTGTTCAGAGACTGACTACTTTTGTTCTGCCAGTTTGCCAATGAATAATCTACTATAGCCATACTTACTGCATATTCCTTCCTGTGTTCTTGAGCTTTATGAGGGCCTTTTATGTGGACTGTGAGGAGGCGGTTACTAATTTTCAGTCCAGAACCAGAACATTTACTGGGATTATTTACCAAGTGGACCAACAAAGACCTAAGAAGGTTCAATGTAATGGATCTTTCAGGTGCTTACTTGAGGTTTTACCATAAATCTTGCAAATATGACTCTTGGACTCTTATCAATGCCTGGGTGTTCGCCTGAACAATAAACTGGTCAGGACTCAGCTGACCACCTGCTGAGGGTTTTGGGAGTGCAGGGGGCGCTATTGAGGATCTTTCTGCATCCGAAGTCATATAACGGAGCATTACCACAGGTCCTTCCCTTCCTCCCCGCAGCTGTTTGACTCTGTAATCATCAGTGCTCCCAACAAACTCAATAAGTGTTTACATCCCTGCTGGTATCTGCACAGTTGTAAAGTTCTTGTGAAACACTATTTTCGGTTTACTGAATTAGAATCTGTTATTTGTGGCTTCAGGAGTAACTTAAGAGTTTCAAAGGGTTTTTTTTTTTTTTTGGAAGATTTGCTTGTAAAGTCTTCAGAGTAAAGACTCCTCTTCAACATGTAGAACGGCATAGAAAACTTTTGCTTATACGCTTCATTCCTGACTTCAGATTTCCTAAGAGGTAAAATTACTGATCATATCTAAAATAGCTTAATGGTATTTCTCCAAAGAACTGTTTCCAGTGCAAATTTAGAGCCGGTTCCTACTTAAAATCGGTGGAAAACTGGCACTATCTTTGCAGTAATATTCAACTGAGTTAAGAAGGTGAGAATCGTGTGGGTTAGTTCACCCTCTGCCTGTTTAGAAAATATTAAAAGTCCTTTATCATGTGGCATTCGTGGATATAGACTGCTGGTTTAAATTTTTATTTTTAAATTTTATCTTTGGTGTGTTTGCATTTCAATACCCAAAGAAAAGTTTCAGAACTGACAATAAATTGAACTTTGGCTAATAAATTTGGTGAATTTAACTCCAGAAAGAATTAAAATGGTGTAATCTGCACGCATAAAAACAAAGTTTAAAAAAGTCAAAAGTGGTGTAAACTGAGTGGTTAGAGATGGTCTTGGCTTTAACACCCTTTAGGTTTAACATCTACTGCGTATTTAAATAAAGAAGATGAGCAGATTGTTGCGGCTGACAAGGCGGGTGACGGGTCAAAGTTTCCTTTACACCTTCCCTCCTACCAGCTTTCATCTCAGGAGCTTAAACAGTGCCAGCAATCACAATGGTGGGTTTATTTCTTAGCTCTTTTTCCGCTTTGGTTTCAGTCTGTGTGCATGGTGTAGGTTACAGAGTTGCAGAAGCATAGTGAAGTCTGTTCTTCTGTCTGTGGATTCCTTGATTTTATTTCTGCTGCGAGTGTCCTGCACAGAGAACCTGTAGGTTTGACAGACTGCATTCTGTTGACTTTCAGGAGTCGACCTGCAGCTTCACATTCAATGGGTGCAGCTTGAACAGAAAAATATTAGTGTCATCACCTTGTTACTTGACAAGAATCTCAATGATCTGTGTGACCTCTCAAGTCTGACATTGGCTTACTTTACTAAAGTAAGCCGTCTTTACTAAAACTATTAGTAAAGACGGCTTTATGTCTGGTTCATGTCGATTTTTGTCCAGACTTTAAGGACTTCCCGACCACAGGGATTTTTTGCAACATAATCTGGGAGTATTTTTCTTCCATGTGTTCAGAGTGATCCGGTGTGCTCAGAAAGTCTTTGGAACCTCTCCAAACTAAAATCAGGAATATTCAACATGTGATTGTCTTTGCCTGATATCACAGCATGTGTGATGTTCCCCAAAGACACCACACATGGACATTTCTGTATTCTAGGAATCCAGAGTACAGAAGACAAAACAACTGCTATGGTGCACCAGAAAGTCCAGCTAACGTAGATATTTACCACAAACTATTGCCTTGTTCATTTACTCTCTGAACTCATGTTTGATCTTGTGAAATTTCCTAACTGACACCTGAATGTTGGTGAGTGAAATCGGTTTGTATATGAAGTGTCGTCTGGGCATCACACTGTTGCACCATAAACTGTACGTAACATGGTATACTTAAGATTTTTATTTTCATCATGTATCAAGTCTCTTAGGTTTTGAAAATAGTACAACTTTGCCATGTGTAATCCAAGCAGGATAAGTTTTAAAATCCAAAAATTGGAGAAAGTCTGGTCTAAAATGTTTTGCTGTTCAAGAGTCACTAGTCTGAGCAAAACAACAATGCCTTGCACTCTTAGGTTAAATCAAATAATCTTGATGTTAAAGCAGTTTTTCTCTAAATTGCATCAGCAATCAGAGAAACCAGTACTCGCTTCCTGATGGACGACCCCTACGTCTCTGCCCCCATTGGCCAGCAGCCTCCACCCCGGGGTCCACCTTAGAGTGGTTGTGGGGCGGATTCTACTCACTGGGATCAGACAATTGGCAGGGCGACCCTGGCCCAATACGGAGAGGGAGATAACGGCCGGGAGTTTTACATGGGAACTATATGGATTAGACTGGCAGAAAAGAGGAAGGCCAATGAAAGTTCAAGAAAGCCTCAAACCAGCAGCAGCCACAAAGAAAGCTTCCTGATTACCACATCCAAAATGTTCCTTTTCCTGTCTTTCTGACTCAGGAGCTGACTTCAATAAATAAAAATGTACATTTCTGGTCAATCAGGGAGGAAAAAGGGTGCAACAAACTGTTACACTTTGTGTTTTAATTTGGAGTTTCAGGAAACAGCAAAGGGTCCGCTTACGGTTGAGTTAAATACAAAAGTGTTTGCTGTACATGTACTCTCTCTTCATATCTACTGTCGACGTGCCCTTGAGCAAGTCCCGTATTTCCTAATTGCTCTTAATGGAGCGTGCAGGGTAAAGTGCTCGACTGTCGGGCAGCTGCAGAAAGCTGAAGGTTCAAAAGAAGTATTCATGCACAGATCCCTCCTTCACTGGTTAAAAAAAGGCTCAAGAACTAGTGCATTTAGTGCAGTAATTAGGCTTAAATGCCTCGCTCAGACCCAGCAGCACCGGCGGCGCCATGCTCAGGGACTTCTCCTATCTGCAGGATCTTTGGGTTTCAGTTATTATCCCTGAACCTTCGTCGGACCTTTGGAGAAACCGTTTCCTGAAGTGGTGCATGGGATCAGAGCAGCCCTCCGAGTTCAGGTTTGGGTTAAAAGGCAAGAAGTCAGTTCGGTGTTTAAAATCTGGAGGTGAACTTTCTCTGAATAACAATGTCTTTATTCCCCATATTTGGATAATTCTGAACTCTGGAGCTGGTTAGCTAGAAACTGGATGCATAAATCAGTCCAACTGTTTTAAAAAAATACCACAAAGCAGATGGTATGACAGTAAAACAGAAGTTAATTGAGGTTTCGTCCCAATTCAATCATGTTAGCCCAGGAACCATCGTAGAGTTGATGATCCAAATGATCATCACCTTGTATATCCAACCAGAGTCCATCCCTCCTTTGGGATGGACTCAGTTTCTGTTCGCAGACTTGGACTAGGACTCTTGAAAGCATCAAGCTGGGCTCTGATTGACCTAACAGCTCCTAAAATGAAAGATGCATTTAGGCAGCCATTTCCCAAAATACTGACCCTTTGTTGAACCCAAAGCTGTTCCTTCTTGGTGGCGATGACCCTAAAGAACTGCGATCTCTGTCTGCAGAACCTGATGGCCAAAGCGTTGTACGACAACGTGCCGGAGTCTCCCGAGGAGCTGGCCTTCAGGAAGGGGGACATCCTAACCGTCATCGAGCAGAACACAGGCGGACTGGAAGGATGGTGGCTCTGCTCTCTGCACGGCCGCCAGGGGATCGCCCCTGGCAACCGCCTGAAGCTGCTGATCGGCCCGATGTTCGAGGCCCAGCCATCGGCCACCGCCCAGTCACCACCGCAGAGCCTCCAACAGACGGCGACTTCGGGGGCCCAGGGCCTCTACAAGCAGCCGCAGGGAATCTACCAGGTTCCTGCAGGACAGGACATCTACCAAGTCCCACCGAGAAGCACCCTGGCTGCCGAGAGCACACACAGCAAGGCGAGTCATTTTCATTTCCCACTGCTCTGTTTATCAGGTAATCTGTCAGTCTGACTGTTGATTAATTAGCTTCAGGATGGGAGACGATAATTTCCAGGTTTTCATTTTAACGAGTGGCTGGACCCACTGATTTCTCTGATTAGTGCTTGATAAATGTCTCATTAACAAAAGCAGCTGGTGGAGTTAAAATGCTCTTCATCAAGTTTTACACGTTTATTTTTGGCTGCTTTTTCATGCATTTATTGAACCAGAATCACAGGCTTTCCACTTTACCAGAATATTTTCTGAATATCGTTGACAAATCATCAGTAACTCCTACATGTCCATGTTTCCATGAAAGTGTCTGTGTGTGATTCAAACATTTGTCCCACTAGAAAAATAAACTACATTTTGTCCAGCCACGACAAAACTTAAGATCTGTGACTAAAATATTTGAGGCAAATTCAATTTTTTAAAATGAATTTAAGATATTCTAAAGCCTTAATTTTTTTTATGAAGGAATTTGACACTTTCTAAGAATAAGCAGAGAACAAGCAGAGTCCCTGGAATGAGTCTGACTCTTTCTGCATGTGGTCCAAAAGGTAGAAGAACTGCATCTAATTTTCCCACGTGTGCATTTTGACAAGTTTCTAGGTGTTTCAGGGAGAAGTTAAGAGGTTCTAAACTTTAGAGACATTTAAATCCAAAGATGCAGCGTTGGCATCCATCATAACCGTAATTCAGTGGCAGGTCTGAAACATGATGAGAAAATGTCCCCGTCTATCAAAGCGTTTCACTGGTTCCAGCACCTCAGAGGCATTCAGCCCTCCAGGAGACGGATGGTAATTAGATGCTCTGTCAGTTGTTGGCGTCTTGAGGGTCTCTTTTTGATTCTTTTAAGACGATCTACTGCGGCCGTCATAGAAACGAGCTGGGTGTGTTTCTGAATAAACAGCCTGCAGGCGCCAGCAGCTTAGCGCTCGATTCACTGCACAGCAACGGCTTAAAGGACACGTCTGTCAATCACTCCTGCAGGTTCGGCCCAGAGCTGGTATTAAGGTGGAAAATGAACGGCGTCTCTAATGAGTGGCTGCTTTGTGCTGTAATCCTGTTACTGCGCAGATGAGATGAGGTTCTGGACGTGTATCAGGCCCACGGATCAGTTTAGGGTGATTGTTCCTGTGATTTAAAGAGATAGTCCTGAGAAAGGCCAACTGTGCTGACCGAAAAGCCACCAACCAGTCCAGTTAAAGCCAGTTGCCTACTGGACGTTATTCTACTGGATTCAGATTTGACTGACGGTGAATCATCAGAGGTTTAAATTAGGATTTATTCATAGGAAAATTAACCAGATTAACGTTAAGATTATGGATGAATTGCTGTTGACTAAAGGTTGTGGATTTTAATCGAATCATAATTGAAATAACATGGAAAAAAACACAAAGCCCAGATATAATTGATGTGATCAGAACTGCCTCTAGTTGGTGGTAATTGTGTCGTACTGAAACTAAATGAGTTGGATTTTAGTGTTTATTCGATTAAAACTATGTTAGAATTGAATTAAATGGATCGGAAAAAGGTCTTATATTATTGGACTGAATTAATAAACATTGATTTAAAATGAGTTGAACAGCATTGATTTTGAATTGAACTGTTTTATATTTGGACAAACTGGAATGAATGGAGTAGGAATGGTTTGAATTGATTTTAATTTAAATATTTCCAACTGATTAAATTGGATTTTAATTTGTTGAACATGAAAAATTGACTAAAATATGAATAAACAAACTGTACTAAAATTAATTTTGACAGAAACAAAACTTATAGCGAAGTGAATTGGTTTAAATGTGCCTTTTGTATTTGATGAAAACTGGATTTAATTGGTTCTTTCTGTCCTGGGCAGGAAAGTGATTGGGTTTAATAGTGTGAATTGGACCTGAATAAACTGAACAGGATCAGAAAATAAAAAGCCCTGAACTAAATTTTATTGGATGAAAATGAGTAGAGTGAGGCTGGTTCCCAGCAGCTGAACCAGTCTTCCCAGTAATGTCTTTACGTTAAGCCCAGTAGCCACAAAGGAAAGGTTCTGCTGGTCTTTGTGTCCCAGTTCCTTCCAGCTCACCCAGTTGTTTCCTCTTGATGTGGTTCAGAGGTTCTGATGTGGACCCAAAGTTTTGATGTACCTCCATACTGGGACCATACTGGGACCCAGAGCGCCAGGGTTCTGATTTCCTCCATTTCCTCAGGCCCACCGCCTACAGACGGGCCGGGTTCAGAGTTCAGATCAGCTCTTATCGGCTCTTCCAAACGCTTTTTTCTTTCTTCTCTTCCTACTCCACTTCTTCCTCCTCCTCGGCGTCCCCACGCTGACCCAATCTGCTGCTACTGCAGCAACAAAAGCTTTAACGATTGGCAGCACAAATTCAGGAAGTTTATGGGCTCCCAGGGCGTGTCACCGGGTTTGATAAAACCTCAGGTGAACGGGTTGTTAAACACGATGACACGCGATGATCTGAGCTTCAGATCCTCCAGACGTCTGAGATTCTTCTCAAGCTCATAAATCAGCAGAACAATCCGCTCTGCGGCGACGTTTCCCCCAAATGGAAACTTTGAAGCAATAAATGTGATCAAGTATTAGAGGACAGCCGGAAGAATGTAGGGCATGCTGGGCCGAAGGCATTCACAGCCTCTTTAACCATAAACTCAAACCAAAACAGATTCCTTCTCATGCCGAAGGAAACAAAAACCAGATCGGTTCTGGAGACCAAAATATCAGCATGAATTTGATTTCTCCCAGTTCAGTCTGAGATATTTGGACTAAACCAGCAACGCTGCAACAGTTCCCAAACTAACTACACGGTTTTAAAACACGCAAGAAAATCTACTTTAGACTTTTCTCACTTTTTATTTTATAAATTGATACGTCTTACAGGAGACCGTCACATTTTATCTCAGAAACAAACTTCCTGGTTGAATAAAGGTTATTTTAAATCTAAATTAGCCAGGGGTATTTAGCATTACCCTCCGAAAATGTATTATATGGAGGAAAATAACCACCATCTACTTGGCAGCATCATGCTGTGGGGGAGAAGAGGGAAACAGGCACGTTTCTGTGTCAGAATGGCTCAATTAAAGTCCAGTTTAGTTCCTCCTGCGAGTCTCATTCAGGATGATAATCCCTTATTATGCTCAGTATGGACGCCTGGCGATAAACCCATCAGCAGCACAGTGTTTGTCCAGAGAACATCGAGGAAGATGTTTTTGCTAGCAGCTGTCATGAATTCTCAATGTGCATGTGACTCAGATGATAGAGGTAAGAGGTCAAAGGTCACTTAGAGAGTTGGAAGCACAGATAAGAGAGATTTGTGGGTAATACGGTAGGATTGTTTCAACGTCCTGCAGCCGTAAAGCCGGCGTGCGCTCCAGGAGTCTCACCCGGTGCTCCTGAGGCCAAAAGCCTGGAAACATCCATCATTTCTTAGAAACTAAACGCTGGACGTAAGACACATCCAGTAGCATTACAGATTACTGGAGCGACGGATTAAACTGCAGCTTTGATCACAGCAGATGATCTTCATTAGAGCCAAAATCGGCTCTAAGCTGTTTGGCTTTTGGAGACGGCCTGGTGGGATTCCGGCATTAATTAGTTTGGAGCTTAAACAGGCTGGAGTCACGATGGAGCTGTGACTCAGCAGAAAAGGTTCCTGCAGCCTGGATGTAGTAAAGCAGACTGCTGCCCGCTGCTAGCCTCCAGATCAATGCAAACAGGGGGCTAAAGGCCACAGACGGGTACGGCCGCATGATTCATATCTGCAGGCCATCATCAAGAAGGAAGTGGTCGTTATTGAGAACAAAACCAATGAAAAGGTGAAACACGAATGGAGGTGACATAAATCAACCGCAGGCAGAAAAAAGGCGCCTGATCTGCTTCAGTGAGACCGACTCGTCCTTTTCTTTCTGCCTGTGTTCACAGTTCTGCTATTTTGGCAGAAACGAACCTCACAGTGCGGCAAACAAACGGCAAAAACATTCGAAACACTTATTAAACTACAGTTAGTGCTGCTAAAACCTTTTTAAAAACTTAAGAAATAATGTTTTAAGTTTAATCATTGTGAATTTTAATAGAAAAATACAGAATAAATTGAAACTAAGGAGTTTCCTTTAGCTGTGTTTCATTTTGTAGGATATAACAAACTGATATTTGCTATTTTTTAAGTCAGGCTATCTGCTCCAGTAGCCACAGTTCTCTACTGTAGTTTAACAACAGCCTTACTTTAATAGTATTGATCCTCCGGCTTACACACATCGACTCTTTTTAGAGTTTTATGCAAGTGGAAACATTTTTGAAATTACGTGTTTTTGCTAATGAGAGAAAAATGCAGCAGCCAGCTGACCAGCAGTGCTTCTCATTCCAAGGATTTCAGAAAACAAAAGTATCAATAGGTTGTAAAAATCGAGATTGAAAACACAAGTTAAGTTATTTAGCTGCAAAAGAAGAGAAGAGCTTCAGTCAAGTAGTAACTACTGGGAGATAATCGGATAAAAATTAAATCTATAAACGATTCAATCAGAAACTTACATCACTCAGTTTACATAAAGGCTAAATATATCTTTTTTTTCCCCCTTTACTCCATCTGAAAACCAGATGACTCAATAATTTAAACCGCATAATTTATGTTTTGCTGGCATATTAAAGTTCTTTATGATTTTAATTTTCTGACTGCAGAGTCATCAGAAAATGAGTAATGGAGGATGAGCTCACAGCATCCTGTTTACACTTGAGCCTTGAACGAAGTCTTTTATATCAGACGGAGTGTTTGAATGTGGCTGAGTGGCTTAAACTGAAAACATGATGTCATCGCTGATGTCATGTAACGTTTAAATGTGTTTTAATTATGACTAAAAAGCTCAACCTGCCTGAACGCGACCCTGACGGCCCAAAGCAAACAAGGCGCTGCTGAAAGAACCTCGAGTCGCTCACCGCCACACGCGGGCGAGTTCACAAGGCGTCTGTCCACGCTGCAGGATGTGTAGCCCCGCCCCTTCCCGGCCCGTCTCAGTGACATCATCACTCCATGAACCCTGCAGGGGAAACAGAGGGAGGAGAAGGGGAGGTTATGGAGCAGACAGGAAACAACATGGCGTACGCGTCGCTGTAGAAGAGACTGAGCCGCCATCTTTTTATTGCTTTCATTCAGGCAGAAGCTGCTGGGAAAAGTAGCTGGACGTTATATTAAGCTCTTATTTTGAAGTCTGTTTACGCAGCAGTTCTGTTTCCTATTCTCATGTCCTCTTTTTGTTTGTAAAAGAAAGAGCGAAAGAGGTATACAAAATAATACATTTATATAGAACAACAAACCAGGGGTGTTAAATAAACTAATATATGCAAAAATTCACATTTATGAATTGCTTTGGGAGTCGCCTCACGTTCTCTTTGTGAAACATGCTGGCTGTCAACGTGGTTGAATTTAGCACTTTACCTTTAGCACTCTCAAAATACCTTGTTGGTGTAGCACATTAGCTAATGCTAATTAGCATTAGCTTCTTCTCATTACCATATTAGCATATCACTTTATGGAGATCTCATTTATGTGCTCAGATTTCTGCGAGTTTGATTTGGTTTGTGTGGCGCTTCAGTGTTATCAGAACGAATGTTTCTGATTAGTTCTTTAGGGTGAAGAGTGGTGGCCACTGCTGGTTGAATATTTTCTACTGGATACATTCAGTGGTTCTTACGGTTAGGGGAAGCAGCTTCTCACTCAGCTTTAGTCCAGCTGAGCTGAATAATTATCTCTGGTCCTGCTCCTCATCAGAGCTCTGATCATGTTGGTTTACCTCAGAGACCATGGTTTAGTCTGGTTTAGTTCTGACCCCACATGCTCGATGGATGACGCATCAACAGGAATCCTATGCAATGAACTCCTGAAATCATCAGGTTGAGATGGGAATTACTGGAAACACACAAACTACCGCGAGGCAGATGAATGAAATTCCTTTCCATAGAAGGAGTTTGGTTTTCCGCTTTCCATTTCTTCCTCTTGTTCCTGTCAGAAACCTTGCCCAACTTTCCCCAGAAGTGTTAATCCTGCTCTGAGGTCATGTTCCATGCTCCCTCCTGACAGCAGAGACTTATCGGAGGATTAACCCGAGCCTCTGCCAGGAAGTCAGACGTATGGTTCCTATTTTCCAGCCCTGCTAATGAACCCTGCTCCATCCAGAGCGGTGGTAGCTGATCTTGGGGGCAGGGGAGGAGTACTGAGCTCGGGAAATACATTCCTAGCATTCCTGGCTTCCCTCTGAAGGTCTGTTGCACTGCTGTTAACGGCTCTGAGACGATGATGCCGGGGGATGTATCGGGGAGCTGATTAGTACAGACAGGAAACGGTGATAAAACATTAACAGGGTCAAAGATTTCCACATGAAAGCGAAACCGGTCCGTGATGGGTTTCTCCAGATGAAAGTCTTGAAGTTTTTTGAACCGCTCTGGTTGGAGGCTGATCTTTAAACAGTGATGTAATGATTATCTCAGCAGGAGTCAAGCTGATTCCAGATTCTGCTTCAGCTTTTTTTCTGCTCATAAAGCTGTTCTCCAGGTCAGAAATGTGCAGCTTTAAATAAAATGAAGCTCAAGTTGAAATTGTGCTTGTTTTATTCATCACAGCTGCTCAAAGTTTGATTTAGCTTGAATCATTTTCCAGTGCAGCCTGTGGCTGAAGTCCAAACAGCTTCTTGAATTGCATTTCTCCAGCTAAACACCCGACTTCAGCGTTCTAGCTAAAATGACAGAGCTGCAAAATATCGAATCCCAGCAATCATCAGTCTTCAGTATGGACGATAAGGTGACAGCAGAGGACTGTTTCATTACGATAGGATTTCATGTATCATGCCTTCTAATGGTGGTAAAACTGGCCAATCAGATGGACTTTAACATCTTTTCATGCCCACATCTGATCTATATTTTATTGTTAAGAGAAAATAAATAGGGAACTGTGAGGTAATATTACAGTGCTGATATTTCTGCACATGCTGGATTCTGTTTCAAATCTCTGATTATTGCAGGACTGTGACTTTCGAAGATCATAAAACTGTTTCAGTGTGTTATCAATCAAGTTTATTTGCATCTTACATTTCAGCAACAAGGCATTTCAAAGTGCTTTAGATTATTAAAACACACAAATATAAAGTCATGGACCGCACAGTCGATGATTGAAGCTTTACATTCTGTTACACTGTTGATTAATGTTTAATTTATATCAAAAGCAGCTCTAAGCATCTGGGTTTTAGCCTTAAAGGCATTCTGTGTTTTGGCTGTTTTGCAGTTTCCTGAAAGTTTGTTCCAGATTTGTAGTGAATAGAAGTTGAATGCTGCTTTTCCATGATGAATACAGTCTTTATAAACTGGTGCAAATAAGACGAAACTTGGGAACCAACTTTGAAAGAATCGTCCAACATAGAATATTAAATGTTGTCATAACTTAAATTATTCAAATATCTTAAAGGAGTTGCTGTGGATGTGATGCTTCAGGCAGGAATGATCTCCAGTAGCAGTCGGTCATGCAGCGACTCTAAAGAGGCCTCTGACTGAAGACTGTTGCTGTATGAGTCTCATTACCATCATAACACACTAACAGCTCAATATCCAGACAGCAGAGACAATATTCAACAGCAATAAGATCTGGATGACAATATCAGTTCTTAGGTAGCACTGCTAATCCACCTCCTTTGCTTTTGCCACTCTTCTTTAAATCTCTTTCTGGCTGTATGGTCAGAAAGCCGGCAGAGAGATGTTAGAGTAGGGGATAAGATCCTGCAGCCCTCTTCCTTTAAATGAACTTAACATGAAAAACTGGTTGGGTCAATTTTTGGGCTTATTTAATATTCTCTGACAGACAAAATTTAAGAACTGTCATAAACATATTTAAGACTTTTTAAGGATGCAGAGACACTATGGATCACGGTCCAGTTGGAAAAACAACTGAAACAAGCCGCTCTGCTTTAAAAGAAAGTAAACTGTAAGAAAAGCTGAACCTATGTAAATTCTGCTAACACTAATCAGGCAGGGAGGTGGTAGCATCATGCTGGGGGATGTTTTGCTGGTAGTGGTAGTGGCGAAGTGGTTGGACCTCCAACGTGCGGCTGGACGGTTGAAACCTGATCTCGCACAAGTCCACAGCGATTGTGGGATGCAGCGGGTTGTTTCCCCTTCAGTGTTAATGAACACATTATTAGTCTCAGGTTGTCTGTAATTATCAGCTGCTGGGGGTTTTACTGAGCTCAGATGTCTTCTGTGCAGCTGCAGGCATCTGTTTATGAGTCAGCTTCCTGGGTCCCGGAACAGGGATGTTATCAGGAAATATCCGCCTCAAATAGAATTACACAGGGTTACTCCAGGACGAGGAACGACAGGCAGAGCAACATGGCTGCCCAGGAGCATTGTGGAGTTGTTGTTTCTGATGTTTGTGTCTCTGCGATCCTACAGATCGTGACCCCAGTCAGAGTGGGACAGGCCTACTCCTACAGCCCTGGACAGCACAACCAGCAGGACCTGTATGACATCCCGCCCAGCAGATCACAGGGGGTAAGTGTCCATCACCACTCACTCTGTTAGCTGCTGTCAGAACAAACCAGACCCAGTTCTTTCATCTGAGCCGCGTTATGCCGGCCTGGGAATCCTCTGGAGAGGCTGAGGATGAGACCAGAGATGAGACTTCGGGTCTTTCATGAACTCACAGAAAGATGGACGTTAGGGTTGGTATGAGCTCCAATGAGACCGGAGGTGCAACCCGGTCTGCGTGCCAACCCAGCATGTGGGGCACATTCTCTACCAAGCCGGTTAAATGGAAATCCACAATGTCACCCCATTAGTGACATTCTCTTGCATCGACATGCAGGTGATGTCTGATGCATCGCCAGGGTTATTCAATGATTGCCAACTCAGTAATCAACTCAAAAATAAGAGTTTTCTGAAACAACACAGAGCAGAAATTAAGCAAAACCTGCATAAAAATTTGGTTTTAAGATGAAAACTGATTTTCACATCAGTTGTACCCAGAACTCCGCTAGTGGCAGTTTTAAACCTTTTTATGTCTTTAAGCAATTTTTCTGTCCAGTTATTAATCTGTTAATCGGATATGTAGTCTCAGCTCTGCATTGCACTGATGTTCAGTCCAACTCAGATTTTCACATGTTGATTTTTATGTATTTCTAATATTGTGTACAATAATCTTAATGGTTGAGTGAAAAATCAGCAGAATGAACAATTTTTTTTTATAACTGAAATAATTTAGTTGTTGGCCTAAGCAGTCATCAGTTACATCCCAGCCTGGTTTTCAAATCCAGCAGCTCCAGAATTTATTTTATGATTATTTATATTGTCCTAAAGTTTTTCGTTCTGATATTTTAGGGGAAATAGGGGAAATTTCCAAACCTTATATAAAAATTAATGACATTAATAAAAATCTGATACATCTAGTCTTCCCAGCAGATCCATGTCTTTATTTTGTGCAACGTTAAATAAGACACTGCAAATAAATAAAATCTAAAACACGCACACGTACAGCTGGACTGGTTTTACTTTAAAATTTTCCATCAGGTTTAGGCTTTTCCATTCCCTGGTGTAGCAAACGAGCAGCCAAAGCTCAGAGCTCCACCAACAAGTTGTGGTTGAACTTTGACCTTCATCTGGGTTTTAACATTGGCTTTCTGTGTTCCAGGTGTACGATATTCCTCCTGGTCAGATGTTCCCGGGCCAGCAGGCTGCAGCCAGGAACCAAGGGATCTACGACGTTCCTCCATCCCAGATGGATCCCCGGACACAAGGCGTTTATGACATTCCTCCGTCTTCCCAAGGGGTGAGTGCGGGGAAAACCTCGACTCCGTGGCACATCAGCCCGACTTATCCCTGTCGAATAAAACCAAACGCAGGAGACTGGAAACTGTTTATTGATGCAGCTCCTCGGATTTCTCCTAATTTTCTCCATTAAATGAATAATACGTCAAACGACATATTTATGGCGATCCTGCGGCTCAGCAAAATGAAGGCTTAGCTTGCCAGAAGCCACTGAGCGAGTGGCTTGGTGTTTGAACTGCAGCAGGAGAAACGGCTCTATTTCCAGAGATTCCTGAGCGCCGCCCGGACAGCCAGCGCTCTGTTTGGGCCGACCTGAAGCTCTCTGAGCTGTTATTTGCGTCGCTCCTAATTACAGTTCGCTTGGTTTGTCTAGCTGTGAGGAGCGCCGCTTTATTTACTCCCATGATGCCTTGAGACCTTTAGACACATATGCATCTCTGCTACAGCAGCGAATCGAGGGAGGAAACGATCAGGTGTTTACATATAAGCTAATCTTTCTCTTCCTTTAAATACAACGGCTGCTGTGTACTTCCACATACAGTAATTATAAAAAGAAAGCGCACCGCTGATCAGGACATACTCAAACTGATCCAGTCTTTACCAGGCATTAAACCACCTCAAATGAATAAAACAATCTGCCATTATTTTAATAATAAACAAAGAAACACAATCTAAATCACCAGGAGCTTGCCAGTCTGGACCGTACAAAATAAAGTAAAAATTAAGAAAGTTAAAAATAATAAAAATTTATAATTTAATTGAAACAACAAACAGGAAAAGAGGAAAGAGGAAAACTTTTAAATTTGTAATTATGACTTTCAGTCTCATCTATATGACTTTAAAATTCATAATTGTAACTATTTTGCTCATAATAATGACTTTAGAACTTTTAACTATGACTTTTATCCACGAAATTATAACTGAATTATTATGATATAAAATGGGTCTTCAATACCAACACCAAAAAAAAAAAACATTTCCTACTTTTTCAGGAATTAATAAATCAGTTCATCAGAAGAAAATGTTTTATATAGAATAAACCCAAACACACGACCCTGTGGTGCTCCACCAGTAATGTGTGTGTGTTTTTGTCAATGTCTGAGTAACTGAACCCTTTATTCTGTTCTAGGTCTACTCTGTGCCGCCCTGCAGGATCAACGCTGAACACCAGGAGGGAAACTACGACTTCCCGCAGCCTCTCAAGCACAAACAGGAAGGAATCTACGACGTCCCGCCTGCCATCCTCTCCAAACCGTCTCACAGCCCCCAGTCTCATTACGATTTTCCGCCCAACGCCGAGCCCCACCACCATCACCCAAACACCAACGGCAACGAGGGCATCTATGACGTTCCTCCGTCCGCCCTCCAGTCCGGAGCGGACTCTCAGCAGGACATTTACGACTTCCCACGGGGCGCACAGCCGCTCCAAAGTAAAGGCTCTGCCGACCGGGACGCAAGCAAAGGAATCTACGACATTCCTGCTCAGGACGCACGCACCTTGGCGGATGTGACGGATGGCGTGAACCGCCTATCGTTCTCCAGCACCGGCAGCTCGCACAGCAGCATGTCCACCTCCTCGTCTTCCACGGGCTGCGGCTCGGAGGGACGCCTCTGTCTGGACGTGGATGCCGGGGTGCAGAGGCTGTACCGCCTGCAGCAAGGCGTGGAGCTCTCTCTTGGGGCTTTGCACTCAATGGCGTCTTCCTCCCACTGGAGGACTTTTCCCTACATGGAGCGGCACACCAACGATGTTCGCTTGGTGCTGGACAAAGTCCGAGCGTCTCTGGTGGACTTTATTGCGTTCGGTCGAGGAGTCGCGGCGAACGCCATGTCTCTGTCGGATTCCAGTCTGCACAGCAAGCTGAGGCGTCAGCTGGCGCGGCTGGAGGACTCACAGCAGATTCTGGTGCAGACCTACCAAGCTCTGGAGAGCTGCAGCTGGGCTCTGAACGCCCTGGCTTCCTCCAGGCAGCACCACAACAAGAGCGACGACCTGGACCGCTTCGTCATGGTGTCCAGGACTGTTTCCGATGACGCCAAGCAGCTGGTCTCTACGATAGGCAGCAATGCCGAGCTGCTCTTCAGGCGGACGCACGCCGATGGACCGTTCCCCGCCGGCAGCACACCGGAGGAGAACCGGCTCACCTCGCTGCCATCCGACTCAGGCAACTACAACGGACAGACCAAAGCCTTCCCTGTCCAACCCAACCAGGACAAGGACAACATGAACCACAGCGAGAAGTGTGTGAAGAGCTGGATGGAGGACTATGACTACGTCCATCTGCAGGTAAAACAGCAACAGGTTGGGTCAGGGCCCTGAGTTGGGGCAGTTTTTCTTTACTCCAGAATTTTTCAATTGTTACAATTTTTGCTGCAATCATAATTGATTTTGCTGTGAATAAATATTTGCAAGAACTCCTGTAAATGTCACTTTTTTTAACTCACAATGTTGATGATGCATTATAAACTGACATCATGTACGGTGGAGACAGGAATGTAATGAAAGTAAGAAATATTGCTACCTGTAGGTGGGAGTTAGCGTAGCATAAACCCCAATGTTTAGACCATTTCAACAAACTCATCATTATGCACTAGCACAAACAAATGGAGGGATTTGTTATTTTTGTGAGATTGGCAAAGAAACAGATGGACTGTCTATGTTTTCAGTAAACTGAGACAATTCATCTTCATTATATATCATTTATCAAGAGGCCAGACATGACAAGAAGTAATTAGGAAACAAATTTAAAAGTTCAACAATTTGGTGACATCCCAGTAATTCAACATTATTCCATATTTTTTGTTATAACATGACTAATTGTGACAAAATGCAACTGACTTCCTCATCATAGTCTCAATGATCAGGAATAATAGCTGCAGGTTTCCAAATAATCTGAAAAAGGATTTCACCCCATTACCGGATAATATATATCAGTACAGATAATATTAAGGTCATTTTCTTTGTGTAAAGACACAATAAGCGATGTGAAAAGTTGTCCCTCCATTGTTCTCCTCAATGTTTGGTGTAACTCTCAGGCTGATGTCATCATTGTTACTGCCAGTTTACTTTTATCAGATATTTTTCACCATATTATTACAATCATGTAATGATGGAGCTGATGTTTCTTTGTTCGCTTTTCATTTTTGCCTCACCTGTTTCCATTCGAAGGGTAAAGAGGACTTTGAGCGTCAGCAGAAGGAGCTGCTGGAGAAGGAGAACATCATCAAGCAGACTTCAGTCCAGCTGGGCCAGGAGCAGGTGAGGCCAGGCGGAATCGTCGCACAAACCTGGAAAATAAATGGGGACTTATTATGCAAAATTGACATTTTGCAAGAATTTCCATTTATATTTCTACAGCTTTAAAAAAAAAAAAAACACTCACTTGGATTTTGGCAAAAAGTTAACATTTTCTGGTGCCTGGAAAATGAGCTGTTTCAATCAGCAGGCATTCCCCCATTACCTAAAAGCTCAGTAGAGTTCCACCCATTGAGCTCCAGCATGTTTGGTCAGCTGGTTTTCCCGCTGTATACGCTGTACAATGGTTGCTAGAAAAGACAAGCGTTTTGTTGTTGTCTTGCCATTCAGAAACTATTTGCTGCTTTTTTTATTAGTTGTGGAGGGAGCTCTACTTCTGCTTTTCAAAGATGTACGGTTGTATAATTGTGCATCTGTTTGCAACTCTTGTCACATGCGAGTGAAAACGTTAATTATGAGGCGTGGCCAGCAGTAGTTTAATTGGATTTTAAGTGACACAGATCCTAAAACAACTCATCCTGAAAGGCAGGACTGAGCAGACTGAAATCTCATCTAGGAATGATTTTGTACTGAAAACATGTTTTCTATAGGACATAGAGCTATCCGAAGCAGAATATTCACCTTTAAAGTTATTGTCGTAAATAACTCTGGATTGTTTCATCCTCCTCAGATCAACCAGTTTAAGAAGCTGGAGCAGGAAGTGATCAAACCGGTGGAGAATGACATCACCCAGTGGACGTCCCCCACTCCCACTCACTCCTCCTCCGCCCAGATGTGCGCCCGCGACCGCCAGCTGCTCGGCTTCTACTCCGCCCAGTGCGAACAGCACTTTTCCACCCTGCTCAGCGCTGTCGACGCCTTCTTCGCCTGCGTTGGCGCCGGCCAGCCTCCCCGCATCTTCGTCGCGCACAGCAAGTTTGTCATCCTCAGCGCGCACAAGCTGGTGTTCATTGGGGACACGCTTTCCAGGCAGGCGTCCGCCCCAGAGGTGGCCAACCGCGTGATGAACTCCAGCAACGTGCTGTGCGACCTGCTGAAGACGGTGGTGGCGGCCACCAAGACGGCCGCCCTGAACTACCCCAACACGGCCGCCATCCAGGACATGGTGGACCGGGTGGCTGACCTGTCGCACCACGCCCAGCAGTTCAAGGAGCAGCTGCTGCAGATGGCTGCTCTGTGACTTCCCTCCAGCATTCTTACACCATCCTGCACAGCCTACAAATATATATACATATATATTTATATGTATATGTTGCTCCCCATCGAGCTCTGTAAATAGTCCATTGTGTAAATATCGGCTGTTTTCTGTGTAGATAGTTTTATATTATGGTCTCGATATTAACGTAGCTGCAGTCATGGTGTGTGTTTAAGATCTGGTGGACATTTTTCAGAACATTCCTGTTGCATACAAAGCACCTTATGTTTATTTCCATTTTGTTCTGAGGATCTGGTTGTTGTGTTGCTGCATTTCTCTGTTAATCGTGTTTGTCTGTGGGACTCACCACACAGTAAACGGCTCTTCTAAAGCAGAAATCCGCGTCGTCTTTCCTCATGTTACTGGATTAAACATATTTCTTTCTCAGCTCTCTGAAGGTTCCAGCACAGCATTTGCATCAGCTTAAGGTCTTGATCAGGGCTGTTCAAAGTGTGGTGCGTGGGCCATTTATGGACTCAAATTACAATTTGAGGGGTAGAAATCTGACCCATCATCACAGAGGGTTGATGGAAGAGAAGACTCAGTTTATTGAAGAGTTAAAAGCCTCTGGTTTTCCTTAACATTAAGTTTGAATATTAAATTAATACATCTTTAGCTTGAAACAAAATATTTAATTTTTAACTTAAATATTTTGCATATTTAGTTTGTAAGCTAAATATTTAGCTCAGATCTAAACATTTATTTTTAACTAAATATTTATCACAAGTTAACTAGTAGACAAATTAAATATTTAATTATGAAGCTAAATATATGGCTTTATAGCTAAATATTTAGTATACTAAAAAATATTTAATTTGATTTTTAAATGTTTAGTTTGGAAAATAAATATTTATCTCCAAACAAAATTTTTAGTTCCCAACTAAATGTTTAGATCTTTATATTTAGTTTGCAAACAAAATATGGAATCTCAAACTAAATATTTATCTTGCAAATAAAATGTTTAGTTAGTGAGCTAAATATTTAATTTGGAGATTAACTGGTTAGTTGGAAAATTTATATTTAGCTCCAAACTGTTTTTTTAGTTCCCAACTAAATATTTAGCTTTTGAACTGCATATTTAGTTTAAAAACTAAATATTTAGTTTGAAACTTTTATAATTAGGAATGTATGAACAATATGTTGAAAATATGACTGAAAAATTAACCCCATTTTTTCCCCCTTATGACAGATTCAATTATCCAAACTATGTCTGTTCATTTTCACTCTAACCTTTCCAATGGCATCCCATAAACATTCCTGTTCCCGCCTGGGCTTCCTCTGGTTGCCAGGGTGACTCACTCCAAACACATAAATGCTGGTTTAATGGGCGCTCTGCTTCTCCCAGGGCCGTTAACTCTGCAGCTTCTGGTTGCAGTTAGAGCCTCGCTGAGATCTCAAGAAGTTTCTGGCAGAAGTAGCAGCAGGTCTTCACCACAGCTGCAGCAGTTCTCTGCGATGAAACCCGCCTGCCGGAGCTGATCAGCAGCAAACAGGTGGATCCCTACAAAGAGCTCATCAGAGAGGTGACAGGCGGCTCCATGCACAGAGCTCTGCTGTCTCTGCCGTTTCCTCGCCTTGCCACAAACATTTCCTGTCAAGTATTTGCAGGCTCTGAAATTACAGCCTGGCCTCTCCAGAAGCTGCAGATGGAAATGAAATGAGCCAAATCTGAGGGAAATGCGGCTTCACTGGTACCAGCAGCACTCCACGTCGGTCGGCTTTCAGAAAGGTTTCGAATTCAGTTTTCCAGCAGTTGGACAGAGAGATGTGGGAAACTCTGAACTGTGAAATTTCTGATTTCCACTCTGCTAAATTCCACTTTACGCTGAATTACTTTAAAGATGCTTTCAGGCATTAAAACAAAACAAATTCATGTGGATTTGTGGATAATGAGATCCAGGATGAACCTCATTATCAGGATGAATGTCTCATAATCTGATTAGTAAATTATGAGATAATTTGGAGGTTAAACCAGGTTCAGTGCAGTCGAGAAGAGAGCGATTGATATAAGGTTACAGCCAAATCACAATATTTTCTTTTAGCGCTTTTTTGTCTAAGCTCCAATAACTCCAACTTGGCCAGGTTAAATGCAGGAATCAAGAGCGCTCTGTCTGACCTGCTGGAAATCAGCCATCAAGCTGAAAAGTCAGTCTGGATTGTTGGAAGACGTTTCTGTTGGACGATATCTGATCCCAGAATGGGAGGAGGCAGTCGAGTCACTGCTGGAAACACACAGGGCTGCTGCTAGTTGCTCTCAGCTGTTAGCCATATAATGAAAGAATAACTTTTGTAACCTTCTAAATCTAAAAACAAGCTGAGCTGACAGCATAAAAACTAAAGATCCAGAGTTTGAAAATATACATTTCTAAAAATGAGTTTAGGACGTTTTAAAGTTGCAGTTTGTAACTTTTAGAAAGAACATTTTTCCATATTTGTTAAAACTGTCTCCATGTTGTGACAGTTTGCTATGAGACAGATAATCTGAGAAAAGATCGACCTCCCTGAGCTGCTACTGCCGTCTGAAGAAACGCACCAAAATCAATCAATCAGAGGCAGGAGGAGGGGCTTAGCGCTGTCAATCAACATCATGTACTCACAGCTAAATGTGCCAATGGCAGAGAAAGAACCTAGCATTACAGAAAAACTGCTTATCCATCATCATCAGGGGTGATGCTAACTAGCCTACCATTCACAAGAGCAGGGGTGGGCACTCCTGGTCCTCGAGGGCCGGTGTCCTGCAACTCTTGGTTGTCTCCCTGATCCAACACACCTGAATCCAATAGCTGAATCACCTCCTAAATGCAATCAAGTTCCCCAGAGACCTGCTAATGACCTCATTATTTGACTCAGGTGTGTTGAAGTAGAGATACATCTAAAAGTTGCAGGAGCCCGGCCCTCGAGGACCTGGAGTGCCCACCCCTGCACAAGAGGCTTGTGAATGGTAGAGGATTGTAGAGGACAGTGCTAAGTCCCACCTCCTGGCTCTGATTGGTTGTTTCTGGTTAGCACAATGAGATTAGATTTATTTTTTCACATATCATCTCTCTTCTACCAAACTGTCTGATAAAACCTCAGAATTCTGTAATATTTGACATATTTTCAATAAATATGTCAAAATAGGCACCAGCACTTCCCGACCCCGTTAGGGAGAAGGGTGCTCAGAAAATGGATGGATGGATGGATGTCAAAACTATTTTTATAAAGTTAGACACTGCAGCTTTAAGGCTTTAACTTTAGATGAATTTAAGATGCGCGGACCCCCTGTCATGATCTGTAAATGTCTGTGTTAAATCTGGTTTGGACTTCAGATCAGGGTTTAACTGAGAGCAATCCCGTCCTATTGGAAGCGACTCAGTGTGGACTCCTTCACCCTTTTCAGAGACAATAATTTATGGCAGTATTTTAAAATCCTCCAGCAGAGTCTGATCAGCTGAGACAGTTCACTCAGCTGATCAGCTGCAAATACTTGACAGGGATGAGGCAGAGTCCCTGATCTGCAGGATTTTCACTGATTTTGTCTCTGTGGTTGAAAAAGTCAGAATGACTTTTGCTATTTAAGTTAACGAGATGTTAACTAAAATATGACTGAACAAAAAGAATCAACTTCTTTCATCAGCATTAAATTATTTAATGGACATACTGAAACAACACTTCTGTGTGACAATCCACCCCTTGTTGGACGATTCTATTTTTTAAAGAGACTGAATAATTAAAAGAATTTTGCTACAATTTAAATTATATTCACAACAGAAAATTAACAATTAAATATCAATAGTAATATTTTTACTTTACTGAAATCAAATTCCAGATTTTTAAGGTTGTCAAGGAAGCAAGAAGATACAAAATACACGGTTATATTTAGTTATTACTGTTTTTGATTCATTAATAGAATGAAAGCCATAAGTAAATTATGACTGAAATTCCACATTTTGGACATAATCTGTGTATCTAATTCACGATAGTCACCATTTTCCTCTTGTTCACAGGGAAATAAACAGAGATACTCATAGATGGTGTAGTTATTTCTCTGTAAAATGTTTTAACAATAGAAATCTGAGCAGTAAATACTAATATCAAGTCCATCCCTTACCTGGTTATTTTCCACCACTTGAGCTGTTTTTTCCCATCACAGTGCTGCCACCTGGTGTTCAAACTGAAGCCTTAGTGCTGAACCTGCAACAAAAATAAATAAAAGACATTTAGGAGCCAAATGTAGGATTCAGTTTGCTAACAGGAACACTGTTTGGTTGAAAGCAGCCCTGCATGGAACTGGACCTGCTTGCCTCATTCCAGCCATATCAAATATGATATAACAATGTCAAACATTATTCATTTGAATAACTCAGTTAAAAAGATCAACTTTTTTGATACAGATTCAGTCCACAAACAACATTAATTTCTGATAAATGTAATCATTATGCCACAGAGCTGATAAAGCCCATAATTCAGTTTTCACAAATAGAAAATTAATTCTGAAATACACATTTTCCAATATTCCTCAAAATGGTAATCGTGAAAAGGAGATGGTTGTTTACAGAGTGCTTTTTCCAAGCATATTCATTAAAAGTTGAGTGGAAGAAAAATATTTGGTAGAAAACATGCACAACCACCAGGGAAAACCTCAGCCTTTGGGGGTTGTGAATAATACATTTCTGCTGTATTTTCATTGGCTAAAAATAGGAAATCAACATAATTAAAATAAAAAAGGTTTGAAAACATTCTTCTATATAAAGTGTTTCATTATGAAATAAACTACATTTTCAATAATACTCTAATTTATTGAATATCGTACAGTGATAGACATAATTTTCATTTGGCCAACATCTCTGTTATAAAATATTTTTTTCTAATGGTCGAAATTTATAAATTCCCTCAGCTGTAAGTAAAAAAACACATTAAAACCAGCATGAACTTGGTAAAAATAATCCAGAAGCATTTCACTTCAATTAAATTGTTGACAAATCAACTTCAAATAATAATAATGATAAAAATAAATTAATCTAATTAATTTAACAAATGTTGAGCTTACTGAGATGAAGCAGAAACGTTTCAGTCAAAATATCTAATTTTCGAGTTGACCTGGAACGTAGCATCTTGGAGCACGTGACTGTCGCGGTAACCGCAATGGCGGCGGACAGAAACAGGAATAAAATAATAAAACCTCAGAATTCTGTCATTAATGTTTATTATACAGGTCAGTTAAAATGTTATCAACAATATGAATCGGGGTTCTTAGCTAGAAAATGTCTGTTTCTTACGAACATTTTTAAGCCGGTTTTCATCCTTTTCTAAAACGACTTTCAATCGAGTTGTTGCTACTTTTCAAAAATTTATGACACCGAAAATACTCACGATTGTCTTCATTTCTCTCACAAAACAAATAGAACCCGTGGTTAGTTTGTATTAGGTCAAATTTTACTGTCGAAGGGAACTTTTTACAGGACAATTTTTAGTCAGTTTACGTTTCCTTCTTAAAATGACGCATGAGCAGTTCGTTGTTTCGAACAGCACATGCGCGGAGTCTATAAAATCACAAGCGCTCCCCCTACCGACTGATGAGTATGTTTACATCCATCCAACCAAGAGTAATCCACCGAGCAGTCCACGTCTTAATTCACCCATCCATGTACGTCTTTATTCATCCACTCATCCACGTCTTAATTCACCCATCCATCTGCGTCTTTATTCACCCATCCATGTACGTCTTTATTCATCCACTCATCCACGTCTTAATTCACCCATCCATCTGCGTCTTAATTCACCCATCCATGTACGTCTTTATTCATCCACTCATCTGCGTCTTTATTCACCCATCCATCTGCGTCTTTATTCACCCATCCATCTACGTCTTTATTCATCCACTCATCTGCGTCTTTATTCACCCATCCATCTACGTCTTTATTCATCCACTCATCTGCGTCTTTATTCACCCATCCATCTACGTCTTTATTCACCCATCCATCTACGTCTTTATTCATCCACTCATCTGCGTCTTTATTCACCCATCCATCTGCGCCTTTATTCACCCATCCATCCACGTCTTTATTCACCCATCCATCCATGTCTTTATTCTTCCACTCATCTGCGTCTTTATTCACCCATCCATCTGCGTCTTTATTCACCCATCCATCCACGTCTTTATTCACCCATCCATCTACGTCTTTATTCATCCACTCATCTGCGTCTTTATTCACCCATCCATCTGCGTCTTTATTCACCCATCCATCTGCGTCTTTATTCACCCATCCATCTACGTCTTTATTCACCCATCCATCTACGTCTTTATTCATCCACTCATCTGCGTCTTTATTCATCCAGTCATCTGCTTCTTAACATTTATAAATATAAAAGGATCAGAACTACAATTTACAAGAAAACATAATAAAACTCAGTTTTTTATATTTTTACTGTGAACTTTTTGACTTTTTGTTGCTTTTCAGTGCTCTTGATATATGCTTGAATAATTTTAATTTATGAAGTCCTCTCCCTATAATACATTATAAACAATATGCTAATATTTAAACTATTTAAATATGAAAAGGTAAAATCCAAATTAGTAAGAAAAATCATTCTTATTGATTACTTCCTCAGCAGACTGATCAACTGCATTGGTTTCCATGGAAATCCAGCCCAGATTTCACACAGTTAAATGATTTATGTTAATAATTCCTTCATTCATGGATCGAGTCATGTTTGTTTGTTTTTGCAGTCAGCTGTTTGTTTTACAGTGTAATGTGAGTCAGGAAGGGGCGGGGCCTGTCTGCTCCGCTCTGGTTGCCAGGTCTGCAGATTTTACACTTTTACAAACAAACCCCATGCAGCCTTTCAGGAGCTTCACCTGCACACAGGTGAGAGGAGTTAGAGTCACGTGACTTTCTCTGACAGAATGCTGCAGTGAGTTTAATAGATATGTTTTTAAAATTAAAACAAAGTTTGAAGTAAAAAAAAAAAATCACATTTTACAGAAGCAAAACAGTTCACCTTCAAATGAAAAAAGCATTTAAGATTATTTAGATAAGGAACATTTTGTTAAAGATATATTCAAAGAACTAAAAATAATCAGCTGCGGTCATTTATTATCTTAGTTTTTGACAAATAGAAAACTGACAGATTGATCAATTTTTTCTAATTTAGCATATGCTAATTCTGTAATTAGCATTGTCTTCTGTGATTCATCCATTTTCTAATTTAAATACTGAACTAAATTTGACTGAATTATTTCATATACAATGGAATAGAAGCATATAAAAAAAAAAAAATTCCCTTCTCACCCACCGCGGGTGGTTCTTATCCTCTGAGCTCGGGTCCTCTACCAGAGGCCTGGGAGCTTGAGGGTTCTGCGCAGTATCTTGGCTGTGCCAAGGACTGCACATTTCTGGACTGAGATGTCTGATGTTGTTCCTGGGATCTGTTGTAGCCACTGCTCCAGTTTGGGGGTTACTGCCCCGAGGGCCCCGATGACCACAGGCACCACTGTGGTCTTCACCTTCCAGGCTCTCTCCAGTTCTTCCCTGAGGCCCTGGTATTTCTCTAGTTTCTCGTGCTCCTTTTTCCTGATGTTGCAATCACTTGGTATTGCTACATCTACCACAACGGCTTTCCTCTGATTTTATCCACTACGACAATGTCTGGTTGGTTCGCCATTACCATTTTGTCTGTCTGGATCTGGAAGTCCCACAGGATCTTAGCTCTGGTGTTCTCCACCACCTTTGGGGGTGTTTCCCACTTTGATCTTGGGGTTTCCAGTCCATATTCTGCACAGATGTTTCTGTACACTATGCCTGCCACTTGGTTATGTCGCTCCATGTACGCTTTCCCTGCCAGTATCTTGCACCCTGCTGTGATGTGCTGGACTGTCTCAGGGGCCTCCTTGCACAACCTACACCTTGGGTCTTGTCTGGTGTGGTAGATCTGGGCCTCTATTGCTCTGGTGTTAGGGCCTGTTCCTGGGCGGCCAGGATGAGGGCCTCTGTGCTGTCCTTGAGTCCAGCTTTTTCCAGCCATTGGTAGGATTTACTGATATCAGCCACTTGGGTTATTTGCTGGTGGTACATCCCATGTAGGGGCTTGTCCTCCCATGATGGTATCTCTGGCACCTCAACCTCCGTTCCCTGTTGTCTGAGACATTCACTGAGCACATTGTCTGTTGAGGCTTTGTCCCTGATGTATTTATGGATCTTAGTTGTTTCGTCCTGGACAGTGGTTCTCACACTCACTAGTCCTCTGCCTCCTTCCTTGCGGCTCGTGTACAGTCTCAGGGTGCTGGATTTGGGATGGAACCCTCCATGCATTGTTAGTAGCTTTCTGGTCTTAATATCTGTGGCTTTTATCTCCTCCTTTGGCCAGCTGATTATTCCAGCAGAGTATCTGATTACTGGCAGGGCATAGCTGTTTATCGCACGGATTTTGTTCTTGCCATTGAGCTGGCTTCTCAGGACTTGCCTTATTCGTTGGAGGTATTTAGCTGTGGCTCCTTTCCTTGTGGCCTCATCGAGGTTACCATTTGCTTGTGGTATACCTAGGTACTTGTAACTGTCCTCTATGTCTGCTATTGTTCCTTGTGGGAGTGAGACTCCTTCTGTGCGGATCACCTTCCCCCTCTTTGTGATCAGCCGACCACACTTCTCTAGTCCGAATGACATCCCAATGTCAGTGCTGTAGATCCTGGTGGTGTGGATGAGTGAGTCGATGTCTCGCTCACACTTGGCGTACAGCTTGATGTCATCCATGTAGAGTAGGTGACTGATATTGGCCCCATTTTTGAGTCTGTATCCGTAGCCAGTCTTGTTGATAACTTGGCTGAGGGGGTTCAGGCCTATGCAGAACAGTAGCGGGGACAGAGCATCTCCTTGGTATATGCCACATTTGATGGACACTTGTGCAAGTGGTTTGCAGTTGGCTTCAAGGGTGGTTTTCCACAGCTTCATCGAGTTTGCAATGAAGGCTCTCAGAGTCCTGTTGATGTTATACATCTCTAAGCATTCAATGATCCAAGTATGCGGCATTGAGTCATAGGCTTTCTTGTAATCAATCCAAGCCATGCACAGGTTGGTGTGTCGGGTTTTGCAGTCTCGGGCAACTGTGCGGTCTACGAGGAGTTGGTGTTTGGCTCCTCTGCTATTTACACCGATACCCTTCTGTGCCGTGCTCATGTATATATATATATATATATATATTATATATATATATATATATATATATATATATATATATGTATATATATATATATATATATATAATATATATATATATATATATATATATATATATATATATATATATATATATATATATATATATATATATATCCTGGCCGCCCAGGGCCTGTTCCTGGGCGGCCAGGATGAGGGCCTCTGTGACTCAAGGACAGCACAGAGGCCCTCATCCTGGCTGCCCAGGAACAGGCCCTAAACACCAGAGCAATAGAGGCCCAGATCTACCACACCAGACAAGACCCAAGGTGTAGGTTGTGCAAGGAGGCCCCTGAGACAGTCCAGCACATCATAGCAGGGTGCAAGATACTATCAGGGAAAGCGTACATGGAACGACATAACCAAGTGGCAGGCATAGTGTACAGAAACATCTGCAGAATATGGACTGGAAACCCCAAGATCAAAGTGGGAAACACCCCCAAAGGTGGTGGAGAACGCCAGAGCTAAGATCCTGTGGGACTTCCAGATCCAGACAGACAAAATGGTAATGGCGAACCAACCAGACATTGTCGTAGTGGATAAACATCAGAGGAAAGCCGTTGTGGTAGATGTAGCAATACCAAGTGATTGCAACATCAGGAAAAAGGAGAAACTGGAGAAATACCAGGGCCTCAGGGAAGAACTGGAGAGGGCCTGGAAGGTGAAGACCACAGTGGTGCCTGTGGTCATCGGGGCCCTCGGGGCAGTAACCCCCAAACTGGAGCAGTGGCTACAACAGATCCCAGGAACAACATCAGACATCTCAGTCCAGAAATGTGCAGTCCTTGGCACAGCCAAGATACTGCAGGACCCTCAAGCTCCCAGGCCTCTGGTAGAGGACCCGAGCTCAGAGGATAAGAACCACCCGCGGTGGGTGAGAAGGGAATTTATATATATATATATATATATTATATATATATATATATATATATATATATATATATATATATATATATATAATATATATATATATATATATATATATATATATATATATATATAAACTGTATTGTATTAAGAACAAATAATATAAAAGAAACATGAATTTTACAACAAAAATTAAATAACTTGAATTTGATTTTATTATTATTATTATTATTATTATTACTTTTTTTTTTTTTACTGGACCCTGGAAGCAGCAACAATCTTCCCGTTTTGCGGGTTTTCCTCTCAGGACCTGGCAACCCTCCGGAGTTCCTCCCCGTAGGAAACCTCTCTGTGCAGACCCACGGACACGCATGGTTTTATCTTTATCTGGGGCCGTAAATGAGGAGAATCAGCCGGTCTGAGGTGAGAGAAAACCTGCACGGCGGTTCGGTCCGATGCAGCCCGGTTCGGTTCGCCCCAGAGCTCCATGTTGCAGCTCCGTGGATCAGTCCGCGGGGTTTCAGGCTGCAGGGGCGATTCAATGGAGAGAACTGCAAACTGAGGGGCCAGTGCCCCCCCTGACCACTGAGGCTACAGGTGGTCAAGTGATATATATGTGTGTGTGTGTGTGTGTGTGTGTGTGTGTGTGTGTGTGTGTGTGTTTGTGTGTGTGTGTAAAATAGGTTTGAAAACATTCTTCTATATAAAGAAGAATGTGTGTGTGTATGTAATTTATTTTTGTATTTTATTTTATCCTAAAATTCTTTGTCATGGACAGAAAACCCCAAATTATTCAGTTCTGTGAAAATTAAAATTAAAGTGAAAATCATTATTTACATGATTTACAGTAAAGGAGCAGCTGTTTGTATG
Organism: Poeciliopsis prolifica; assembly: GCF_027474105.1. NCBI lineage: Eukaryota > Metazoa > Chordata > Actinopteri > Cyprinodontiformes > Poeciliidae > Poeciliopsis > Poeciliopsis prolifica. The sequence continues at coordinate 1,355,008 of NW_026562416.1, read as the reverse complement.
TTTCCTGTGTTATTTGCTGATTTATTTTTAAGCTCTAGATCTTTAACATTGGAAGGCCTGTGGACCATCACCCTCATCTTTAATTCCCTCACAGATTCTCAACCAGATTTAAGTCTGCACTCATTTGGATTTCAGTTTTTAAAATGGAAATATCACTTTAAACATAAATCTGTGAATACAGATTTTTAATTTATTTTTTTTTTTTTTTGCAGAAATTCCAAAATGTTAATTTTTTTGTGCAAAGTTGCAAACAGAAACCTGCAAAAATCAGCTCAACTGAGAAATATTTTACACAAACACCATAAATAACTTCAGCTTGAATCATGACCTTTATCCCCTTTTTTCAGGCTTCAGGCATCTTCATCATGTTATTGATGAAAATATTCATCAATAACAATTAATTAGAATATTTTAATTCCCCTTTTAGGGAGCATTTAAAGTCAAAATGAAGGAATCTCCGACTTGGAGCCTGTTTTAACTTTCCTGTGATTATTTTCAGGAATATAATTTGGGGATCATGGAGGAAAGACGTGACGGTTCTGCGGTCCTGGAGTCCAATATTGGGAGGAAACCGGATGTGACGGGTGACCAGAACCTGCAGCCTGACTCCGGTTCTGCTCCGGTTCTGGAGGTGAAGAATCGACTGGGTCCATCTGCTTGGATCATTAATCTGATTAAAATAAAGACAGTGTGTGAAGCGGAAGAGGGGAGGGTATCCACAGAGTAGCACCGTTTCAACACATTTTTACTCAACTTAAAGTGAAAAGTATTTAAGAAATGACTTGAGTAAAAGGAAAAAGTGACTAAAGTACTGAGAAACTGATCAAAATACAATCATGTCATCAGATGAACTGAAATGTAAAGTTATGGGTAAATATTGGTGTTTATTAAACCAAGATGACAACAGTTCATATAAATGACAAAAATATTTTTTCTAAATCAGTTTCTTCCAGTATAAAAGTTGTGAAAGTACAAGAGCTGCAGCTGTGTGAACTTTTGGTGAAAACAAGTTTGTTTTCTATGAAGTTCCTCACAATAATAGAGAATCCAAGTAGGAGAAGAAATACTTCATAATAAAGTTAATTCAGTAAAAGTAAAAAGTACAGCGTAGTAAAAATACTCCTAAAAGTAAATGTTTTCTAAAATGTTATTCAGGTAAATGTAACCAGCTCTGGTGAAAAGTTTAATTCTTTTGCTCCTGAATTCAGAGCCGAGGATCCGGGGATCAGAGGACAGAAGCGTCAGACCTGCAGAAAGTCGAGGACAGCGTCGTGAACCCAGATCCAGTTTTTCCTCTGGATGAACTTCCTGCTTCACAGGGAGCAAAGGGAGACACTTCCTGTCCTGAAACTCTGAACTCCGCCCGTGGAGATCCAGTTTTCCAGCAGGAGAACATCTATGGCTCGGTTCTGCACCAGATGCTGCAGCAGCAGAAACACAAACACGGCAGGAGGTACAAGAAGAAGACGCTGATGAAGATGGCCACGCTGCTAGTCACAGCCAAAGGCTGGGATCACCGGGAAAACCACAGTCTGACTCTGCAGGAAGAGTTGGACCTGAAGGAGGAGATTTCCATGTCCATACAGGGGAAAAACGTTCCTGGGAATCAAGACATGTCCAGGAATCGTTCTGGAGAAATCGGGTCAGAGACCAACAAAGAAGAAACAAAAGTCCCACCAGAGAGACGCAGGAAAAAAGCTGCCAAAGCTGCTGGGGGGAAAACAAATGAAACTCCTGGAGGATCGGGATCAGATTTTACTCTGAAGAACAAAGAGGAAGAAACAAAAACTGACAAAGATCCTGAGCTCAAATTCAGGAAGAAAGCCGGTCGGAAAAGGATGGGAGAACCAGAGGGTCTGCCCGTCTCACCTGGAGGGAAACAGAAGAGGAAAATGGGTCCTGTGGCTCGGATCCAGATCGCTCCAGCTGATTCTGAGAAGGACGGAGGTTTGTCAGGGTTTGCCGGGAATACCGCTGCACAGGAAACTGAACCGCAGGAGAGCAAGAGGAAACCCAGGAAGAGCAGAAATCCGCCCGCCGAGCGGCTCCCAGCAGGACGTGATCCTCCGCCGAAGGAAAACCGAACCAAACCAGAGGAAGAAGCGTCATCTCTGGATGTGTTTCCAAAATTACAACTGGGAAAACGAGGAGCTAAAACAAACAAAATATCCATTTGGGAACAACTTCCATCTGTTGAAATGTCAAACATCCAGAATGAAACCGGAGAAAAATACACCAAAACCGTTCCTGCTGAAGAGGAAACGATGGACTGGGACGAGAGGCCAGGAACGGTCAGTCAGAACCCGGACGATGATCCGATCCGGAGCTGGAAAAAGTCAAAAGGTCGAGGTCAAAGGAAAAAAATACAGAAGCAAACCTTCAACCTCCAGAGTAAGACCCAACTGGTTTGGGAAGCTCCAACAAGCCGGCCAGATTTTCCTCCCACTTACGCAAAGCCAGCAAATCCTTCCACGGAAAATCAAGAGTTTACCAACTGGGATGAACTGGAGGAAGGCTGGAAATTTGGGAAAATCAGGAGATCCTGCACTTTGGGAACCAAAACAAGCTCAGCTGCTGACGAATGGTTGATCCAATATCTGAAAGGTTCCCAAAGGAAAGATTCCTGTAAGGCCAGCAACATCCTGGAGTTAAAGGGAAAAGATGAGCTGACGTCAGAAAACGGGGCAAAATTCAAACAAACCAAGAGAGGAAGGAAAAAATCCACTGGACCGTCCGCCAACGGTGAAACTGTTCCTGGAAATGTGAAACGAAAAGGGAAAGAAGCAAAACAGGAGTCGGCAGTGGAGTTAAACAAAGACAGGTTGGGTTTTCTGACTCTTCCTGCTTCTAATTCGACTGCAAACCAACAGGAAGAAGAGAGGAAAAGGACTGCAAGCAGGAAAACAGGACCAAAAATCCTGGAATCTGAAGTAAAACATCCAAATGAAGGAGATCCAGGAAACCCATCAAGTGTGAGGCGTGCAAGACAGAAAAATGTTTTTATGACCAAGAAGGAAGAGCATCAGACGGAAATATCCCAGCTGATGTCTTCATTCCAGGATAAAAGCAACACGACAGAAACCAGAGTGACTCCAGAAACAAAAGCAAAGACGAATCTGCTCCAGATCGAAGGAACTTCTCCTCTAAAAGACGATTCTCTGGAGGTAAAGTCCAAGACGGCGCCCAGAAAAATGAAAAGGGGCCCAAAAAAGAGGCGGATATTAAAGAAACGCTCAATAAAAGCAAAAATCCTGAAATCTGATGAAAAGCATCCAGGAACTCCTGAGGATGGAAAAACATCAGTTCAAGATGGAAGCAGTGAAACCGCAGCGACTCCGGAAACGAATGTAATGAGTTCGTTCCAGCCTGAAGGAGCAGCTGGTCTGAAAGATGGTTCTCTGGAGGTGACGGCCGTAAGAAGGAAAACAGGACCAAAACAGAGGCAAATATTAAAGAAAAACTCTATTTCAAAACCAGAAATACTGAAATCTGATGAAAAACATCCAGATGAAGGAGATCCAGGAAAACCATCCTCAGGTTTGAGGCGCGGAAGAACAAAAAACGTTCTTCCAATCAAAATAGAGGATGACATTTCCAACGTCATTGAAATACTGAAAGCTAACAAAGAGACCGAGAAGGAGAAATCTCAGATGATGACCTCTGAACTCACAGAACCAAATCAGATCCATCTGCTGTCGATTGAAGGAATGTCTGATCCGAAAGACGATTCTCTGGAGACCAAAACCAGAAAAATGAAAATGGGACCAAAAACAAGGCAAATGTTAAGGAAACGTTCTACAACTGAAACAAAAGTCCTGGAATCAGGAGAAAAACAACCACAACAAGGAACTCCTCAGGATGGAACATTGTCAATTCAGGACGAAAGAAGCTTAATGGATTCTAGAGGTAAAACTGGAGTGACTCCAAATCGGATTGATCTGCTCCAGATCAAAGAAAAGTCTGATCTGAAAGCCGATTCTCTGGACGTTAAGTCCAAGACAACGCCCAGAAAAATGAAAACAAGACCAAAACAGAGGCGGACTTTAAGAAAACGTTCTGTAACTCCAACAAAAATGTTGGACTCTGACGGAAAAGATCCAGATGAAGGAAATGCTAAGGATGGAAAACCATCAAGACGGAAACATGTTCTTCCCATCAAAATGGAAGATGAAGCTTCCAGTCTCATGGGGACGGAAGAGTCTGGGAAGGAGAAATCCCAGATGATGTCTACATTTCAGGTTAAAAGCAACGCGACAGAATCAGGAAGTGAAACCAGAGTGACTTCAGAAATTCAAGGAAAGACGAATCTGCTCCAGACCGAAGGAATGTCTGATCTGAACGATGATTTCCAGGAGGTGGTGCCAACAAAAATGAGAAGTGGACCAAAAAGGAGCCGGATGTTAAGAAAACGTTCAGTAACTGAAGCAAACATTCTGGGATCTGATGAAAACCATCCAAAGGAAGGAGCACCAGGAACTCCTGAGGATGGAAAACCATCAAATCAGGAAAGAAACAGCTTGATGGGGTCAGGAGGTCAAACCAGAGCGACCCCAGAACCAGATCAGATAATTCTGCTGCAGTTCAAAGGAACGTCGGGTCTGAAAGATGATTCTCCGAACGTTAAGTCCAAGATGGCGCCCAGGAAAATGAAAAAGGGACGAAAAAAGAGGCGAATATTAAGAAAGCGTTCTACAACCAGAGCTAACATCCTGGATTCTGATGAAAAACCAGAACAAGATTATCCTGGAGCAACTGAGAATGAAAACAGTCCAGAGGATTCAGGAGGTCACACCGGAGCGACTCCAGAACCAGATCGGATCGAAGGAACATGTGATCTGAAAGAGGATTTCCTGGAAGTGAAGACCGTAGGAAGAAAATCAGGACCAAACAGGAAACGAGTGCAAAAGAAAAACCTGACAGCAGGACTTAAAATCCAGCAGATTCTGGAATCTGAGGAAAAACATCCAGATCCAGGAAACCTTGAGGATGGAAAACCGTTCAGTGTCAAGCGCCGAAGAAAGATAAATGACTTTACAATCAAGTTGGAAGAGGAACCAATTGTCATTGAGATGGAAGCTAATAAAGAGTCAGAGATGGAGAAATCCCAGCTGGTGTCTTCATTTCAGGATAAAAGAAACACAACAGAATCAGGAAGTGAAACCAGAGCAACTCTAGAAATACGAGGAAAGGTGAACCTGCTCCAGATTGAAGGAATGCCAACCGATCCCAAAGACGATTCTGGTGAAGTTTCCTCCAAGGTACAAGGACAAAAACAATCATTTGAGGAAAACTCAGCAAGACCTAAAATCCAGGAATCTGATGATCATCTATGTGAAAGGGATGGAAGAATGTCCAAAATGTCCAACATGGGACACAGAAGAAAGACAAATGTCTTTACAATTAAGTTGGAAGACAGAGCTTCCTGTTTTATGGAGATGGGCGCTGAAGAGTCTGAGACAGAGAAACTGTTTGAGGAATCTGCTTCATCAACAGCTCCAAAAAAAACCAGGCAGAAGAGACGAAGGAGGAGGAGAACACACTGGTCTGGACATAGAAAAGCAAAGAAACCTCAGGTCTGCTCATCCTGGGATGTTCCAGCTGTCTCCAGTTCCTGTGACCAAACCTTCAACATCCAAAAAGAAAATCAGGAGCATCAGATGACAAGAAGCGCTGAGATTTCTCATCATCTCCAGAAGAAGAAAGATCTCCAGTGCTCTTTCTGTTTGCGCTCTTTTCGCCACATCTCAGCGTTGACGCTCCATAAACGGCTTCACACGGGCCGGAAACCGTACGGATGCTTCGTCTGCGCCAAGAGCTTCTCCAGGCTCCCTGAACTGAAGATCCATTCAAAGCTCCACAGGGGGCCGCCAGCCACTCACTGCCCAATCTGCAAAGAAACATTCAGGGACAAAACCAAACTCATCCGTCACTTCAAGGTCCATCTGGCCGAGGTGGAGGGACTCCAGACAGAACCGGGAAGAAGCCGACCGTCCCGCTCGGTTCTAGGCAAGGAGGAAACCTTCAGGTGTTCGGTTTGCTCCAGGGAGTTCACCAAAAAATCTGCATTTGAAAACCACCAACAGATTCATGACAGGAAAACCTGCAGAAAGCCAAGAAGGATCCATGGATTCCACGTCTCCGAAGCCGGCAATACAACAAACGTCACCCCGGTGTTTTTTAAATGTCCGATCTGCCGGCAGATCCATCGGCACTGGTGCCACTACGTTCTGCATCTACACTCCCACGCTAAGGGAAAACCTCACCGCTGTTCCACCTGTAGGCAGGAGTACAGCCGGGCGGCCGGAAGCAGACGGCACTGCTCGGTTTGCTGCAGAGTCAGCGGAGAAGAGACGGCTTGTCGAGGTTCCCTGGAGGACATCTGGAAGGAGACGGGAGAGTCAGCGAGTCCAAGAAAAGCAGAACGTAACAGGAAGACCGATATTCCTCCGCCCTTGTCTGGCGGCTCAAGCCCGTCTGTGATTGAAGACTTTGATGTCGATGTTTCATCTCTTGGTTTCTCCAGGCCCACATTCAGTCCTGAGCCTCCCAGACTCAGCCTGCAATCCTGGTGTGGCCGCTTCAGAAACAAACGGCGGCGGCATCGACAAGCTTTCCACTGCAGCCGCTGCGAGCTGGAGTTCCACTTCCTGGGATCATTCTTGGATCACCTGCAGGAACACGTACCCAAATTGCAGAATGCTTGTCTCTCCTGCAATAAACCAGAGCTGGAGCCCCGAGGCAGGCAGCCGAATGGTTTGAAATGCAGCGCATGCGGGAAGCTCTTCTCCTCTCCGAGGAATCTGCGGAAGCACAAGCTGCTCCACAAAGCGGCCCGCTCCCACATCTGTCTGCCGTGCGGCCGTTCCTTTCCCAGCCTCTCTGCCCTGGAGGCTCACCTGGAGGCTCATCGGCGGCGGCTGCGTGTGCCGCGGCCTGCGCGCGTTGAGGAGCCCTTCCTGTTTCCCTACCCCTGCAGGAAATGCTCCTCCAGGTTCTCCAGCACCGATCTGCTGGAGGCTCATCAGGTGTGCCACTCCTTCGCAGGGAGGAGGCCGGAAAGTCCTCCGGAGAGCATCCTGTCCTTCATTCCCAACCCGCAAACGATCACCGTCTCTTCGCCTGGGCCGAAACGGTGGCTGCAGGTGAGCAACAGGAAGGACCTGTTCAGCTATCCTCATCCAGACCACCTCTACGTCGTTCCCGCCGCCTCCTCAGAGACGCCCGCCGTCATTCCGGATACACCCACCGTCATTCTGGATACACCCGCCGTCATTCCGGAGATGCCCGCCATCATTCCGGATATGCCTGTCTTTGGTTTGGACCTGGAGTCCGGAGCCAACCCAACCTCAGCTGAGCTTCAGCTCCAGCTTCTGGTGAAATCTTTGATTCCTGAAAAACGATCGTCAGCGAGCGACAGCAGCGACTCTGAGGACGAACCGACGCTCCGTCGGCAAAACTGTGCGATCTGTATGCAAACCTTTGCTGATGTCACGACTCTACATGAGCATTACCGGAACCACGCCAGAGGAATGTGACGGACCGGAACCAGAACCAGGAGAAAAGAAATCCTGAACTTTTTCACCTCAGGAAAACCGTTTTGGCTGTGAAGCAACAGACACTTTCATTTGTTCATTTGTTCATTTGTTCATTTAAAATGAAAACGTTGAAAAACAGAAACGTTAAAAACGTTTCACAGAAACGTGTTTGTTTCTGTGAAAAGGTTTTTCACCTCTACATTTTCTTTAGCTTTATACTTTTAAACATTTAGCAATCTGCAGTATTTGATCTTTAAATATTTTAAATTTTTAAAATCAGTTTTTAAATTGTATTTTAAGGTTTAGATTCTTTGTGTCACTTCATTTTGTAATTTGTAGTTATTTATGTTTTTTCTAAATTCCCATTTTGAGGATTTTTCTACTTTTATTTCACATTTATTCAGTTTTTTACAGGTTTTGTTTTATATTTGCCAGTTATTTTAATTTGATTTTTTACATTGTATTTCTCATGTAATTCTCAGATTTTGTATTTTTTGTCACTTTTTCCTTCTGAAACAGGTTCTGTGTGTCATTTAAAAAGACAGTTGTGTTTATCCAGGCAGTGCTTAGTTTATTTTTATAATATATATTTTTAAAATACTGCTGTTTGTGGAGAAGTTTTGGTGATGGAGGAATATATTTTTTTGCATAAATTAATCTTTTTGACATGCGAGTTGCTGATTGATTTCTGAAAAAATGTAAATAAATCGTAAATCTTTCTCAGTAAAAACAGACTTGTGATGGTTTGGAGTTTTTCTTCTGAGCTTTTATTTGTGAAGTTTTGACAGTAATTGTGTTGAGGAGACAAACATCTGATGTGTAACTGGTTTTACTGGTGAATTCTGTCACATGAACTGGTTTCAGATCCCAGTTTACATGCTTTCTCTGATCATGGTGACAAACGGCTCGAACCAGTTGCGCAGCTCCTCCATCTTGGTGCCCAGGGCGGAGCGCAGGTCCTCGCCGGCGCTCTGGACCTGGTCCCTCACGCTGTCCACCTGCGTCTTCAGCAGCTCGTTCAGGGTGGTGATCTTGGCCTCGGCGTTGTCCCGGACCTGAGTGAAGTACGGGTCCAGTCTGCTCTTCATGCTCTCCACGTTGTCGGAGGCGCGGCTCTGCAGCTCCTCCACGTAGTCGGAAACGTGTCTGCGGCGGGAAACAGACGCTTTTACTGAGCTCAACAAACATCTGATTGAAAATGTTCCAGTGGCAGCAGGCGAGTCTGCAGGACGTTCATTTGCTCTAAATGTCAAAAATCTTTTTGTTTTGTGGCTTCAATGGTTTTCAGGCTTTTCAAAGAAGCAAAATCTGTTAGTTTAAACCTGCAACTAAAAATAATGTTTTATTTTTACAAAAAGTAAAAGACCAACTTGGAACTTGATTAAAAGTTATTTTTAACAACATTGCGTTATTAACTATGGAGCTAAATTGGGGCCATAAAGTTTGTTCAAAAGAAAGAAACATCAAATCTGATAAGATTTGAAACTGAAAAGTAGCTGGAACATTTATTCAGTTTCTATTTTTTCAGTTTCAAAATGATTGTTTTTTTTTTTTTAAACAACCTTTATGGCCCCGATTTAGCTCCAAATTTAACGCCCCATTTGATTCTCTATTTCTAGAGATTCCACCCACTAAAGTTCAGTGAATACATGGAATATTTAAGGACTTTCTGGGTGAAACAATCAGAATTTCTGCCTGTAAAAGTTGATTTATGACCTGAACTTTGTGAGGTTTTGGCTGCTGCCGTCCGTCACTCACCTCTGGATCTCCTGGGTGTCTTTCTGGAGGCGTTTCTTCAGCTTCCGGGTGTAGGTGGACACTCGGGACTTGACGTCGTCAGCGTTCTGCTCCATCATGGTCTGGAGTTCCTGCAGGTAGTTCTCCATCTGGCTGCGGGCGTCGGTCATGTGTCCACGCAGTCTGTCCACCAGCAGCTGCAGGTCTTTCCCAAAGCGCTCTGCAGCCTCCTGGGTGTACGGCGCCAGCTTGGTCTGCAAGTCGTCCCGGTACAAGGCCAGCTCCGACATGCTGTCCTGGATCAGGGTGCTGTTCAGGAGGCAGATCATTTACTTCTCAGCTCCAGAAAACAGGAAAAACACTTTAGGAATCAGGCATTTTGTGCGTTTTGCACAGTTTGAGCAGAAAGTAGCAGATCTGACTCCTAACTCAGCTGATTGAACAGACGACTCTGTGCTCAGAGAACGAGTGTTTACTGCTCAGAGTCACATCACTGAATCTAACAGAGACTCTGGTACATTACTGCTTAAAAATATGGAGGACTGCAGATGCCAAAAATAAAAAAATAGATACAAAAAGGGGGGGGAATCCCAAATGATTTTCAGAATCACAGTGATGTGATCCTGACGAGTCTGGAAGGACACAATTAAATCAAAAACAAATAAACGTACCACTAAGTTTCTCATTAAATAATGTAATCCACATTTTAAGAATGAAACGTGACCTGGAGCCTTTAACCTTTAACCCTCCTGTGCCTGAACAAAGATCTTCAGTTGGAACAGGCTGATCACTCACTCGAGCTCTCGGCTGATCTGGGAGCTCCTGATGTCCTTCACCACTCCATCAGCCCTTGAGTTCAGATCTGTGATGTAATCATTGAACTTTTCCACCGTCACCTCCCATGTGCCCTGCCAGTCGTCCTGGAGAACGCTTCGTGCACGGGAGCCTGGATTGGACAACGAAGAAACTCAATCTGTCACTTTTTAACTCTTTACTGCCTAAATTTATGTCCAATTGTACAAAAAAATTGTATTCAGGTGGTAAATTACTTAGAGATTATAACTGTGAACATTGCACCTACCATTATTGTAAGTTTATGATGGTATGATGCTAATTAGCGACACTGGGCTCTGAAGGAACAAAACACTGTTCAGTCTAATTTTGTTGATGCTTCTGTTGCTAAAGCGAAACTTTCCAATAGAGTCAGCTTTTATATTTTTGAACAACCACTGCTTTTGAAATATTACAGTGTTTCAAATAGTAAAATTGGGCGGATCGATCCAAAATATCAATAATATCGACACCAAGTTGTTATCAGTATGGGAAAATCAATACTTTGGTTTTCCTCTTTAAAGATTATCTTATTTTTGTTTTGTAGTTTCTCAAATCAACCCAAAGACTTTATGATTTGTTGTAAAACTAGAACTTTTTGCTGTTTGTTTTGGGAAAAATGCCCACAATGTGTTTTTACTGTTCTGCTTTTTCTGCTTGTTGTTAACATGATTTTAAAGTATTAACTGTGTATAAACACTTTCCTAGATTTTAACAAAGTAATTCATTCATTTCCAGTTATTTGATCAAATCTTGGATCTTCATTGGGTTTTTTAATAATCTTAGGTGAAAAATTCAGAGTCAGAAGAACTTTTAGTTTGTTTTTATATCAGCTATAAGAAACTCTTACAGTTTTGAAACTTGACATTCATGTGTTTCATTCACAGGTATGCAAACTTTAGTGTAAACAAAACAATTATTTTGAATGTACGTGACTTTATTAATGCAGACATGTTTCTCTTAAAACCCAAAAAACTTAAAACAGTTTTCAGAAAATGGATCAAATCTGCCAGAATTTTTTTTTTTAAATAACCTTAAAATGACCATTCTTCTATTCAGGAAATACTAACACTCTTGACCTGAACCAGACGAAAGTGTTGGTTTTACCCCCAAACATTTTTAATTTCCCTGGAGAAAAACCGAACTCACCGGAGAAGACTGCAAGAGCGAGGATCACTGCAAACACCCTCATGATGACCAGAAGCTGGAAAATTGAGCCACACAAAAAGAGATTTGGGGAAAAATGTGTGACAGATTAGACGTCTGTGCAATAACACCAGAATCCCTTCTATGTTAACCAAACTTTGAATCTCCCTGCAGGAATGAAAAGGCTTGCCTCTCACCTCAGATGCTGGATTTGATCTGTGACGTCTGTGAGGCCGAATGAATCCTTCTCTGAGTATTTATACAGATTAGGTGGCACCGATGAGATCCAATAAATGTCTGGAAGATTTCTGACCTGCGTCCGAAGTTCCCAGCACGGACTGTGCTGTTGTCACCTTTTATTGCTGTGTTTGTTGTTTTGGCTCCACGTTGCACTCTGAACATGCAACCGGGTCAGAACCGCCAAGGAACCTGCAAAGCACCAGCTGGGTCCGAAACAAAACAAACTTCCTCCTTCTTCTCTTACATCGTCTTTAATTTGTGACTGAAACTTCACATTCTGGCAGAAAACTGCATTTTACAGCTGATTGACAGCACAGCAAGGAAAAGGTCAAAGGTCATTTCTGTATCACATCATCAGGTCCAACTGCCCTGATTTGACATAACAGCTGCAGACTTCATTTATAAACTTTTATTAGGGGGCTCGAGATTATCGCACTAATAATTTATGAATAACCCTGTTGATGATTAAAAATAAACAGATATGATGAAGTTTAATCAGGCAGAAACATCAGAAGGCATAAATTATAATTTTGTTTGAAGCAGAACAAAACACACAAAGACTAAATAACTGAATTGGCCTTTTTCTGAGCATTTGTACAGATTAGGGCTTTTCTGTTAAAGAACCAAAAGTCCTATGGTCACTGAAATAACTTGAACTGGTAAAAAACCTGAAGATTTACAGATAATTAACCAATAAAAATCATGACACTTTGACCTTAAACTAAATGACATTTGTAACTATCATCACTTTTGCATCAAGCTGCTTGAAGTTGGTCTTACTTATAGAAAAACCAACTTACAGGTAAAAACTTATAATGGCCCAACTGACCCCAAAGTTACCATTTTAACCTTATTTGTGCCCACAGGTAATAAAATACGACACCTTTACCTCCAGTTTCTGACCTTGTGTAGCAAGTCAGCACAAATGAAACACTTAAAAATATCTTCTGTTGTTGAAACACAATTTATATGAAAGTTCTGATAGAGCAGAAAAACTACTACTTTTATAAAACAAGGTTACCAAAGCGGTTCCTACCTGCACAGACTCATTCAAATGAGGCTTTTTGGTCACATGATCAATGCTTTTCTTACTGTTTACTAGCAACAGTGGGTGGCGAGTGTTGTCAAGACAACATGACCAACAGCAAACTAAAATGGCACAAATATAATTTTATTTATTAACACTTCATCAAATAAAATATTTCACTTCTCACTGGATTTGTACAAATCAGGGTTTATTTTTACATCTGAGGAAACTGAAAAATCTTTTTGTCGCTAATTTAACCATCCAGCCGGTCAGCTGACCAAGCTGCAGCATCAGGTTTTTATTTATGAGTTAGAAGAAAAGATCTGATGCTGCAGCTTGTTCCCATCAGCAACTTTACATCAGCTGTGATGTGGACATGACGTCCATGGAGACGGACGTCCTGATGTCGCTACTTCAGGCTGTAGCAGCTCTGAGCTCAGCATCTCCTCCATTCAGCTCTGCTGCCTATAAATACTGATGAAGACGCCGTCAGCGTCCATCATCCAGCTGACCTGCTGGACAGGAAGGACTCCAGCTCCTCAGCGTCTCCTCTGGACCAACCCGGACCTGGAAGCGTGAACTCTGGCAGCCATGAAGATCCTCGTCGTCCTCGTCCTCGTCTTCTTCACAGGTCAGACAATCTTGATGCTTTGGTGAAAATCTCAGAAGAAGAAGGAAACGAGGTTTAAGCTGTGTTGTCTCTGCAGGTTGTAATGGTGGACGGTATGACCATCCATCCAAAAGCCAGGTAAAGATGGCGCAGGACGCTTACTGGGACTATGTCCAGAGGTCAACGATGACCCCAAAGGGCAATGTGTGGGACATCAGACATTCGCGTCCAGGACAGTATCTGTGGTAAGAGGAAACCTCAAAACTTTATACATTAAACTGGATGAATATTTACTTAGATTAGGACAGAGACTGGATCTATTTATTTGTTGCTGTTATTAAGCACTGGAATCATTTCTGAGTGGGACATTTTGTCTGTTTAAAGTTAGCCAGCTAAGTCAAATAGCTCGTTAAATAACTTGGTTAGCCAGTAAAATAACATGGTTACTGTTAGCAATAAAAAAATAGTTTATTATTCAGACATTAAAATAAAGCTGGACTAATGTTTTTAGGCATTCACAGCTCATTGAGGTTAGTAATAATAACAATAGCTGCGAAATCATCAGGCTGTGTTTAAAATGTGACACAATTTGCCAGCAAGGCAAAGATTCCAGTGGATCCACAGAGAGGACGGGGATTTCAGAGCAGAATGTTACTGTGTGATGAACATGTTTTTATTGCTGCTGTAATAACATGAATGTGTTGAAGGCAAATGAACATCATAACTTCCAGTTCCTTTGGTTATTTGAGAGAAAAACTGTTTTTTCTGAACCTTATTGTAGTACAGGAGGCTCTTGTAGCTATATTTGGGAGAATGCAAGTATTTCCAAACCTACATATACAAGGAAGAAGCACAATTTATTTGCTGCTGAATAAGTTTTAAATAGTTTAAGAAAAAAACAAAGTTTCTGTATATCAATCTTTTATTTTGATCAATAAATACCACAGACATTTTACAGAAACAAAAACGAATCATATTGACTTGAAAAATATGTCTCAATTAATATGTTTTAGTATTAAAAGTATAAGATGCTTTATATAAATAATGACCCTTGGATGAAGCCACTGATGAATCCGTTCAGTCGACCTTTTGCTGACTCAGGAGTATCCAGTCTCGCCACAGACTCTCCAGGTCGTCCTTCAGGTGAGCCGAGTCTTTAATCAGCTGGCCGTGGTGTTTTCCTCCCTGAGGAACCAATTTCTGGTTGATCTTTGTGGTAGTTTGAGCGAGTTCCATCTCAAACTTCCTGACTAGGGAGAACAAGGTGGTCTTAAAGGCTTCCATGCTTTTATCTATTCTCTTCTTCGTCTCAGGTCCACAGCCGTGGACGATGTGACCAGGAGGATTGTGGCAATGTTGGTGGCGATGATGGTGGCCATGATTGTGGCAATGTTGGTGGCGATGATGGTGGCCATGATGGTGGCCATGTTGGTGGCCATGTTGGTGGCCATGTTGGTGGCCATGATGGTGGCCATGATGGTGGCCATGTTGGTGGCCATGATGGTGGCCATGATGGTGGCCATGTTGGTGGCCATGTTGGTGGCCATGATGGTGGCCATGATGGTGGCCATGTTGGTGGCCATGTTGGTGGCCATGATGGTGGCCATGATGGTGGCCATGTTGGTGGCCATGTTGGTGGCCATGATGGTGGCCATGATGGTGGCCATGATGGTGGCCATGTTGGTGGCCATGTTGGTGGCCATGATGGTGGCCATGATGGTGGCCATGTTGGTGGCCATGTTGGTGGCCATGATGGTGGCCATGATGGTGGCCATGTTGGTGGCCATGATGGTGGCCACATTGGTGGCCATGTTGGTGGCCAGGAGGTTTGTGATGCTGGTGACAATGGTGTTCATCATGGTGAATTTCCAGGAGTTCAAAGCACCTCTTAAAAAGCTCATTCAGCTCCTTGGTCTTCTCCAGCAGCGCCATCTTCAGGCCAAGAGGGTCCAGGGCTTTGATGTAGTGGGCTGCCAAGGTCTTGATACTCTGTAGCTGCCAGCGGATTTGAGCCACCAGCTCCTTGGCGTGGAAATGTATGTCATATTCCAAATGGTGCAGAAGGTCATGCAGGTGTTGCTGCAGGTGATCTACCTCTTGGCAGACCCTGTGGTAGAAGTGTGTGCTCCACATAACGATATGAGCGTAAACGAGGCGGAGGAATCTCTGAACCGTCTCAATGCTGTGTGAGATGAGGAAGCTGCAGAACCACAGACAGAACCTGATGAACAACTCGCTTCTTGACACATGAGAAGAGATATATATATATAATTACAAAATTATTACTATAACAATGTGATTATTATTATTATAAATAGTCATAATAATGATAATAGTTATTACTAAACATGTAAAATTATAATTAATGAAATAAATAAAAGAATAGAGTTTTTTAAAGAATAAAATAACTGATGAAAATTAAATGATAGATTAAAATTTTTTTAAATACATTATTAATGATATATCCAAATAATAACCCAAAAATAAAACACAGTGACTGCTGAAATATGTTTGTTTTCTTAATTTTAGATTTCTATAGCTTCAGCATTAATGAACGTTTCCTTTAAATATTCATCCAGTTTAATGTATAAAGTTTTGAGGTTTCCTCTTACCACAGATACTGTCCTGGACGCGAATGTCTGATGTCCCACACATTGTCCTTTGGGGTCATCGTTGACCTCTGGACATAGTCCCAGTAAGCGTCCTGCGCCATCTTTACCTGGCTTTTGGATGGATGGTCATACCGTCCACCATTACAACCTGCAGAGACAACACAGCTTAAACCCTCGTTTCCTTCTTCTTCTGAGATTTTCACCAAAGCATCAAGATTGTCTGACCTGTGAAGAAGACGAGGACGAGGACGACGAGGATCTTCATGGCTGCCAGAGTTCACGCTTCCAGGTCCGGGTTGGTCCAGAGGAGACGCTGAGGAGCTGGAGTTCCTGTCCAGCAGGTCAGCTGGATGATGGACGCTGACGGCGTCTTCATCAGTATTTATAGGCAGCAGAGCTGAATGGAGGAGATGCTGAGCTCAGAGCTGCTACAGCTCCATGAACGTTTCGCTTACAGAGCTGATAATAGGAACCAAACGCTGATATTACTCATTAGGACACAGTGATGACACTCTGATAATTAATCAGCACTGCCGATTAATTATCAGCAGAGGCACCAAAGTTATAATTGTTATACATATTTCCTCTCCGAATCTTATTTGTAATTCAGCTCAGTTATTTTATTTGGGTCAGAAACTTCAGGTTCTTCCACTGGAACTGAATATTTTCTATGATTGAATCAATCTGTCAGGTTTTAACATAACTAACCTACAGAGTTTCTGTTAAAGGTGATCATTTGCCCAGTGACAGTTTATGGAGATATCCGTTTTATGCCAGAATATGTGAGGCTTTGTGACACAGTGCAACGTAAATGGAAAATAAAATCATTTCTTGAGGTTTCTTCAAAGTCATTGTGATACAGGCCATGCAAGAGATCTTTCCTGCCAACAACCATCAGAATCTAAACAACTGAAGAATTCGAATTAATACGATTTACAACATTTAATTTCCCTTTGGCATCAATAAAGTATTTTAGTTATAATCAGAAAATTTCAGGGATATTTAAAAGGTTGTGATGGTGAGTCAGGTCTATTGGAGCATTGAAGCCTAAAGAGCCTAAAACAACAGATTTGCAGGTAGTCATGGAAATGTCCAAAAGGTGCTCATGTTTAGAAAGACTCTGATATCAGAGAGTGAGCTACCAATGGCGTGTTGGCTAATGTTTACTTACTCCATTCAGCATGCAAGCATTACATTTGCAGTATGTAATTTTTATTTAAAAAAACACTTTTTTCAACATATTTATATGAGCATGATTGACAGCACTAAGACCCTCCCTCTGGCTCTGATTGGTCGGTCAGCTCCAGGAGGAGATACACCTCTTGACAGATTTTCTCTCTCAAACTGTCTCAACATGGTGACAGTTTTAACAGATACATTTAAAAAAACATTTTTAAAAAAGATGCTCCTGCTTTTACGCGTAAACTAAAGCTAGTTAAAGTGCTAATATTGGCTTAAATGCTACATATAGCATGTGCACTATTCACAACACATTGACTAATATTGAGTTAGTCCATTCAGTAGATTAAGTTGAGCTTTCATATCAATATCAAATAAAATGCTAATGTTAGTAAAAATGGATGGAGGCTCTAGTAGCATGTTGACCTGCAGTGACTCCGTTCAGCTAACATGCTAATGTTAGCTTATGTGCTACCATTAAAACATGGAGTATCAGCAGCATGTCAGTTACTTTCCAATCGCAGCGTCCCAATGTTTGATTTAAATGTGTCAAGAAAGTTATAAAGACTGAGACTTTTATTTTGATATGTTCTGTAAGCTTCCTTTTAAAAGGCCAAACTGATCTCATATATAACTCATATGATCTCATGTGTAACTCATATGATCTCATATATAACGAATATAATCTCATATATAACTCATATGATCTCATATGTCACTCATATGATCTCATATGTAACTCATATGATCTCATATGTAACTCAGATGATCTCATGTGTAACTCATATGATCTCATATATAACTCATATAATCTCATATGTAACTCATATGATCTCATGTGTAACTCATATGATCTCATATGTAACTCATATGTAACTCATATGATCTCGTGTAACTCATATAATCTCATATGTAACTCATATGATCTCATATGTAACTCATATGTAACTCATATGATCTCGTGTAACTCATATAATCTCATATGTAACTCATATGATCTCATGTGTAACTCATATGATCTCATGTGTAACTCATATGATCTCATGTGTAACTCATATGATCTCATGTGTAACTCATATGATCTTGTGTAACTCATAATCTCATATGTAACTCATATGATCTCATATGTAACAGATATGATCTCATATATAACTCATATGATCTCATATGTAACAGATATGATCTCATGTGTAACAGTGGTTTGGTTAAACCAGGCACCTTAACAGAACCTCATCAGAACCTCAGAAGTTCATGTTGAAGGATTCCAGGCCAGTGGACAGTTTCCAATTAAAATATCATTTTTATTGATCTGATGAATCGTTCTGATTTTCTGAGACACATATTGTTGGGTTTCCATTCAGAACAATCAGACCTGAAGAAAATAACAGCTTATTTCGCTCAGAGTGTGAAGAATCGTTGGAATAGATGAGTTTTGCTTTCTGACATGAGGGACAAACAGGAAAGAAAACAAACTAAATCAATAAATATCCAGGCTTCAACGGCACCGAGACAGATTGATGAACAGATTTATCAGCTTCACTGTCAAAACCGTCAGCAGATAAAAGTAGTTTGTTCTGATCTGGACCCGGGTAATCAGCCATGACTGTTCCTGTCCTGAGGGATTGTGGGTCATGGAGATGTAAGCTGGACTTTGATCTGTTCTGCCGTCTCACCCTGTGATAATCTGTTCTGGAGCTGCGTGTCCCGATACAACCCAACTGCCTGATAAGTTTCCCTCAGAGGAAAAGAAAACTGCTGATAAACTTGTTTCTGTCTGACGTCCACAGAAGAGCCTTGAAGAAACCCAAAGAAATCTGAGACATGAGTCACAAACAAACGTTAGTGTTCATAAAGACAAATAAGAAGAACATTTAATGTCTTTTTGGAGATTTTCAGGAAACATTGGGGTTAAAATCTGACTAGCAGTGATTGTTCATCCATGTTTCACTTTTTCTAATGAGTGAAGTCATTTTTACCCCAGAGGAACTTTAAGAAAAGTCCAGAGGCCAGAATCAGCGTCAGTGATAACGACGAAGAGGAGCGAAGAAGATCTGCAGAAAAACAACAAACACTTCAGGAACAAACCTGAAACTGCAGCGCGAAGCACAACGAGATCCATGACGTAGCATCGCAATGCTAAACATGTTGCTAATGCTAATGTCCACGTGACTTTGCTCCAATCTGATGGTTAAACAGATTAAAAACTATAAATATATTTGTTTATGACCTTGAGTTTATTAATTTAATCATTCTGAAGCAGAAATCGTTTTTAGAGTTGAAATGTTGCTTATTTTGTTGATTTCAGTCGAAAGGTGATAATTAATAATAGACGCTGCAATTTACTTGATTAAACATTTATTTATGACTAGTTATCACCAGGTTATCTGAGAACAAGTTGGTTCCTTTCAAACTGACAGAATGAATATGAACTTTTCTTCTTGTTTGAACTGAAACTTATGACCTGAACTGAACACAGAGTCAAAAACCACAATGTAAAAAGTCTCTGACTCACTGAAACCATACAAACCAACACAATGTTTTAAAACCAGACTCAGACTTTTGATTTATGAAAACATGCTTTTTTTCTTCAAAAATACTTTTTCTGGATCATTCCTACCAATATCTTTCCCCAAACCTCCAAACGTGTTGATTTAATGAACCTAAAACTAGAAAGAATGGCTCTTTCAGCATCATTCATATAACTTTATGAGAAACTGTTTGAGGTGATGTGGATCTAAATTCAAAGTCGCTCATTCCTGGTTCAGAACTGTTTACAGTGTAAACCCCCCAAAAACGAGTTTATCAATCAGAGGATGATTTATACATTTCTTCATTCATTTCTGCAGCAGTCGTGACGTCAGGAGGTCTGGAAGCATCTGATTGGCTGCTTCATTACCAGGTGAGCAGGTGGTTTGCTGCTACATTTGGTGTTTTTAATAATATAACACAGCAGAACAGTTCTGTTTCTGAGGGCTTGTGTAGTTAAATGAAGCAGCCGGAACCGGTCCGGTATCCGGTGCGTGATCCCGCATCGTGATGCGGAGCGACAGCAGGGCGGGACGCGCAGGTCCAACGGGGCAGCTGCGGCGGGACTTTGCCCTCCAACGGGGCTATAAAACCCCGCCGGGGCAGAAACAGCGACACTGGAGGAGAACCTGCTGCCTCTGCGACCCAAAAGGCCCAAACATGAAGATCCTCGTGGTTCTGGTTCTGATCTCAGGTGAGCGGATTTTGACGGTTTGAACCGATTTCAGCCGATCGGCATCGGGATGCTGACGTCACGTTTCGTCCGCAGTTTGCAACGCCAACATCCTGTGGCAGGAGCCTCCCAAGAGCAACATGGAGGTGGTGAAGGCGGCTTTCTGGGACTACGTTGCAAAGGCAACGCAGACCGCCGAGGACTCGCTGCAGCAGATCCGGAACTCCGACCTGGGACAGGAAGTGAAGTAAGAGCCTGACGCGATACGATAACATTATTGTTCTGAGATCATTCTCAGGTAATTACTGATAATAATACAAAATTACCAAAGATAAATAAGCTTTAAATTTATAAAGAGCAGTGAACTTACTGATGAAACAAATGATGAAAACAGGAAACTCAGAAATTAAAATTAATCTCAGAAATTTTCTAAAAGAAATCTTGAACTTGTAAATTTCTGAAAATGTTCAAGTTGGAAACTCAAATTCTCAAATTGTTTCTAGAAATTTCTTAATATTTATCCAAAAATTTCTGAAAATGTTTTAAACAGATTTTTTTAGAGCTCTGAATTGTTTTACTTAAAAAATGAATCTCAAAATGAAGCTATTCTCATATTAGGACTTCATCCTTCCTACTTGTTTCTCGTTGTTCTCACATCTTGATTATTGTTGAAATAAACATCTTTATTCTTGAAATGAACTTTTTTTCTCTTATGTGACTTTATTCTTACAATTTTATGACTTTCTTATCATTTTTATCATCATAAAATAAAATGGATTATGATGCCTCTGCAAAACAATATCCCTTCAACTATATCAAGATGAAACTTATCATGTGATTAATTGATTAATAGACCAATTGATACATTTCTTAGGTTTCAGTTTCATCTCGGCAGACAGATTTCTGATTTTTTTTTGTCTCATTCCCAGTTCGAAGATCTCCCAGAGCGCCGACACCGTGAACCAGTACGTGGCGACGCTGCGGACCCAGGCCGCGCCCCTGACCCAGGACTTCCTGACCCGGTTCACCCAGGAGGCGGAGCAGCTGAAGGCCCGGCTGGAGGGCGACATGGCGACCCTGGGGTCAAACGTCCGGCCGTACAGCGAGCAGCTGGTGGCCAAGCTGCAGGCGCAGGTGGAGGAGCTGAAACGGGAGGCGACGCCGTACGCCGAGGCGGTGGACGGAGAGGCGCTGAAGGCCATGGTGCTGCAGAAGAGCCAGGAGCTGCGGGCCCAGCTGGAGGCCGGCGCCACCCAGCTGCAGGCCCAGATGGGGCCGTACGGCGACCAGCTGAAGGGGAAGATGGAGCGCAGCCTGGAGGACTTCCAGCAGAGCGTCGTTCCTCTGGCGCAGAGCTTTGAGACGCAGGTGGCCCAGAAGGCCCAGGAGCTCCAGCAGAGCCTGGTTCAGAACGGCGAGGCGCTGCGGGCCAAGCTGGACACCGGCGCTCAGGACCTGCAGGCCCAGCTCACCGCCCTGTGGGACGCCTTCACCCAGAAGGCCCAGTAAACTGACTGTCCACGCGTATTTATTCTGGCTTCTGGCACTTAACTTTATCTTCTATTTACATTTACCAAAATAAAAGCTGCTGAATCCTTAAGCATTTTGGTTTCTGCTTCTTGTTCTTTTAGACATTATCAATTGTTCTTATTGAATCATTTCCACTGATTGAAATGAAATGTTCTTTTGTCCAGTACCTTGAGACGACACAAGCCTGACATAAAAGACTGAATTTAAATGCCAGAATTTAGTGTCTGATAAATATATATTGTTAACTAAACTAGATTTAGCTGGTAATCTATATATTTGGGTTCATGCTTAAAATGTAGTTCACAAACTAAATATTTAACATGCCAACCAAACATTTGGCTGGGAAGCTAAATAGTTAGCCTGTTAGCTTAAAAATAGCTGCTACGTAAGTTATCTAGTTTATTTTGAGAACTAAATATTTCGGTCCAAGTTAAATATTTCATTTGGAAATTAAAACATTTGTGTGCAACAATGAGGAGAGAAAAAGTTCAGAGCTCCAATATGGAGGGTCAAGACAAACATAGGAACCAAGCAAACAATCCTGTGGCAATAACTAATCAATAATCAATTAAAATGAGCTTGATAATTTTCTCTTGTGATTATTAGTTTTTAAAGGGTAATTTTATTTGCAGAAACTTTAGTATCAATTTTTATCCATGGTTTCAGTTGTTTCACTGTTTGGTTGTAGAGTTTTATTTTATATAGACTATTTAAAATATGTTCAAGTTCATCATTTGTTTTACAAAATTAAAGATCTTTGCGATCCAAATATCATGATGTCAAATGCTGCTGGACGATAAACTGTCCCAGAAGTTTGGAGACCATTTTCAGGTGATCTGATGGTAGAACATCAGATCAAAGATCAAGAAGCATCAAATTCAACACAGGAAGACATCTTAAATATCCTAAATAAATAAACAAAATTGTCCTTCCAAAAAAGGAGAACAGACTCAACATTAAGTTTAGACCAAAACACCAAACTGAAGACTTTTCATCTCGTTTTTGGTAGAAAAAAAGAAAAAACTATAAATCATGCAAAAGGAAACTATTGAGCTTGTTTTGATCGATTATGGATTAATGTATTTGCTTATTGCAAGTAATCACCAGAACAATTGATAGTCATTAATTATTAGTGGCTGAGGTGGGCCAGATGAATCACACTGAATGAACTGTCCCGCAGACAGCGACCCCTGCAGGTGGAGACTCAGATTCAGCTGCAGGTAAAGCCAGAAAGACCGAACCGGACCTTCAGCACTGAGAGCGAAGCTCAGCTGAACCGAGTCAAGCAGCAGCTCAGGTGAAAAACTGTTTTGTTTCTCGCTCACTCTGAGGTTCCAGAGGCTGTTTCAGCCCACAGCGCCAGAAACAGAAACAAACAGCTGGTTTAGCTGGTCATAAACCCCGAAAGGCTCGTTTCACCTCCGGTTCACTGCAGAACGCTGCCCCTCACAACATGGCGGCGCGACTGAGCGCTGAGTGGCGCTCGTCATGCTCGAATTCTATTGGCTTAGCGTAGCAAAGCCCCCACAGGCGCTGAGCTTTCTGATTGGTCGGGCTGAAATTCAGCAACAATAAAGTAAAGAAAAAAGAAACAGCTTAAAAATTGGCGGCAGCAAAACCTCCGAATGTCAAACAAAACTGACGAAACTGGATATGAAAATGCAACTTTGTGGATGAAGGTTTCAGTAAACTGTAGAAAAGGCTCCCATAAGAACCGAACCGTTCCAGAACAGTTCTGCAAACCTGCAACAGATGCAACAACATATAAACAGCTAAATTAATTTCATTCATGATCTCAAGGTGTTTATTAAAGTGTCTGCAATAAAAACCAAACGGACAAAATAATGTTCAGGCCAATTTATTGAATTTTTAAGTCTGCATGTTCTTCCATGTTACACCAGTAGAGGGCAGATTGGTCAAGTCAAAATAAACAAAATTACATTTTTCTACTTCATCCAATCAAACTCATACATTTTGTTTTGGAGGAGGAAAACAAACCGACTTCCTGAGCAAAAAGTCCCAAATGAAGGAAAAGCTGGAGGCGTTGGAGCCGAATCAAAGTTTTCCAATCATGAAGCCTCCAGCAGCAGCTGAGTTTAAATCAGTGCAGCAAGTCTGGGAATCAATTTAACGTCGCTTTAGAGAAATTCACATCATGGAGTCAAAAGTTTAGTTTGGTTCATTTTCCTCCTTTAGGAATTTGCATGAACCCGGATCCAGTTCCAGTTCTGGATTTAGTTTTATTCCAGATCCCCCCAAGCCCCCCTTGGCGCTCCGACACAAAAACACAAAACGAGTCGACAGACGAAACATTCATCACGACATCCTCTGGTTCCCAATCCCATGAAAACAATCGGATCTTTGTAAAGCTCCAGGGATGGAAAAAGATCGCTTTATGGTCCAGAATGCCCTTTGAGCAGGAATATTTAGCTTAGCTTCTGGAAATTATGTCAAATCGGAATAAAGCAGAGTTTGGATCCAAGACCTGGATCTCAGAGGAGATGATGATGATTGAATCATCGGCAGGGATGTGATCAGGAAAAACAAACAAGGAAGGAAGATATCGCGTCAGAAAGAAACTGTTTCTCTGGAGGTGGCAGATCGGAAAACTCGACAAAGATCACATCCCTGACGACAACATGTCTGATCCGACGCCAAATCCAATGTTTGATCAAACATCCGAAAAAACACAAACAGAATCGCCGACATCCAGCTTCACGTTTTTATCGTCGTTCCGATTTTGTTCCCGGCTTAGCGGAAACTGCGTGTAGCAATTCCCATCCGCCACACACACACACACACACACACAGAGACACACACACACACATGCATACACACACACAGAGACATACACACACACACACACTCACACACACACACAGAGACACACACACACATGCATACACACACACACACAGACACACACACACATGCACACACACACACACAGAGACATACACACACACACACACACACACACAGAGACCCACACACACAGAGACCCACACACACAGACACACACTCACACACACACACACAGACACACTCACTCACACACACACAGAGACCCACACACACAGAGACACACACACACACACACACACACAGAGACCCACACACACACAGACCCACACACACTCACTCACACACACACAGAGACACACACACACACTCACACACACACAGAGACCCACACACACAGACACACACACACTCACACACACACACAGAGACACACTCACACTTACTTTTTGGTTTTGCTTCAATCCTGAAAATCAGTTTCAAGGAAACAAGAAAACTAAAACTCCTCCTCTTCCTCCACTGAAGCCAAACATTTTCTGGTTTTAATCGGAAGTTTGCGGTTTTCCCGTTCGATTTGAAACACCTCAGTCAGAACACGGAAAACCGTCTTTCCAGAGCCGCTCTGGTCCGACTCCGCGCTCTGTCCGGCACTTAAAACAAAAACGTTTTGGTGTAAAACCTATTTCCGATTTGTGTCCTGATTTCAGCACCAGCGAGGAGCCTTAAGATGCTTCCGATTAAACACTTGGTTTCTGGAAAATTTGGCTCCGATCAGAACCAGCGAAAGCAACAAAAAAAATAAAATAAAGTCATCGTAAAAGCAAAAAAATATTTTTTTATGTTTTTTTTAAATCATTAGTGATGCTCTGTAAGGGGAGGACAGAAAGAAACCCCAGCTGCCTGTTCAGAGATGCTACAATCCTGCCGAGTCCAAACTAAACCTCACATTGTTCCGAAACGAAGAAACCGGACCCGAGCAGGAAAAGGAAAAGTTATTGCTGCTGCAGGAGGGGGGAACCTGTCTAGCGTGGTCCGGTAGAGCCGGAGCTGGTTTCATCGCTCCCTGGTCCGTCAGGAACAAAAAACCTGACCCAGTTTCACTCAGCAGCAAAAAAGAAACAGAACAAAAAAAAACAGAAATGTTCAGAAGTTTCTGGGCTCAAAGCCGAGTCCAGTTCATGGATAACGCCGCAGTTCGGTTCTGGTGAAAAACTGGAAAAACTCACAAGTTTGGCTTCAAATTTACACGGAGATCCAATCAGAACCAAACGTTCATCAGATTCACTGCAACAAACTGCGGCGTTATCTGGGCCTGGACTCAGAACCGGACCAGAGGAGCCCGGTCCGGGCTGCAGAACAAACATTGGCATCTAATACATTCAACTACGAGTGACACGTCCGGACTTCTGACCGTCTCGACTGAAAACCAGAGGGAGTAACACGGAGCGGGAAGTTTCTGCTGTTGTTCTGCGCCGGCGCCGTTCGGAACCACTGCCGGGTCGACTGAGCGCGGATCGGAGCGGTTCACAGTAAAAACTGGAGCTGCTCCCGTTTTTCCCCGAGCGCCGCCAGATCCACGCAGGAAGTTTCTGCGCTTCTGCTCGTTCTTCTAATTCATGAGGGGGAAGTCGCGCTGCGTTTAAAGAAAGCT
The DNA here is from genome assembly GCF_027474105.1 of Poeciliopsis prolifica. Lineage (NCBI taxonomy): Eukaryota > Metazoa > Chordata > Actinopteri > Cyprinodontiformes > Poeciliidae > Poeciliopsis > Poeciliopsis prolifica. The sequence goes on along the minus strand of NW_026562416.1, from coordinate 1,328,909 downwards.
GCCATTTTTATTGCGACGCCTGGGAGAGCGGCGTCCGGGCAGGAGAAGGTGGCGGGTTGTGGGTTGGTTGCATAACGGGCGCTGCGACGGGTTTGCTGCTTGTGCTCTGCTGCTGCAGCAGGACGGGAGGGGAGCGTGCGCCAGGGAGGAAGTAAGGCACTTAAGTGAGAACGGCGGCGTCAGGGGCGAGCGAGGGGCGGCGGGCGAGTCGGGTCGGAGCCGGTGCAGAACAACAAGCGGGACTGTGAGGAACTAGCCGGAAGGTTCTGGAAGCGAGGGATGAAGAGGAAGATGATGAAGAGTAGCGTGGAAACGTCTGGCGAAGCCCGGAGTGTCACGATGCTCTGCGGAGGAGAAAAGAGTCGGGTCAGGGCGCCGCGGAGACCTCGCCGCGCCGCGGAGACCTCGCCGCGCCGCGGCAGGAAGCTTAGCTTTAGCCACCTGTTCTAGGTGCTGTCCTGGCGGCGCGGCGGCTTCTCGGCCGCGTCGTCCTCGTCGCCGTCGGTGACGGGCCCGGAGTGGTACTCGGCCACGTAGAGGCTCTTGTCGATGCTGCTGGGGATGGGCTTGATGTCGGTGACCAGCTGCTCCTCGATGGCCTTCAGGTTGAAGCGATCCTCCGAGGTGATCAGGTTGATGGCCAGACCCAGGTGGCCGAACCGCCCTGTTACCATGGAGACGGAGGGCCGCGTCATTTCGTCAATAAAAATCATTTATTAAGAAAAAGACAGTAAAAGGCGTTAAATACATTTATACACTTTTATAAAAATGATCTAAAAATAGAAATCCTGAAAACTAAAGACCATTTCTATAGTTTATTTAAAATGAATCCATAAAATAAAAAGCAAAGTCAATTTATCTTTAATTCATCAAATAAAAAATATGAAATTAGAATATTTGTCTTTTTATCTAAAAAACTATTTGTTCATATATTTTATTTTTGAAAGTTATGAAAGTAGAACTATTTAATGAATGTTTACTGTTTTATACAAGCACAATTTTTATTTATGTTTGTAGCTACAGAATTAATTCATTCATTCATCAAGTAGAAATTAATTTGTCCAATTTATAGTTTCCAAGGTGACGACCAGAAAGGACCGACAGATTCAACATGAATCCAAATCATTTCTGCTTCTGGTCATTTTGCTGACAAAATCAAGTGAAATAAAAATAATGCATCCGATACCAACAACCTGTAAAAACTAAAAGGTTCCGGACTCGGGCTTTGGACCCGGGTTCCAGACCCGGGTTCCGGACTCGTCCACCCACCTGACCTCCCGATGCGATGGAGATACGTTTCTGCATTTTTAGGGAAATCAAAGTTGATGACGACGTTCACAGCCTGGATGTCGATTCCTCTGGTGAAAAGATCTGCAGGAATCACAACAAAAACGTTTTGAGCAAAAATTCAATTAACTAAAATCTGCTGCCAGAAACAAATCTAACAAAATGTCTCCCACATCATTTGGAGTCAGAAAGAAAATCAACAACATTATAAAGGTTATCAATGAGTCATTATGGATAACAGGAAATATTCATCACACAGGAAAACAAATCTTCAGGTTAAAGGCTTTAACATTAAACAGAAATAATTTTAGCGATTCTAGTCGATTTAAAACAAGTTTTTATCTGATTTAACTTCAGATGGAGAGAAAATATATTTTTATTTACTGTATAAAAATATCTTTTCACACAAATTTAGCCTTTTAAATCAAACTATAGATTTAACTTTATTGCCAAACTGTGTCGTTTGGATGTGAAGCATTTTCCAAACCTTGAAACATTTCAAGGATTCCAGGTGAAAACTCACCGGTGCAGACCAGGTTCCTGCACAACCCGTTCCTGAAGTCGTGGAACACGCGGTTCCTGTACTCCTGAAAACAAACAGGGACCCGTCAAAACAGAGACCCAGACGAGCTGGACCGGTACCGGGACCGGGGCGGAACGGGTCGGAACGGGATGGACCAGGGCAGGACAGGGTCGGGACCAGGGCAGGACCGGGTCGGACCGGGGCGGGACCAGGGCAGGACCGGGTCAGAACGGGATGGACCGGGTCGGGACCGGGATGGACCAGGGCAGGACCAGGTCGGAACGGGATGGACCGGGTCGGAACGGGTCGGAACGGGATGGACCGGGTCGGAACGGGTCGGAACGGGATGGACCGGGTCGGGACCGGGTCGGGACCGGGTCAGTACCTGCATCATCTTGGCGTGGATGTAGAAGCAGGAGTATCCCAGCTGTGTGATCTTCTTGGCCAGCAGCTCCACCCGCTGGGTGGAGTTACAGAAGATGATGGACTGGTTGATCTGCAGCTGCAACCAGAACACAGAGTAGACCCGTCAGAGCTCGACCCGGTTCTGAACGCCACGGCGCGGGTCTTTGGCAGGTCGGCGGCGGTTACCCTGGAGAAGAGCGTGTTGAGGCAGTGGACCTTCTGGCGCTCCGTCACGTAGGCGTAGAACTGGGTGATGCCCTTCAGGGTCAGCTCCTCCATCAGGTTGATCTCGTAGGGTTTCTGGAGGTGCTTCACCTGCAGAACCAGAACCAGAACACGGATCAGAGCAGGACAGAAATTTACCACAGAAAGAGGCAAAGACAGGCAGGGATGTCCAAAGTGCGGTGCGGGGGCCAGTTGTGGCCCCTGGAATGATTTTGTGCCTCATCACAGCAATGAAATAAACGTCTCCTCCACCTGCGTCCATCGTTTCCCTGGACTTGGCCCGCCTTTTCCCAGGATGCATTGCAGGACGAACAGGAGATTTCTGACCTCATAACAATGGCGGACGCAGCGTGAAACGCGTTGAGTTTTTATCGTTACCATATTAAACTTGGCAACTGATTTTTGTATTTGTTTTGTTCCTTTGTCTTTTTTCATTACCTATAAAGTTCATATAGTTTTATTCATGTCTGAACGCTGAGAGCGATTAAAACTAAAATAATCTGGACTGCATTCTGATTTCATTTTGAATCTAAAGTGATTTACACATTCCTGTGCTAAAATGTCAGATTACAGTAAATTACAGCAGAGCTGGTGGAAAAATTCACAGAATTATCTGGGATTAATTTAAAATTTACATTATTTCCTGGGAGAGTTTGGAAGTTTATTCCTTTATTCTGGTCCAGATCTGGGAATCCTGGATTCGACATTTGAACTTTTAGCTTTGACTCCAAACTCCTCCCAGATTTGCTGGCATTCCCGCGGCGTTCCAGGGAAAACCGTACGGCTGCAGAGAGGCCCGTCCTGCTGACTCACCATGAACTTCTGGACGCTGATGGGGAAGGTTGCGGAGTAGAGCAGGATCTGCCGGTTCTTGGCCAGGAAGCTGATGATGTCCTCGATGAGAACCACGAAGTCCTGAGAGAGCAGCTTGTCCGCCTGAGGAGGAAGAAGAGGAGGAGGAAGGTCAACGCGGCGCTCCAGAGCGAGCGGCAGCAACACAGACGGCTGTCGTCACGGTTACCTCGTCCATCACCATCATCTGGACCCGGTCCACCTTCGCCACGCCTTTTTTTATCAAGTCCAAGATGCGGCCGGGCGTGGCGATGACGACATGCACTGCAGGCAGAAACATCTTCAAACCACTTTTTATTTTGCCAACTTTCTTTTTCTAAAAATAAGTTATTTTCAAAAAGTGGCTTTTATTTGAATTGTCTTTTCTGTGAGTTTTAGAGTCAGGCTACGACAATTTAGCCAAAATAAAAGGAAGAAATGACAAACGATTACCAGAGAAAACGTCTTAAAATTCTGATAAAAACCCTCTAAATGCAGCTCAATCCGTCTGAAACAAATAACAAACGCAGCAAACACAAAATATTTCCAACTGTTTCTGTTTAGTTTCTACTGAAAATATCTTGGCACATTTGAAATAAGTTAACTTACAAATAACAGCAGGATAATGGAGCTATTTCAACAAAATAGTTCCTAATATTGATTTTAAAAGAAAAAAAGTTTTGTTCCACATCAAAATTTCATCTTTATTGATAGAAAGCTCCAACAGCAGCCAGAGCTGAAACAAACCACAGAAAAGACAAAAAACTAAAAATCAAAGGAAACAATAATAATGCGACAAAGACGATCCCACAAGAGTCAGAAGAATTAAATTCAAAACATAATAAAACAGCAAAAAGCTCAAGAGGTCAAATCTGGATTTGTTCTGGTTATTGAAATAAATAAATTAAGTCTTGGCCCTGATATTTGACCAAAAATTAAAGTCTAAATAACTAGAAGACGCTTGTCCAACAAGATGGCCGCCCTGCCATCACTATGGAAACCAAAGGAATTCACAGATTTTTCAAAACTTTTTTAAGAGCAGACGAGCGAGCGAGCGAGCGAGCGAGTGAGTGAGTGAGCGAGTGAGCGAGCGAGCGAGCGAGCGAGCGAGTGAGTGAGCGAGCGAGCGAGCGAGCGAGTGAGTGAGTGAGTGAGCGAGTGAGTGAGCGAGTGAGCGAGTGAGCGAGTGAGTGAGTGAGTGAGCGAGCGAGTGAGTGAGTGAGCGAGCGAGTGAGCGAGCGAGCGAGTGAGCGAGTGAGTGAGTGAGTGAGCGAGCGAGTGAGTGAGCGAGCGAGCGAGCGAGCGAGTGAGTGAGTGAGTGAGCGAGTGAGTGAGCGAGTGAGTGAGCGAGTAAGTGAGCGAGTGAGTGAGTGAGCGAGTGAGTGAGCGAGCGAGTGAGTGAGTGAGTGAGTGAGCGAGTGAGTGAGTGAGTGAGCGAGTGAGTGAGCGAGTGAGTGAGCGAGTAAGTGAGCGAGCGAGCGAGTGAGCGAGTGAGTGAGCGAGCGAGTGAGTGAGTGAGTGAGTGAGCGAGTGAGTGAGTGAGTGAGCGAGTGAGTGAGCGAGTGAGTGAGCGAGTAAGTGAGCGAGCGAGCGAGTGAGTGAGCGAGCGAGCGAGCGAGTGAGCGAGCGAGTGAGCGAGTGAGTGAGTGAGCGAGTGAGTGAGTGAGTGAGTGAGTGAGCGAGCGAGTGAGCGAGTGAGTGAGTGAGCGAGTGAGTGAGCGAGTGAGTGAGCGAGCGAGCGAGTGAGCGAGTGAGTGAGCGAGTGAGTGAGTGAGCGAGCGAGTGAGTGAGTGAGTGAGCGAGCGAGTGAGTGAGTGAGTGAGTGAGTGAGTGAGCGAGTGAGTGAGTGAGTGAGTGAGTGAGTGAGCGAGTGAGTGAGTGAGTGAGCGAGTGAGTGAGTGAGTGAGTGAGTGAGTGAGCGAGTGAGCGAGTAAGTGAGCGAGTGAGGGAGTGAGTGAGTGAGTGAGTGAGTGAGTGAGTGAGTGAGTGAGTGAGTGAGCGAGTGAGTGAGGGAGTGAGCGAGTGAGTGAGTGAGTGAGTGAGTGAGTGAGTGAGTGAGCGAGCGAGCGAGCGAGTGAGTGAGCGAGTGAGTGAGTGAGCGAGTGAGTGAGCGAGCGAGTGAGTGAGTGAGTGAGCGAGTGAGTGAGCGAGTGAGCGAGTGAGCGAGCGAGTGAGTGAGTGAGCGAGTGAGTGAGTGAGTGAGCGAGCGAGTGAGTGAGTGAGCGAGCGAGCGAGCGAGCGAGCGAGTGAGTGAGTGAGCGAGTGAGTGAGTGAGTGAGCGAGCGAGCGAGTGAGCGAGCGAGTGAGTGAGCGAGTGAGTGAGTGAGCGAGCGAGCGAGCGAGCGAGCGAGCGAGTGAGTGAGCGAGCGAGTGAGTGAGCGAGTGAGTGAGCGAGTGAGTGAGTGAGCGAGTGAGTGAGCGAGTGAGCGAGTGAGTGAGTGAGTGAGTGAGTGAGTGAGTGAGTGAGTGAGTGAGTGAGCGAGCGAGTGAGTGAGCGCGGTGAGCGAGCGAGTGAGTGAGTGAGCGAGTGAGTGAGTGAGTGAGCGAGCGAGTGAGTGAGTGAGCGAGCGAGTGAGCGAGTGAGTGAGTGAGTGAGCGAGCGAGTGAGTGAGTGAGTGAGCGAGTGAGTGAGCGAGTGAGTGAGCGAGCGAGCGAGTGAGCGAGTGAGTGAGTGAGTGAGCGAGTGAGTGAGCGAGTGAGTGAGCGAGTGAGTGAGTGAGCGAGTGAGTGAGTGAGCGAGCGAGTGAGTGAGTGAGTGAGTGTTACCGGTCTCGTCCAGGCGCATGATGTCGTCCCTCAGGTTGGTTCCTCCGGTCGTCGCCATCACTTTGACTCCGCCCAGATGTTTGCTGAGCTGGATGCAGATCTGGCTCATCTGCAGCGCGAGCTCCCGCGTGGGCACCATGACGATGGCTGCAGCACAGCGCAGAGACATTTCAGCGGCGGCTCCCCGCGGGCAGCAGCAGGCGGGGGAGGGGCCGACTCACCCTGTATGTGGTCCTTCTTCAGGTCTATCCGCTCCAGCAGCGGGATCAGGTAGGCGCCGCTTTTCCCCGTCCCGTTCTTTGCTCGCGCCAGGATGTCGCGCCCGGACAGCGCGATGGGAATGCTCTCCTCCTGCAGAGGAAGTGACATCATCACCATCAATCAGAGGAAACCTCAGACTGAATGAACGCAGCTTCATGCTTCTGTGTGACGGAGCAAAACAAACACTGAAAAACAGTCAACTAACTTTAAGCAGATAAATTACAACAGTCCTCCCACTGTTTTCACTAGTGTCACCTACTGGCCAGGAGGAGAACTGCAGCATCCAAACCACACCAAATTAATATAAAGTGAGCAGCTCAATTTAAAGTCAGCCAGCTGACAATATCAGGTTTTATGTTATAAATTGACTTTAAGCTTCATAACGAAACCTTCAGTTAGTTAGCTGCAGCTTTATTAGCAAGTTTCAGAACAGCATCCAGGCTTTTCCACACAGTCGGGTGTTAAAGAAAAACAAGACCGTACAATATATTGTACACAAATGATCGGTTTTAGAAAAGTTTTCCCCCAAATTCACCCTGGGCATTGATTTAAACATGCCAAACCCACCGGGGGCAGCGAAGCCCAAAGCTAAAACCTGTCAGCCAATCAGATCGTTTTTTGCAGACTGCAATGCACAGGACCATTAATCTGTTTTCTATGAACACTCGCCAATCAGAGTTCTCTCAAATCTCCACTTTGGTCAGTTTTCATGAATGTTTTTAGTGACATAAAACCGAGTCATGTGGATGTTTTCTCAAAGCGAAGCGTTGAAGCTGAACCTGGATCGGCGACGGTTTCTCCCAGCCCATCTCAAAGATTCCCATCAGGAGTTCCCTTTTCAGGCAGTAATCTTCAAACTCGTTCCCCTTGGTTGCCGTGACGTCCTGCAGCAAAACACAAACACAACATCAGAACCGGCCGCCCCAAAAGGAACCGGGTTTGCTGCGGCCGGGCCGACACTCACTGAGGTTTTGACCCTGTTGTCCTTCGGGGGGAGCTGTAGGCATTTCTTCCAGTCGTCTCCAAACTTGATTCCTCCGCTGTCCTGGTTGCTCCCGGCTGGATTCTTTCCTTGAGTTGATGCTGGGGGTCCGGCGGCAGGTTTGGTCTGTCCTTTGAGCTGCCCGTTCTGCTTATTCAGTCCCATCATGACCGGACCCAGGTTTTCTGTTCGGGGTGTTGCCATTTTTCCTGAACTTCTGTTTGTTTTTTTTAGATTTTTGTCTCTTAAATTCTGTCGTCAGTAAAAAAAAATCCTAAAGTTTAATAAAGCGTTCAACGATATTCTCTGTGTGTCCGAAGCGCTTTGCAGAGAAATGGCTCAGTAATATTTACAAATAAACACGAAGCTGCAGCTCATCACAGTGACCGCTGCACAGCCGACAAAAACAAAACTAGTTTTTACACAAAAACTCTTCCAAACGAAGAGAAATCTGCAACTATGTGCAGAAATAGACTCGTCCACGATATAGAAAAATTATACGTGAACAAGCATCGAAGTGGTTCCAGTCCTGAAACAGAACAACTAGGGCAATCTGCACCAAAATGAGTTTCTATCGTCAATAATATCTCTGCTTTTTACTGCCAGTCCCAGAGAGCTGCTGCATGTCCCTGATCCAGAGAACAAGAAGTCCAACTTTGTACACGGTCGTCTCCAGAAAGCCAGTATTTCATTTATCTCCACTGGGAGAGGTTCTGTTTCTTCATGTGTGGAAAAAAATAAAGATCCAACAAGGATTTTAGTCCAAAGCAGAGAAGCTTTCCACCCTTGTAAAGTCCTCAGTGCGTTTCTGTTGTGCTCCGGGTTTATTCCTCCTCCTCTCAGTCGACAGCAGGGATGATCCGGTCGGCCCGAAGCGTGCAGCGCCGCAAACTCCTCGCCTCCAAAAGATCCAGACCGACGACTCAAACGTCCCACCTGGAAACAAGCGATCCAAACAAAAATCTTCAGACTCCAAAGGACAGGATGAATCAACAATCAACTTTCAAAAAGCCACGGCGCTCCAGCTTTCTGTCTGAAAACGCTGAAGACTGAAAACCAAACGGTGAACGTTCAGAGGCAGCGAAAACAGAAAAACAACCTTAGGATGTGCTGAGATGTTTTATTTGTCTACTAACTTTAAAAAAAAGATTTTTCTTCTCAGATCCTCTTTCAGAAACCTGAAGCAAACATTCAACACCATCAACAGATTCTGGGTCGCCTCCCAGGTGAAAAAACACAAGTTTTTTTTTTGTTTTTTTTTTACTTTTTCTCAGCTTTAAAATAACCTTTTAAGTAGAAAACAGTTCTGTGGCCATTTCTACATAAAAATGCAGAAATTGATTATTTTAATCACATTTTTGTATCTAAACCGCATTGAAAAAGTATCTTCGTTAAAGGCTGTTTGCACTGTAGATAAATCAGTTTAATAGTCAAATCATTGCTCTTATCGATTTTATTTGGCCCTGTTAGCCTTTCAGGATGAGGCCGGTGGAGTTTGCTGTTTTGATGCTCGCAGGTAAACACGGCAGGTGTGTCCAGATTCACCTGCTGGGAAACACAAACAACTGAGAAACAGAAACAAAGTGATTCACTGAGGGACTCACGTTGCTTAAGCTACGGCTAATCACAACTTAACGTCTACTTTCACTTTAACAACCACAGCTAAATTAAAACTACTCTCTGAATCGATATGTAAATTTGTATTAACATACATTCCAGTTTGTGGGGGGCACTGGTGGGTTTTCTGGTTCTGTTTGGTTCGGGAAGCTTTAAGGTGGCGTTGAAACTGTGCGTCAGGAAAGATATTAGCAGCTAACGGCTAAAACAAACTTAAACTAAAATCCGAGCGCACACACTTCGATTAAAAACCCCACAATTTACTCATTTAAGTGCAGATAAAGTTATAAAAACCTACTTTTTGATCATACTGTACAAACTTTGACCTTTATTTGGTTATGAATATTTGACGCTTCATAAATCTAACACAACAGCGAGCCGTTAGCACGGAGCTAACGTGCCAACAACCGGATTTTAACCGGCAGTGAGCCCTCCAAAGTCCGATAAACATACCTGAAAAGCTGCGTTACTGTCCGAGCGATGCTCTGAGTGCGGTGAATTAACAATTTTCTTCTAAATGAGCTGAAAATATCTTGAAATAATTCGTCTCTATTGTGTTTCTTCTTCCTTTAAATCAACATGGTCGCCTCCTCTTCTTCGATGAAACCCTGCGGCTTATTATCAGCCGTTTAAGGTGACGTTGCTGCCACCTGCCGCCAGGCTGGAGTATGACGCCCTGAACCCACATGAATAAGAAAACTTATATTATACAAGTTATGTTAACTTATAGTAACAACAGTTTTATTTCATTGTTTCTTGTTACAAAGTGACTGTTCCAAACTGAATAAATGCTATAAAATTAGAAGTTCGTTATGAACTTAAAAGTCAAAATATGTGTAATAATCGTTTTTGCATATCTATACCAGGTGGTGGCGCTAAACTTGGCCATTGATGGTGAAATATTATTTAACTTGTTTTATAAATTGCAACATTTATTTACTGATTACTTTCTCCACACTATTATGCAGAATATGGAGGACTTATTCTGCTAAAAATAACAAATAACTACAACATAATTTCCTAATTTAGAATTAAACAAGGGGAAACAATATGTAGTTTTGTCTTTTAGTTTTGCTTTGTATTTCTTTATAACTCTTATAAAGCAGGTTGCAGCCTTGTTGCTGAAAATGTGCCTTACTTTACCTAATTTATTTATTAATTAGATACAAAAATAATGAATGTAAACATCAGATCAGACCCAAAAGGTTCTGCTAGTTCTGGTTTATTGCACTCTGCAGTTTGTTCTCTTCACAAACAGCTGTAAACATCAAATTACATGTTGGGTCCAAACAAACTATATTAATAACAACACAGTTCATGTGGAAGGAACTTCCTGTTTCCTGCTGGATGCTGGAGGAGGAGCAGGAGGTTCTGCTAAAGGCACGGCGGGTCAGAATCAGAACCTTCACAGGAGAATTAGTTTTTACTTTAGGAGTGTTTCAGGACCTGAGGACAGAATTTCTCCAGCGGTTTTGAATTTTCCTCTAATCAGAACCTGGAACCCGTCACTCGGATCCAGTTTTGCTGTGCAGTTCAGGTTTAAAGTGCCGTTTTACTTCCAGTGATGGAAGAACCGACCCGACAACGCAGCGCTAAGTCTGCGGCGGCGGCGTGGCGCCGTCTGGCTGGAAGACTGTCCGGATCTTTGACACGCAGATGTCGCAGGCGAACTGCGTCTCCTTGCAGATCTGCACCAGGCTGAGGAAGCCGTGAGGAAGGTCGTCCACCACCGTCAAGGTCACCGGCTGGCCCATCGCACGCAGCTTCTTCGCAAACATCACCGAATCGTCCAGCAAGGCGTCCAGCGCCGACGCCTGCAGGGAAACAAGGCAACCGGTCAGTCCAAACTTCACCGTGTTTCATCATCAACACCGAGTGGAGAAGGACTGAAAAGTGTGGAGTGCACATATGTTCAAGCAGTGGGCTTGGAACCTGTAAACTCACACCCACTGGTGAAATTATAAAATTATTTTCAAATAGCATTTAACAGATTATGTTGCAAAACTTCTGGGGGTGGGACTTCCCCTGAAGGCATTTTGTGTGAGCGGACGTTAGCTGCAGCTCTTTTATTGGCCAGTGCAGGACAAGTCGAGCGTTTCTATTGGTCTGTGAGTTCTGCCTCCCAAACAAAACCCAACTTTCTTTCACTTGGGTTTTTATGATGGAGCACAGACCGTAAGATCCTGGACCATAAACTGGTTCTGAACAGGTTCTGGTTCTGCTGGAAGTTTCTTCCTGTGAAACAACAAGTATAGAAATAACCTGAGCTTTTCCTTCCTGTCTTACCACGAGGTGAACCGGCGGTAGGCCCTTCAGCAGGTCGGGCGGCGCCAGCAGAGGAGACACAAACGGGTTTCTGATGACGGGGCAGGACGTGGGCAGGACGTAGGCGAGGCATTCGGACCGCAGCGGCTCAAAGCCGTCCGGGTAGTGAAGGATGTCAGGAGCGGCGGGCCTGGGGGCGGCGGGCCTGGGGGCGCCGGCCGACGCCCGGCGGTGGTCGGCGCCTTGGCGCGGCGTGGACCGGGCCGGGTCCAGAAAGGACTGGATCCAGCTGGAGGCTCCCTGGGTGAGGTCGCTGAGCAGCAGGACCGTGTCCCGGCCCAGAGCGCTCAGGCTGCCGCGCCGCTCTGCAGGCTGGACCGTCTGGAAGTCCGAACCTGCAGGGACAGGGCCGGGTCAGTACCAGCAATCAAGTTTACTACTGTTAGCACATTTCAGCAACAAGGACGTTCAAAAAGCTTCAAAACACAAATGAGAAAAACGACCATTTTGATGAGTCATCACCAAAATCACAGGCATAAAATAAGTTCATCAATGTTTATTTATGATGTTTGTGTGAGCGGACGTTAGATGCTCACACAAACTGGATTTAAACTAATGAATTTAAAGGAACTCAGGGTTTCGGCTGTTTTTCAGTTTTCCGGAAGTTTGTTCCAGATCTGTGGTGCATAGAAGCTGAATGCTGCTTCTCTAAGTTTGGTTTTCACTTTAAATTATTGAAGCCACTTTAAATTATCAGTAGAATCACATAAATCCAGTTTTATTTATGAAGCAGAAATCTGACACACAACGCTTCCTGCAGCCGGTTAGAATCGCTCCTACTCAGAACATGCACACTTTTTTTTTCTTACACAAAATCTCTCGGTCTGCTCAGTCCTGCGTTAGGGCGTCCTGTCACTTTAAATCCAAAAGCTGCTACAGGCTGGCAAGTATAAACTCAACGTTTTCACTCGCCTGTCAAAATGGCTGCAAACGAACGTTCAATTAGCTGGCCAATCAGACGCTTGGGTTTTTCTGAAGAAACACAGAGCAGCAGATCAAGTTATTTCATTTAAACCTTTAGCACAGGAAGCAAGAAGCTGCTCTAAAAATAACGATTTTAATTAGATTCACAAATTTATATTCAAGAATAAATGAAGACCTTTTTGATATATTAAAATGAATTTCAGTATTTCCAGTTTCATTTAAGTCATCACATATATGACTGTAAGAAGATAATTAAGAACCGGTTTAATTAAATAATTATGTCTTTAAAAAGGTGAATATTTTTTAATTTCCTGCTGGTTGCAGAAAGCGGTGGGCAGGGGGCCTCGGATCCCGGCCCCGGGAAAAGCTCTGAGCGGCCCTGGAGGCTGGTACTAACCCCCCTGCCCTCCCTCATCGTCCCGTTTACACATAATTCTCCTCGCTGACCTGCGTTCCGCTCCAGCGGCGCCGGAAGGTTCTGCTGGGCTAAACGAGCCGGGAAGCTCCGCCCACATACCTGCGTAGGCGTGGATGCACCTGGCGAGGACGCTCAGAGGCAGCAGGGGGTCGATGAGCGTGAGCAGGCGGGAGGGCGAGGCGTCGGTGGTGAGCAGGGTGGCGGGGTAGGCGGCCATGATGCCGTCGGGGACGCGGATGCCGGCGGTCAGCGCCCGCATGGAGACGGTGATGCAGAGGTTTCCCCCGGCGCTGTCCCCGGCCAGGCAGACCCGGTCCGCCGTAGAACCTGGACCAAACACATCCATCCGTTTCCACCACATACACAGAAACAACAGGTCAAAACAGGCCTGTCTCGTAAATGAGATGATGATGACAAAAACAAGACACTCAGTTATTTCATCATTTCTTTTCAATTTCTTCAAACATTTTATTTATTCTTTAATTTATTTCATAACTTATTTAATTCATGTTTTGTTATTTTTTTATTTTCTACTTTATTTCATAATTTATTTCAAGGATGAAACAAAATAGAAAATAAACAAGTGAAATTATGAAATTAATAGAAGAACACATGAAAAAGTAATAAATGAGAAAATAAAGTTGAGAATAAAATAAATAAATAAGAAATAAAAGATTATTAAATAAACAAAAATTTAAAAATGAAATAAATTTCAAAATAAATGAGGGAATAAACAAAAGAGATGCATTTGAAAAAAAATAAAAAAATACAAATCAGATACATTTTGCTTCATTAAAAGAAGTTTTTATATTTATTTAGGTTTTGACTAAAAACAAAAAAAGACTTAGTTGGTTCTGAGCAAGAAAAACAGGATTTCTGTCTTTCCTAGAAAATCTGGTGTTTAGTAAAGTTTAATAAATGAACTGAAAGCAGCAAAGTAACCGGCTTGTTGCTCAGAGTTTCTGATCTGCACTTTACAAAACAAGCAGAGCTGCAGGTTTCACTGTTGTCACTGAATCTGGAGGAAACTTGCAAACCAGCGCTGGAAAAACTCCCGCTTTCTCCGTGCTGCAGGTCCAAACAATTTTCTGAAAACTGTTTATCAGTTTATCCGAAAACACGGCGGCCGGAACGCGCCGGTAGCGCCAACAAAGATCACATTTCTCCCGCAGGTGAAACCGGACCTTACGGGCCTTACGGGCTCAGTTTCACCTGCAGCAGATCCGGCCGTTCTTCACAGGACAGACTGGGTTTTTAATCAGAGCAGCAGATGAAAATCTATGATTTAGTCCGACCGCAGATGTTCTGGTTCTGACCTCACAGGTTCTGCAGAGGTCGGGTTACGTTTGTTTAGAGTAAATTTATTCCTCACAGCTTCTGATTTCAGCTTCCCAGGAGCTTTTCTGGATGGTTCCTTTGGTCACTTTATATTTTATAATGTTGATTGAAAAACAGATTCTATTATATGATTAAAAAACAATTATAATTACAAATTTATGAAATTTCTGGTTACTGGATGAATCGACAGAAGAGCTGACAGATTACTTTGTTTTTTATGGAGTATTATTGATCATGGCCGGGCAGCAGTCGGGGGAAACGTCTTGCCGTTCCCTGACGTGAAGGACGTACCCAGCAGGTGGCAGTGTTTCAGCGCCCAGCAGTAGGCGTAGAAACATTCCTCCAGCGCCCGAGGAAACGGAGCTTCGGGCGACAGAGAGTAGTCGACGGACAGGATCGGGACGCTCAGCTCCTTCGACCAGTTACGGAGGTAATTCTGAAGAAAAAACACATAGCATGGTGATTCGATCTGAAACCGTTAATCACGATTAATCAACATCCAAACAATTAATCGTCAACTGGGATAAACAGACTGAAATGAAGGCTACTTGCTGAAATAACGCCACAAACAGAGCTGCAAATAAACTCAAACTCTACAAAAATATGTAGAAAATTTGAATTCAAAATGAAACAAATATATTTTTCTGTAAATCTGGTGTATCCAGAAGTCCAGTGTAGCTTCAGCTTCACATTCTGTAAAACAGAATCCCATTATTAATCTGTTAATCCAACAACTAATCACCAGATCAGCTGCAGAAGCTTCCTTTGTTACAAATCACTACAGGAATGTTGTTAAAACATTTATTTTCTTATTTAAAAAGGTTTTGACTTGTTCATTTGGTGCTTTAGTGTTTTTTTCTAATATTGTATCAATAAGTTTAAGTGGTTACATAAAACTTATGGAGAACTTCTCCATTTTTTCTGTTTAATCAATTAATCATCAGAATAAAAAAATAATCATGCAGTTATTTATGCATTGCCATTTGAATTTATTTACAAAAATAATTTCAATTGATCAGAATAATCAATTATAATAATCAATAACTTTGTTCTGTTGTGCTGCAGACTCTGTCAGCTTTTCTCAATATTGTACAAAAAGGATAAAAGAAAAATCTGCTTGATGAGCCAATTTTTATTTTTACCAAATTAATCGGTTAATCAATAATCATCAGACTAATCGATTAATCATCAGAATGAGTGCCTAAAGCAATAACTGCAGCCCAGATCGATTCCTAAACCTCCACGCTGCGTTCGCTTCACCTCGTGGGAACGGGACGTCTGGGCGACGAAGCCGCCTCCGTGGAAGTGGATGAGTAGCCATGGCGACGGCGGCTTCCTGTGCACCCATGGCAGACGGGGCGAGGCGATGGGCGCCACGTCACCCGCGGAAAACTCCAGCAGCTCCTCGCTGTCCTGAAATATGACAGGAGCGCCGCGTTGTTGCAACGGAGGGAGAAACAGCAGCAAAACCAAATATTTATCATGTCTGACATTAAAACTGTTTCAAGTCGAGTATTTGGTAAAACTGCAATGGAACTATCAAAAAAATAAATCCACATTCTAAATCGCTAAAAGAAAAAAAGTTAAACAAATCTGCCATCTGTCAGATTTGCTAGCAACACATCAGGATTTATGAAACATGCAAAAGAAAAGTCTTTCCCAAATAAATCAAATGAAAAAACGCGATGTTTGTTTGCACATGAAGATGTTGAGCTGTTACCAGATCCTCAAACCTCAGAGACGTTCTGATTGGTCGGCTCTGTTGGCTAAAGGTTTGTGACTCTAAAGAACCAATCAAAACCATGAGCTGCGCCGGCGCTAACCCACAACAGCAACAAGGAGTTCAGAGGAAACTAAAGCCACAGCGCTGCATTCTGGGGAACCAGCTCACCTGGCCGACCCGCAGGTCGTAGGAGATCAGCCTCATGTGGACCGGCCCCGGGCCCCAGTGGGCCACGGGAGGCGACACGCTGGTGGACAGCGTGGGGTCGGAGGCCAGAGGGAGCCGCAGGCTTTCTGGAGGCACCGTCAGCGTGAGGTTGACCTGAACCGGGTTGGAGGTGATCCGAGTGAAGCCCTGGGAGGAAAACAAACACCAGAATGAAAGTCAGCACCGCAGCAGAGCCGCTCCGCCGATCTGGTGACCTCAGCAGCTTTTGACCCTGCCTACTGATAAAATGTTGGACTCTGTGATGTTCCAGAAGGACTTCCAGAAGTGCAAGTCCAGATTCTGGGTGATGCGTTCGAACTCGGCGCCTCGCAGCTCTGGGTCGATGACGTACTTCCCTGAGGTGAGGACGGACAGAGCGGCCGTTCCTGCAGGAAGAGGAAAACGCATCACATCGAAACGGGAGCGTCGGTTTTCACATCAACACAGGAACAAAGTCGGAACATTTGTAATATTTCCAGCTGTTTGGCTCGGAAACCAGACAGCTGCACTGATCTGAGCGCATGAATCTATGTGCAGGAAGAATAATTAGATTCATGTTTAAATCTCACGAACCAGAGTTCACTTCAGCCGAGGTTTGGAGGACCAGAGGTCAGAGGTCGTTCACGCCTCACCGACCGGACCGGACTTTATAGGCAGACGGACCGGAGTTGGACTAAAGTGGACAGAACAGGGAATAAAGCGAGAGCCTCACCGATGCCAGACTGCTGTCTGCCGTAGATCTCTCCGTAGGAAACCATGCTGATGACGATGGTCTGGAGGAAAGGTCGCAGGGCAGGAGAGTACTGCCAAACCAGACAATCCATCAGCAAAAAGCTTCATTTATCCCACAAAATGACAATTCAGTCTGCAGCTCTCTGGACAACATAACCAAAAATAAAAATACACTCAATCTGATGCAACCGTTTCTATGACGGCGTGTTTGGCTGTTAGACACAGAAAAACTGGGAAAGTTTTTTCTATAGCAAAGTCAAAAATTTGCTAAAGAAAAAAAAACAGATATTTTGAGAATAATCTCAGAAAGTTTCCGACATTTTTGAGTTTCAGTTTCCAAAAGTCAAAACTTTGCTCAGGACGTTTTTCTTTTTGAGGAATTTTCTGAGTTTTAAAAGTTGAAAAATGTCAAATATTCTACAATTCATAAAACACAAAATAGATAAATAAATAAATCAATGCAGCAGCAGGTAAGGGATGAAGGTGTGGCGATGAAGACAGGTGGGAGCGTAACTCTGCGGCTCACCTGGAAGCCCAGGCAGCGTCCGTAGAAGCAGGCCTTGTGCATGGAGCTGTACTCCTGAACGAAGCGGTCGCTCAGGTCGCCGTCCTGCGCCAAGTACAGCTGCCCGTGGGCGTTGTCGTGGATGAGCCGCTGGGCGAGGTGCAGCAGCGCCCGCAGCTGGCAGAGGGCGCTGCAGTACTCCTCTATCTCGGTGGCGTTGTGCTCCGCCCTGAAGAAGGCTCCTCTGCAGTTGGAGGCGATGTAGCGACCTTTATGGATGATGTGCTCCAGGCAGGACTGCAACACCTGCAGGCAGCAGAGGTGAAATATTATTTTAGTTACCAATTAACTCCATCGATCTTCTATATTCCCCTGAGGCGTGACTGTGTGCATGTTTGCTTGTCCTGTTTATCTCTGTGATCGACTGGAGACCAGTTCACGGTGACCCCCTCTCCACTATGACCCCGCCTCTCCACTGTGACCCCGCCTCTCCACTATGACCCCGCCTCTCCACGGTGACCCCGCCTCCAGTGACCCCGCCTCTCCAGTGACCCCGCCTCTCCACGGTGACCCCGCCTCTCCACGGTGACCCCGTCTTCCACAGTGACCCCGCCTCTCCACAGTGACCCCGCCTCTCCAGTGACCCCGCCTCTCCACGACCCCGCCTCTCCGCGATGACCCCGCCTCTCCACGGTGACCCCGCCTCTCCAGTGACCCCGCCTCTCCACTGTGACCCCGCCTCTCCACGGTGACCCCGCCTCTCCACGGTGACCCCGCCTCTCCACGGTGACCCCGTCTTCCACAGTGACCCCGCCTCTCCACTGTGACCCCGCCTCTCCACAGTGACCCCGCCTCTCCACGGTGACCCCGCCTCTCCAAGTGAACTCTGGTGTGGTTTGAATGCGGATGTGAACGCCGCCTGACCGGAGATCGCTCCAAAAGCAGGAAGTGGACTGCAGCGCAGGGCATTCTGGGTAAATACAACCAAAATCCTCCAATCACTAAAATCTGACGCCTCCATTTTTGTTTGTTGTCATCTTCAGAGGATTTTTCATGGTTTCCTTCAGAGGTTCTTGGCACAGCGCCCCCACAGGTGAGGAAGGGAACAGATGTTTCAAAGCATTTGGATCATTTGACTCAAAATGTTGCAGTTTTGCTCTCCAACCATCCGAGTCTACCAGAACTTCCAACAGATCCTGAAAGGCCGCCTCACCTTGACCAGCGTTCGGTATCCGTTTCCAGGTGTCTGGGCATCGAAGTCGTAGTGATGGTAGACGGCGGTGAAGCTGGCCACCAGCGGCTCCAGAGCGCGGCCATGTTGGCGAATCTTCCTCATACACGCCACCAGGCGCTTGGTCACGGTGCCGTACGGCGACTCGGACGGGCCGCTCAGGACGCAGATGTTCTCCTCACAGACCTTATCCAGAGCTGTGAACAGAGCCAAGTGGTCCATCTCTGAGTCTGGGAGAGGAAGCAGAGAAAGGAAGCTTCAGCTGCGGTTTACATCAGCCTGTGGCGCTATCGGCGGACATGTGACGCGGTCGGTATCTGCGGAGAGGAAGACGATCATCAAGGTTAAACACACAGGTCCTGCTGGGCTCATCTCCGTTACTCACTGCTGCGCTGATTAGTCTGAACTCGTCTTATCTGTTGGGTCAAGGATTGAATTCTCAAGGCAGGACTTTGAACCGATCAGAGAAGCGGACCGGGTCTGCTCCAGAGCAGAATACAGGAAATATTCACACCTTTCGACAATTTACCATGTTACCATGTCGTCCTCTGGCTGCAGCTCTACTAACCATTAATCCGTTATTATGAAGATCAAAATACTAATTAGATTTAAAAACTGACACATTCTACAATTTTTTGTTTACATAAAAAAATGCACAAATATTTTAGTTCCTTTTTTAATAAGAAATCAAACATTTTATTGCAAACATCAGCAGCTTTTTGATGAATGTTTGATCATTTGTAGCAAAGACGCATCTGCAGCTAAAAAACACTTTAACATAAACGTCTAAAAGCCATTTCTGCTTCCATCAATACAGCACCGGGCTGATCTGGTGATGAATGACAGGCGCTTACGTTCCGTGTCAAAAGGTTGAGACCTTTTCCTGTTGTGGGCAACGGGGCCCGGCGAACACCCGTGGTTAAACGGACGGCGGAGTCCGGCGGTAACAGGCGCTTAAATTCCGTGACAGGAAGAAAGGAAGAAAAAGGGCAAAAAAAAAAAAAAACACTTGGTATTTTATTCTATGTTGCATGCCTTTGTGTTTTGTGTTTATGATGTAAAGCACTTTGAAATGCCTTGTAGCTGAAATATGCTATACAAATAAATTTTGATTGATTGATTGATTAACTGACTAATAATTAATAATTAGATAGAAAAAGTAAATTAATATTAGATTTTCTTTTAGGTGAAGCTAAAAACGCCTCTGAAGGAGTTTTGGGTTGAACAGCTTTTCAAATAGAAAAGACTCTTTAAATGTTTATATTTTTGTAGTTTTGGCTCAATTATTCCTCTGACTGCGTTTTTTCTGTTAGAATCCATTTAATGATTAATCAATGACTGAATTGGTGAGGAATATTAGTTGACGAACTCGGACCAGTGGACGTTTCCGAGTTCGATTGCAGCTGCATGTAACATCAAGAGGAAGCACGAATCATTTCACTTCCATTTGACAGCTGCTCTCTACTTGCTGTTGGTTTTTCACATTGCAGTTTGTGGCTGAAAAGCGAGAAGATGTGAAAAAGCTTCTGAGGAGTGAAAACTTTTGCGATGCTGAACATCAGAAGCAAAATAATCGTAAACAATCCGACAGCCGTGGCGTGAGAGCGACTATCAGAGACTCTGGTTTATCTTTCTGTTGATTTTCCTGAATGTTGTGTCACTCAGATCGATAAAGAGAAACATCTGAAACTCTAACAGAAAAGCTACAAAAAAATCCTGCGTTAATCTTTTAAAATGAGGAGGAAATGTCGGGTAATCAGTATTTGATTAGAGTCAAACGAGAAGTCTGAATGTTTTCTGAGAAACACTGACAGCTTCCTGCAGAAACACGTGCAAATATCCATGCAGGGACCATTTTCTCACAACAAAACATTATGATTCATGTCTTTTAAATTTTAAATCCTGAATAATCTGTGCAGAAATATTTTACAACAGGTTTGAACTCATCCATGTTCCTGCCACACACAGCTCTTAGAACGGAAATCGCTCCTTCCATTAACGTGATGCATATGCTCAAAACATTAACCAAATCTGATCTTCTTCATCTTATTATTATTATTCATTCCTTCATTTAGAAATGTCAGTTTCAAACTAAATATTGAATTAGGAAGCTAAACAATTAGCTGCCTTTTATTTCATTTGGATACTTGACTTACTAGCTAAATGTTTAGCAAATATTTGGGAGCTAAATATTTACATCCCAAATAGATATTTAGGTGGAAGATACATTTTCTGCTTCCTAACTAAATATTTAGATTGATAAGCTACAAAGTTCTGGTGAAAGGGAATCCTCATTTATTCTGGACAATTTCCTGCTCCAACATCTTGGAGACAGTTTAACACAACGAGGTCTATCAAGACGTGAATTCAGAGAACTGACCTCAACCTGATGGGAAACCTAATGTAAGCCGGGTCCAACATCAGTGTCTGACCTCAAGAATTCAAATAAACACTCCGAAACGAGGAGTTGGCCTGGGATTCATAAACACTGTGAAACGTAACTACCACGTAGTTTGTAGGCGTCATTAACTTCCGGTCCACCGGAGGCAGAGAAGCTTCCTGAAACTCTGCTTCCAAAGTTTCAGCGAGTTTAAAGTTTTTCTGTCCCACTTTGACCCGAGCGCTTCCTGGACTGGGAGCTCCTTGTTCCCAGCGGAGAGTCCCAGTTTCCCCAGAATAAAAGCCGCTGCGGTCCCTTCAGTCGATCAGCTGATGGATGACGTGGAGCTGAACGGAACGGAACCGCTTCCTGTTCAGAATGATCCGGTTCTGATCATTTTATTTACCGATTCACTGTTAACCAGCGCGACCATTTCCCCCTGGAGAAACTTCGCCCACGGAGCTCCGTGAAGCGGCGGAGACCCACGGAACCGAGCCGCGTCGAGCTGGCGCGTTAAAACCTCCCTTAAACGCAACACGGTGCGGTTCTGAGGGGTTTTAAACCCGCGTGGAAACTCACCAAGCCGCATCTTCTTCTTCTTCCTTCATGTTCTGACGGTTCCTGTCCGCGCGCTCCCGCGTGCGGAGGAATGCGCGCACCCCGGGCTGTTAGCTAACAGAAGCAACAGTTAGCATAAAATAAAATTAAATAAAATAGGAAATTAAATATAAAAAATTAAAATATAAGAAATTAAATTAAATTTAAAATAAAATGAAATAAAATAGAAAATAAAATTGAAAAAAGAAAAGAAATAAAACAAAACTAATTTGAAATGAAGGAAAATAAAACACAATCAAATTAAAATAAAATAAATCAAAGAATAAAAATTAAATGTAAAGTTTATCATACATAAAAGTCAATTAAATTAAGGGATTAAATTCAATTAAACAGATAAAAATTGAATGAAACTAAATTAAAATGAAAGTAAATTACATTATGTTGGACCAAATAAATCAAAATAAAAAGAAATTAAACTAAAATAACTTAAGCCTTAATAAAATTTAGATCTCACATTAGCAATGAATCAATATATTCATGTTAAAAAATTATTTTTATATTTTTTTAAGTTAAATTCCAGACTTTTTCTTGTGATGTATAATTATCTCTCTGGGAGTTAATATTTAAAACTTTGTATGTTTATGTAAAGACACATTTAAAACAACATGTTTCATCTGAAAGAGAAATAAAAAAAATAGCAAAATTATGCCCAGGTCATGTAAAATTAAGTTAATTAAAGTATTTTAACATGCAGAGTTTGTTAAAACACTGTATGGCTCAACAAATTCAACTAAACCTGATAAAAAGAAACTTAAACATTGTTTTCACACAAACTGATAAAAATCACACAACATATGCACATCATAAATCTGTGAAAAACACCAAGGATGACAGGTTGTAGTGAAAGCAGATTTTTTTCTCCAGCAGCCATTAGACGATGGTCTGAAGGATGAATCTGGGGTCAGCGCTGTCGATTTATTCTGGAAGAGCCTTTGTGTCAGGCTGGGATCCGGCTGGAAAAGTATTTGAAATAATCAATACGAGATGCAGAAGATTTCAGTGAAGAGCAGCAGGTTGTAAAAGTTTAACTGATTTATTTTAAGACAGAATGAATGGAATGTAGTTCAAACAGATCAGGTTGAACTATTAGCAAAGAGGCCCGATCAGGACGGTTTTATTTATTCGTTTCAGATTTGTTCAACAATGTCTGGAGTGAAGGAAGAAAAACAAGCTGCAGCAGGATTTTATTCTGATTTTCCTACATTTCTACCTCAAAAATTTATATTTTTCAGTCAAACTGTGCAGATAAAGTTGGTTAAAAGTGGAAATTTTATTTTTTAGAAAATGGAAAATCTTTTAACAGACCGATGAAAAGGATAATTTTGTTCCTTCTCCTGACTAATACCTTTATTTAATAAAATGTTTTCTACACACGGTTTTCATTTGGTTGACTGTAGTTTATCTGAACAGTGTTTGTGTTCAATTAAAGGTGGAAAAAGTTTTAAATTATTAATAATGGTAATTTTTTTTTTCACAAAACTTGACATGTTTATGATTAATCTAAATCAGAACCTAGATGTTGAATTTATTCTGATTTTATGACCTACCAACACAAAGTAGAGCGTTATTCTGAAGTGAAAATAAAAGATTCAAAGTTCAAAAGTTTTTACACATAAAACATAAAACCTCAGTTTACCCACCACCCCTTTTACTCACATGTCCCTAAATAAAACACATCCAACTGCCTCCAGAGTTAGACTCCATAAATCTGACTTTTATGTTTGAGGTTTGTCACAAACTACAAAGCAACATGTGGAAGTGATCAGATGACACCAGAATGGCCTAGTCAAAGTCCAGATAAATACATTTACAAACAATTGTATCAGGTTTTTGTAATTATCTAAACCAAAAAAGAAATATTTCTGCAAATTTTCATTTAAAGAATTTGTTTTTAAAAAGTAAAACTGGTTATTTGAGGAAAACTAAATCAGATATGATCACTTCAGATTCAAACCTAAAGTGTCGCACATGTTGGTTTTAAGAAAAAAACAAACAACTAACACGACACATCATTTAAAAAAACAGTGTACACAAAGCATACAATGTTTTTTAACTTTTCTGAAAACTTTTTCAGAAAGTTTTCAACCAATCCGGCCAGATCATTGATGTCAACATGCCACACCCACAGGGGGCAGTGTCGCGCATCATGTCAGCCAATCACATCGCTTCCAATAACCGCCACTTCCTGTAGAAATTAAACACGGCGCTAGGAGTTTTAAGTTGTTTCATTTTTGCCCAGGAGGTTCATTAAGCTACTTTTAAATTGAGTATTAGAATATAAATGTAATAAAACACGAGACCATTTGGAATCAAGTCAATGTGGATATATTGGCCCAACATTTGTCACAGACTATTTGGATTTAATTTCTGCTTTCCCTTGAGCACACACAAATACAGATGCAGTTTCATTTTAAATCTTCTCTTTGGTCAGAGTTTTTACTGGTATAAAACAAAGTTTTCATGGGAATCAAACGTATAAAAATGAATTAATTTCCGCAGATATCGGCCTAAGTTTCTGAACTGCCGAGTAAACAACGGATCTGGGTTCAACACTTTGTGTCTGCTGATATTTGTTGTTCAAGAAGCAAAGATTTATGCAGACTCCAGATGGAGGTTAAAGGTCAATGCTGAAATGCATTGACCCCAGGCAGGAACCAGCAGCCATCTTGGTCAGGTGTTTCCTGTGCAGTGAATCAGCATGACGGAGCTGATTGTAAGTCAGTCAGCTGTCAAATCTGATGTGAGTCGTTGGGCCCGGATCGGCGGCGGCGGCGGCGTTGAGGCCGTGTTTATCCAACATGGCAGAGCAACATGCTGGCGCTCTAATGAAACCCGCGCCGCTCCGCAGGACGTCTCAGCCATGAACCACAAACTGCAACAAAATATAGGAACACAATCAAATATCTTATTTTGAAAGCAAAGGAAGTTGAACTAAAATCATGTTGATTTTAGTTTGTAAAATGAGCTGGACAGAGAAATTTGATTAATCACTTTTCAT
This sequence comes from Poeciliopsis prolifica, assembly GCF_027474105.1. NCBI lineage: Eukaryota > Metazoa > Chordata > Actinopteri > Cyprinodontiformes > Poeciliidae > Poeciliopsis > Poeciliopsis prolifica. The sequence continues at coordinate 1,304,613 of NW_026562416.1, read as the reverse complement.
TCAATCAATCAATCAAGTTTGAGTAGCAATGAGTGATTTAGATCATAAAATACAAAAATACAAAGTCCTGAAAACATCTTATAATCTACAACTGTGAGACCAGGAACAAGCATTACATTTTGATGAGAGCCATGATCAAAATCATCAATACACATGAACATGTTGGTCAATGTTTCATTTATTGTGGTTCAAAAGCCTCCAGCTGAGTTTTAGTCCAGATTTAAAGGAAATGTTTGACACTTTCTGGAAGTTTGTTCCAGATCTGTGGAGCATAGAAGCTGGATGCTGCTGGTGGGGGATTCTGTTGCAGATATTCGATGTAGATGCTGCACAGAGCCAGAAAGAAGAGATAAAATCTCCGTGTTGGTGTGGAAGAGGCAGAGTTTAGTGGAAGGAAAAACTCATATTTCAATAAATGTTTGTATTTCTGGATGCTTTAGTGTGATAGATTTGTTAAGTTTTGTGAGTTTTACTGTTTGTTGTTGAGGATGAACTGAATCCATAAGCCGGCGTTCGTCTGTTCAACCAATCAATTCATGTTTAGTGAATGTTTTACTTTAACTAGCCACCTTCAGCTCTACACAGGAAGTCTGTTCCTGATGTCCACATTGAAATGATTCTGGTCCAACGTTTCCACTCTGCTCTCGTCTGTCCACAGGACTTTGTCCCACAAGTCTTGTCCAAATTTGCTGAGCTCGTTCCGGCAGCCATCTTGTTTCTACAGAAAAGCCTTTCTCCTCTTTACCTCCAAACATTTTATCAGCACAAAAGTATTTTTATTTTAACCTACCCAATAAACTACATATTAACCATTTTAATTAAACAATTCTTTTAAAAATCTTATTATTTTTCTATCTGGTCCTAATGAGGTTGCTCCATTTGAGACATTTTGTTATAATTTTTTTAATATGTTTTAAAATATTGGGCATTTTGAGGCTGATTCCCCTCATTCTCACCTAATGGTAGAAATAAAGTTGAGTCATTTCTTGTAAAATGAAAGGCAGTTGAACTAGAAAATATTTAGTTTGTCCTCAGCAATTAAATCAGGATTGAGGTCAGAGTTCGTCTGAAAGCAACTTTTAATAAAGAAATTAAAAGCAGATCTGGATGTAGAGAATAACTAGTTACCGTGGCAACATAGTTAACATTTTTTACAAGTAAATCCTTTAAAAGTCGTAGTTTTAAATTATTAATTTAGTCTTGAATTTTGTTCCAGCAGGGCTCAAAAACAAATCAGCTGCAAACGGCCCCCGCACCTCACTTTGAAAACCCTTACTGGAGCCACGCTGCCTCGGCCTCCAGGCCCGACTCCAGCTCCACCCGATTCCAGCTCCACCCGACTCCAGCTCCACCCGACTCCTGCTCCACCCGATTCCAGCTCCACCCGATTCCAGCTCCACCCGACTCCAGCTCCACCCGACTCCTGCTCCACCCGACTCCAGCTCCACCCGATTCCAGCTCCACCCGACTCCAGCTCCACCCGGCTCCTGCTCCACCTTGCTCCAGCTTCACCGGATTCCAGCTCCACCCGGCTGCATGCAGCAGGTTCTCTAATGAACAGTCAACAGAGCTGTACCGTAAACACACGACTTCCTGGGAAAATACGGAACCAAACCTGAAAGATGTCAGTTTCTGCTCAAGGTGTTTGAAACGGGGCCTCACAGCACCAAGGTCGAGGGTTCAAATCCCTACCAGGCCTGGACCGGTTCCTCCAGGAAACCTTTCAGTTACACACAAATATGCCTTCATTACATGAGCAGGAACTGGACTTTAAATGAGTCCATAAAATAAAAAGGACGACTTTCATGGCAAATAACTTTGGTTTAATTTTGGTGGTAATACAACTAACATACAACTTAACAGCAAGAAATAGTTTAATTATTCCTTTATAATGATTTATAAAGGAATAATAAAGGAATGATTATAAAGGAATATAAACTATTCCTTTATAATCATTTATAAAGGAATAATTATCTCAATTGGCAGATTATTCCACTTATAAGATATTTCTCATGTTATAAGTGAAATAATCTGTCAATGGAACTTTTTCATTAAAATAAGGAATTGTCGACTCTAAAGTTGTAACTTATGAGTTACTTTTGTCTCATTTTGAGTGAACTAAGATATTTCCATTAGAAACTGGACAAAAACACTTTGTGTTTTTGCAGTGTTGTGTTGCTTTGTCACCCCTAATTTAGTGGAAGGTAAAACTCTGTTTTTCTGGGAAATTGTTTCTGTCACGTTTTATTTGTTTTTCAGTTTTACTGGTCATTAAATAAATCTCAAGTTGCTGAGTCAGCGTCTGTGAGCTGGTATTTATCAGCCAACTTCCTCCTGTTCGACCAATCAGAGTGAAACATGTCAGTTTTTTATGTCATTCCAGATCTTTGTTCATCACCTTATTTGCCTCTATGAAGGTCCGTTCTGTTGGGATTGCTATGTACAGCTTAATGTGTAAATTCTGTAATCTGAAGAGTTTTTTCCATTTCCTGCTACAAACTCATTCTGCATGATATGAATTGAGCTTTAACAATTATCCAAGTTCGGTTCTGGTTTCTGCATGTGACAGAAAGATGATGAGCCACCATATTTGTTGGCAAACTGGGGAAAATGAAGCCTGAAAAAAAAAATGTTCCTTTTTTATTGCGAGGAAAATAGTCAGTACTTTATTTAACAGCCAACAGAAATAGATTAAAAAGTAAAGTACAAGTAGCAATGCTTTAATACGACGTCCAACATTAGGAAGAGTATTTCTCCTCGAAGAAGATTCAAAAGTTGACGATGTTAAACTTCTCACATAAATTTCAGTTTTTTTCTCAAAAGTTTGTGAAATAAATCTCAAAACGTGAGTTTTCTTTATGGAAAGTTCAATCTGAAATTTCCTCATTTTTTCTAGAAAATTTCTGACATTGATGTCAAAATCCTTTTTTTCTTTGACAAATTTTCAAACTCAGAAATTTCCAAAGGTTTTCTAGAACTTTTAAGGCTTTCTGACAAAAAATTTACTGTTTTTCTGTCTATAATGGCCCTGAAACACAATGGCAGCTTAAAAAACATGTTTAACTGAAATATTAAAACAGGCAAATAGTATGAACAAGAGGTCTCACTCTGACATAAATTACACGTCTGTTTCTGGAGCATTAAGTGAGTCTTTTGGTCATTGAGCTCATAGGAATCTGACAGTGGAGTTACTGTAGAACATCATCATTCAGGTAGAAGGGAAGCGTTTTACGACTCTTCAATCATCTTTACCGATCAGTTATCACCCAAACAAAGAAGAATCATGTTCTGCTTCGACCAAGACTGAAAAGGTCAAAGGTCAGCACAAAGCAAAACAAGCGTCTGAAGAATCTCCCTCATGTCCTCGGCTCTGACTGCCACCCGGTTTCCTCCCGTTTCTGTCAGATCTTTTCCAGAATCAGAGTTTTGAGACTTATTGTTCTCAGTAGAACAATAAGTCTAATGAGACTTATTGTTCTCAGAATTTAGGTGGAGATGGAGAACTTATTGTTCACAGAACAAAAAGTCTTATAAGGACTTATTGCTTGATCCAGACTTATAATGTTACTGTTATTACTTAATACTTAACTACTGACAACTAGCAAACACACTGTAAAAATGAACTAAAACTAAATGAATTGGACAAAAAGTCACAATGAAATAAAACTAGGCCATAATGAAGAACCCTAAGCAATTTAACCCGGATTCTCAGTTTATAAAGAAACAAAAGCATCAGTGGAGCCTCTGAGTGGCCAAACAAACCGGTCCAGGTGAGACGTGGGGGGAGAAGGTGGAGCATCAGGATGGGCTGAGCTTCACCTGCAGTAGAAAACCCGATCCCGGCTGGCAGGACGCCAGAACCGGGCCGTCATGCTCTCTGAGGAACAGCGTCCGGATGTTGGGACAGGAGTCAAAGGTCAGGAGGAATGAGAGCACGGATCTGAGCGGCTGAAAGGAAGCAGACGTTTTCCAGCAAACATGGCGGCGCGATGGAGGTCGGCGCTGCTCCTCTGCCTGCTGATGGCGGCTTCCAGCCTGGCCAGCAGCGAAACCTCGGAGGCCTCCAGCAGCGGGAACGAGACGTCGGGGTCCGGGCACGAGACGCCGGCCATCCAGACGCTGCCCATCGTAACGTGGAAATGGCACCATGTGGAGACGCCGTACCTGGTGGCGCTTTGGGTCCTGGTGTCCTGGCTCTGCAAACTGGGTGAGTCCAGAAAAACTAGAAAACGTCACAAACACACAAAACTTTCTCCATCAGGTCTGGAAGAAAAGTTAAATTTTCTACCTGTCAAAAATCATCAAGAATAAAAAAATGAAACAGAAGAGCTTAAAAAAACTGGACTGAGCAGAACTAAAGTGAATTAAAATATTTTCTACTAATACAAAATGTATTTTTGGTGCAGAAACTTAAATTCCACTGACAATTATCTACATTTTCCAGACAGAAACCAAAACAACTTCTTATTTAGCTCATTTGTTTTTTAAATTCTATTTATGATAACATTTAAACTTTCAGGGCATCTTTTAAAGTTTGACTTGCTTTTATTAATTTGACATAGTTTCTGCAACAAGAGAAAACAGTTTGAGCGTCAAAATGATTCTTTGAGTTATTTTGATGAAAGCAGGACATGAAGGAGCTTTTATTTAGAGTTTCAAAATGCAGAACTTTAAACTTTAAATATCACCTGGAAACATCTCTACAGTTTGTTCTGTGAAGACGACTCCATTATTTCACTCACATCCGGAGAGTCTTTAGCCAAGATTGAGAAACATGAAGGTCAATCATTACTGACGACTTAAAAACCTCCTGAAGGGACGTCCAGCGCGCACCAGTGACCTCTGACCTCTGCTCCATCGTACAAAACTCTGTCTCGGTAAAACTGAAAAATCTGTTAGGGACCGGAAAGAGCAAACAGAGCAAGGAGCGAGGAGTGACTGAGTAACCAGAGCGGTCCGTCACTCCCACCGCCGGCTCCACTACAAAAGGCTGCGGTCCGGGTCGGGAACGCTCCGGGTCGGGAAAGCTCCTGAGCCGCGACGCTTCAGGAACGAGGATGACCAACGGCAGATAGGAGGACAGCAGAGCGGCTCCTGATTGGTCCCCATCATGATGATCCTGGTTTTGCTGCTCTGCTGCATCTCGGCTGCGGCGCCGCAGGAATCCCATCATGAACACAGCGGCGGACGCAACGCCACCGGAATCCCCATCGTCTCCTTTAAATGGCACCATGTGGAGCCCCCCTACCTCGTTGCATTGTGGGTAATGGTGTGCTTCTTTGGCAAACTCCGTAAGTGAAGGGTCCGAAATGTTACCTTATCAACAAAAATAAGAATATTTTTCATCTATTTTGCTCTCTTATAAACAATCCATAAAAATGATTTCCATTTTAGAAACTTTAAATAAAATGCTTTTAAAAGACAGAATAGACGTTCCTCCGTTTATCCCTCAGATCTGTCCTCTCCAAACTCCTGTGGATCGATAGTCTGCAGGATCCTGAAGGTCGTAAAGTTCGGTCTGCTGCATCTTTTTATATCACTTCTATTTCTTTTGTAATACTCAGACTTCTTCTCTTTTTTTTTTTTAGAAAAATAAAGCTTGAGTCACACCTGGTGAGGTGAAATAATATTTTGCAAAGGGAAAAGTTGAATGGTTTCATTTGTCCTCTGGCTGGTTAATCATAAATCTGAACAAAGTGGTGCGTCTCAGACCAGCAGTCGATGATTTGCAACCTGACAGACGTTGTTCATACACGCTTCGGTTACAGTAAAACTGACAGTTATAGCATATTACTTTTTTATTTTGTAAATCTACGTTTGTCTGTTTGCTCCAAATGTTTATGTTTTCAGCTCGCTAAAACTGGTAAACTGGTGATTCACAGGCAGCTAAGTGTTTAGCTTAGCTTGAATCTAAACAGCTCCAACATTTGAGTTGACAAGAAAAAAAATTAAATTCTGACTTTGTAAAGTCAAAATTTTCCTAGGAAAACAACTTAGAAATTTAGATAAATTACAGGAAATTCAATAAAAATAAATTCTTGAAGGCTTGAGTTTAATCATAACATTTTGGAGTTTTTCTGGCTAGTTGTTGACCTTTAAACTCAGAAAGTTCCATGTTTCTTTTTCAAAAAATTGTGAGATAAAACTCAAAATTACAGATTTTTTTATTGTAAGTTTCTGACTTTTCAAGATCAGAGATTAATCTAAATATTTCTCTGTTTTTTAGATGAATGTCATTTTTCCCTCCTACTGGCCCAAGCAGCCTTTTTAATGCAGCTTTTATTTTCTGCTGTTTGCTTTGTTTTATGACTGTAGTTTATAAATGTTTGGCATATTCAGCATCCTGAGCCTCCGTTCCAGTAGGTGGCAGTAAGGCGCATCTAAACGTGGCTTGGCAACCGTTTTAAAAGAACAGCCTGGTTTGCTGCCGATTTCTGTTCAGAATAATTAAACAAAGACGTGTAAGCTGAGGACATACTGACTGGTTTGGCCTCGTTGTGCTTTCACTGACTGTCCCGTCTGACCTGTCCCCCTCCAGTCATTGAGGCCAACCACAATGTCACCAATTTCATCCCGGAGAGCGCGTTGCTCATCGGCTTCGGCTTCATCCTGGGCGGGATGGTGTGGGGCGCGGACCAGGCCCAGACCTTCAAGCTCACCCCGACCGTCTTCTTCTTCTACCTGCTGCCGCAGATCATCCTGGACACCGGCTACTCCATGCCCAACAAGCTCTTCTTCACCAACCTGGGCGCCATCTTGGTTCACGCCGTCATCGGCACGTGCTGGAACGCCGCCACGTTGGGGCTGTCGCTGTGGGGGTGCCACCAGGGCGGAGCCATGGGTAACTAGAGTTTCTATTGGACCAGCTGTTGACTTTTGCTTTGAAATGCAACATAAAATCTATGCTTTTTTATTTTTGTGGGAAAAATTGATGAAATGTGGATTTCAGATTAGATTTTCAAAATAACAAAAAAAAGCAAATATTTTTCATGCATTTGTTTTATAATTTGAAATTAGCTTGTGCCATGAAACTAGCACAACAAAATTCAAATTAGAATTTGAAGTTTTCTTTAAGATCTTCAATAAAACTATTTTACCAAAACAAAAATAATGTAAAATAATAAGTCTTACAAAATAACTGAATAGATTTGAGGAAAAGTCTCATTTTAAATGGATAATTGTCATGTGATTTTTCCCTGACTCTTGTCTTGCAGGCGACATTGACATCGGGCTGCTGCAGTACCTGCTGTACGGCAGCCTGATGGCCGCCGTTGACCCTGTCGCCGTCATCGCCGTGTTTGAGCAGGTTCACGTCAACGAGGTGCTGTTCATCCTGGTGTTCGGAGAGTCGCTGCTCAACGACGGCGTTACGGTGGTTTGTACATGTCCACACGAAGCTGCAGACCTGCTGCGGAAACTAAAACATCTTTATGGATTTTATATATGAACCACATGCGAACATTGTCTAATGTCACTAAAAGACTTCTGAATGAAGTGGAGATTTGAGAAAAATTACAGCCCATAAGAAATAATATATATAACCACATACTTGCTCTGACGTGTGGGTTGTTACAAGGATTCTGATTGGCTGACAGGTTTTAGCTTTGCACTACACTGCCCCCTATGGGTTTGGCATGTTTAAAACAACACTCAGGAACACATTAGTGTCTTCATGTTGATAGAAACCTTTCTATGGCATCGTAGATAGAAAGGTTTTGTAGATGAAAAAAATACATTTCCCCATTAATATTGAGAATAATGTCAGAAATTTTCTAGAAAATATTTGAAAATTTCTGAGCTCAAAGAGTTAAAAATTTGCTCGAAACTCTCAGAAAGGTTGAAATTAATCTTTAAAAATTTTATTAATAACAGTTCTGAGCTCCCAATGTCTAAATTGTTCAAGCAGTTTTCAAGTTTCAGAATTAAATAAATTGTGAAAAAAAACCTCAGAATGTTTGAGAAAAATCCAAAATTTGCAAGGAAAAACTTTCAAATTTTGGAATTGTTAGAAAAACCTTTTTAAAAACGTTTTTTCAAACGTTTTTTCAAACGTTCAGAGATTAATCTCATAATCTTTGTTTTTTTGTGCATATTATTAATTTTTAAAACATTGTAGTGGAGATATATGTTTTTAACGACACAGGAGGTGTAAACAGCTTCGGCCTCTTTTTTCTGTACTTGATCCGAACACCCGGACTTTAAATCAACGTTCACCAGTTGTTTCTCATTGTTAGGTGCTTTTCAACGTCTTCGACGCGTTCGTGTCTCTTGGAGGAAGTGCAATCGATGCTAAGGAGATCATCAAGGGAATAAGTGAGACATTTAAAGAGTTTTTATCTGGGAACGATGTGACCTGGTGAAGGCGGATAACCATGAATCTCTTCTATTTTTCTCAACAGTTTCCTTCTTTGTTGTGGCGTTCGGCGGTTCCCTGTTGGGCTTTGTGTTCGGCCTGCTGATATCTCTGTTGAGCAGATGCACCAAGAACATCCAGATCATTGAGCCGGGCTTCATCTTCGTCCTGGGATACTTGGCCTACCTCACCGCCGAGATGCTGTCACTGTCGTCCATCCTCTCGTGAGAAATCTGTTAAATAGATCAAATCTGGCCAAAATCAGCACTATGGACGTGAAGCTAAGGAGATTTTGTTCTTGATCTGAAGGATCGTTTTCTGTGGCGTTTGCTGTCAGAAGTACATGAACTCCAACATGGACGAAAACTCCATCCAAACAGTCCGTTACGCCATGAAGGTCTTCGCCAATGGCTCAGAAACCATCATCTTCGTCTTCCTCGGCATCTCCGCCATCGATAAGACCATCTGGGTCTGGAACACGGGCTTCATCCTCCTCACGCTGCTCTTCATCCTCATCTACAGATTCATCGGTGAGAGTTTCTGGCCTTCGTTGTCTGAGAGGGAAATCGACCAGTCGCGGACCTGACCCTTCCTGCTTATGTTTCAGGTGTGTTTTTCCTCACCTGGATCCTGAACAGGTACCGACTCGTCCCCATAAGTTTTGTTGACCAGATAATTATGAGCTACGGTGGCCTGCGAGGGGCTGTGGCTTACGGACTGGCAGTGAATCTGAATGAGGCAAAGATAAAGGAGAAGAACCTGATGGTGTGCACGACTCTCATCGTCGTCTACTTCACCGTGATTCTCCAGGTGAGCGTTCACGGTTGGTTGGTTGTTTCCTGTCACATGACGGTCCCTTCAGACCATCATTTATTCAGACACTTTCATCTTCTCTGCTCCAAAAATACATAAACACAACTTTCTGTATCGACTCCATCATGCATCTGATCCATCCAGTCAGCAACAGGAAGTTCTTACAAAACAGGAAGTAATTCTCCAACAAGAATTTTAAAAAGTGGTAAAAAGATATTAAAACAATACATTTCTGTATTAGCGCAGCAGTTTCACCTCACACTAAAAATTAAGGGAAATCCAGCCTTTATAATTTATTCTGTGGGGGGAAAATGCAAGTACAAAAATGATAATTTGCTTTACAAAAATGGGCACCACTTTACAATATGGCTCCCCTCATAGATGGCTAATAAATAGTTTAGAAATATGTTATTGATTCATCTCTAAACACCTTGTGCTGCCTTGATTCTCATGTTGTTTTGTGTATTTCTGACTTGCAGGGAGTGACGATGAAACCTTTGGTTCAGTGGCTGAAAGTGAAGCGAGCCGCAATCGCTGAGCTCACACTCATAGAAAAAGTACAGAACAAGGTAAATATCTGAATGAAAGAGTCCGAGTTCGACATTTTTCAACCTGGGACCCCAATAATATAAACATATGTCGCTAAGCTAGCCTAGCAGCTAGCATAGGAGCTAGCATAGCAGCGCCGAAACGCTAACCCAGTAAAACGATTACTTCTCTCCTAAAACAAAATGAACATAAGACCATTAAATGAAATAAGGTGTTTTATAAGTTCAGAAACGTTTTGGGGATCATATCCATGTGCTTGGTGGATGTTGTAACCTGTTAATAAACTAAAATAAGGCCATTTACTCCTAATGCTCTTCTTCATCCACCTGTGAGGGCAAAGCAGGGAAAAATGCGCGGGAAGCACTGCCACCCAGTGGTGTAAGTGGTTATTGCGCCTTAATTCAACTCCAGCCCTTTTAATTCCGTTAAAATGTGTTAAATTCTTAAATTATCAGTGAAACAAAACAATGTGTGTCACATTTAATTTTAGTAATTTGTTACATGTTGGATTTATGTTCAGGTATATTTAATTATAACTTGGAAATTTAAAAAGAATATTTTTTAAAAAATCCAATGAGAAATCTCACAAGCCCCACATTGAAGATCTCTGATTGGGAAGCTACAAAGTCTGTCATTTGTCTTGTTTCAGGTGTTTGAACACATGCTGATTGCTATTGAGGACATTTCAGGACAAATAGGAGACAACTACATGAGGAATAAGTAAGAACAGGAGACAGGCTTGTTGTAAATCCAACACCAACCTCAGGAGTTACAGTGGATTCTTGCTTGAAGGTGGAGGAACTTCGAGGAGAAGTGGATGTCGAGGCTGTTACTGAAGCCGTCTGAGAGGAAGAAGCAGGACCGCCTCTACAACGTCTTCCACCAGCTGAACCTGCAGGATGCGATGGAGTACGTGAAAGAGGTGAGGATGTCCCTTTGACCCCAGGGCGCCGATCCGCGGGGCGCCGATCAGCGGGGCGCCAATCCGTAAGGCGCCGATCCGCGGGGCGCCGATCCGCCGCTCTCCACAGGGAGGCTGCAGGTGGTGAAACGTCATCTCGCTCTCGTTTTATTTCAGGGTGAACGCAGAGGCTCACTGGAGTTCATCCGCAACGAAAGCGCGTTTGTTGACTTCAAGAAGAAGTTTGGGGAAGACTACGAAGAGGCAATGCCAGACTTCATGACGGATATGGCCAATGATCAGGGCGGAGCTTTGGCGATGAGGTGAGAGAACGACTCCAAACGCTTCCTTCAGGTTTTCCTTCCAAACCTCCAGATGTTCCTCGGGTCTCCTAATGCTCTCGATGCGTCTCCGAAGGTCAATGACTGTTAGGTGCAGAAATATGTTTTCAGGTTTTTTTTTTTCAAAGTTTTTGGAGAAAATTTCTGAATTTAATCTCAAAATCTGAGCCTCTCTAGCGAATTTTCAACGTTTGAAGCTCAGACATGTCCTTGTTTTTTTCTAGAAAATTTCTTATTTTCAAAACTTCTGAATATTTTGGCAGAAATGATCTCCTCCATTTTTAAAATATGAATGTCTAGAATAAACCACAGATGGTGAAGAACTTGCATATCAAATTAAACGTTATAAATATATTTTGTTGTTGAGCTTAGATGTCTATTTATTCAATAATTTAGCAGGTGAAAATGTTTCCAAGTTGAAAATGTTGATTATTTTGACCCTACAATTACAAAAAGGTAATGAAAGAAACAAAACTGATCAGATTTTGGCAGAATTTCCTTTTTCTCGTGTAAAGCAGCATGAACAAAACCAGTAACAATCCTGTTTGTGCCTGCAGGAGCGAGCCGGTGCCGTCGGTCAGTTTGGAGCTGCATGAGCAGAACATGAGGGGCCTCAGAGAAGCAGAGGGCATCAACTCTCACCACTTGCTGGACCAGCATCTCTACAAAGGCCGGAAGCAGGTCGGCCCGTCCAGCAGGCTGGAGCTGCGGCTCCAATGCCCCAAACACCAAATCCGTCCTCATTTCTGACGCTTTCCGGCCCACAGCACCGGTACCGCTTCAGCCGCAACCACTTGGACATCAACCAGGATGAAAACGAGGTGCAGGAGATCTTCCAGAGAACCATGAGGAGCCGCCTGGAGTCCTTCAAGTCCGGGAAGATGGGCGTGGCGCCACCGAAGACCATAACCAAGCACACAAAGAGAGAGCCGAAGGTCCAGCCCTCAGTTTGATTGAACAGGAAACTTGATTTAAGAGCCTCCTCTGCTGCGTATATTTATACACTCTTAAAGTTAAACTTTTCTGTTTCCATTGCAGATGCCAAAACAGCACCACTCTGGAGACGAAGGTTAGCATCTGAAACCAACTGCACCAGATTTAACATTTCAAGTACCGAGATCTGAAAACCCAAACACAACCTGAGACAGAAATAAACCGAAGAAGTTTAACCAGTTTGGTGCTGCAGGTTAACCTGCCAGCAGGCCTTAAAGCCGCAGTGCCCCTCTGCCTTCTCGCAGCGCTAACTGGGAACAACCAATCAGAGACAGGAGGCGGGGCTTAATGCTGTTAATTACATTATGGTGTGGCGCCTCTTGTCCTCTCTCCTTCTATCCATCGCTCTCTGGTACGTTGCAGCTAGCACAGTCTGTTATAAATGCTAATGCTAGTTAGCATTCGCTAGAGACCAGACATAGCAACGGGGTGGACCACGCCTAGCGACGGGTCGACCGCGCCTAGCGACGGTTGACGCCGTCTCTCCTCACTAATATAGGAGTTTCTCACTCAAACTCAAAGGTAACGTCCTTTTTGTTCATGTTGTCTAAAAACAGCGCTATGTTTTTCAGATTTTGAGTTCTCAGAAGGAGACGGCGCTTCAGGCTACGATGCTTCCTTCCCCATGAGAGTCAGCTACAGAGCCGGAGGTAGATCATCGGCACCATCCATTCCTTTACGTTGTGAACTCATTTTGACCCGGTTTCTGCGTTTCCCTGCAGCCGGAGTGGAGAACCCCGCCTTCATACCGGACCTGGACCCCTCCTCGCCGCTGCACATCCCCCCCTGGCTGGCGGACGCCGAGCTGGAGGTGAACCCGGTGGCGCCGTCGGAGCGCGCCCAGGTGAGGACACCCGGATACCTCCACCGCCCTCAGACGAGAGGGCGGTCCGGTGAGTCCGTCCGGGACCAGGACCCGTCAACACCACCGCCCCCACCTTATAGAGACGATGACCACCTGTAGCGCCGCCACAGGAACAGGAAATGACTTCAGACTTTGGATGAATGCCAGGATGTCAACCGGAGGATCAAGTGAAACTGTTTTGAGGATGAACAGCTTCCTGCAGACAGTGCTTCTGGAGGTTCCTGTCTCTGAATGTGACGCAGAGACCTTTGAAAATGAAGTTATGGTTTTAGGAGGGTTTATGATCAAAGGGACATAAATCAAATCTATGATCTGAATTTCAGTCTATTATTTTTGCTGAGAGTTTAACATAAAATGCTGTAAAAAACCTCTCATGTTTGACACATTTATGTATTTATATCAGTTTGTAAAGCCAGACATGCAGAGGACAGCTTGATATTTAATCCATGTGTGAATGAAAATATCCTTTAGAAATAAAATGAATAATGTTTTGGTGGAGTTTATTTAAACTGGATAAATGTTCTCTGCAGCTGAGAACCAACACGGTTTGTTATGCACATAAACGTTCAAATCTCAGCATGAAACGTCTTTAAAGAAGTATTGAAACTGATGACACTCTGCGAAAATCACGTTGATCACAAAACTGAATTGCAAGTTATTTTATAATGCTAACATCAACAATGTGTTTCCAGTTGAATTGAAGGGGAGATTGTTTCATGGTTACAACAGTACAAAAAAAAACTTGGTAATTTGTGCGTGTTTTTGTGTTCCACTGTTGTATGAAGGGTTTTAAAGCCCCCATGCTGCCCCCAGCCTCCAGGTTGTGTGTTACGGCCCTGTAGTGCACAGATCTGCGGCTCCGCAGCTCAGATGGCTGCACAGATGAATGACACTTATACTGTATTAATATTAATAATTATAATGACGTTTAATTGAACAACTTTAGGGAGTTATTGATTTGTAGCTGTTTCCATGTTTATTGCTGTTCTTATTAGACTCGATGTTTGTTGTTTTCTGGAGCGCAACGCGAAGCTTAACGTCATCCAGAGGTTAAATATTCACATGAACAAAGACAAAAGGGAGGGATCATCCGGGAAATAATGGACAAAAACTGACTGGATGACAAATTCTGATTATTAAGCCCAAAAACCGCAACTCATTAAATCTGCAGCGACTTTAGAAAGAAACGAGGCCAAAGCTGCTATATGCGGAATTGGCTGCGCCACTGTTTCTGTCGCATAGCAACTGCGGTCAATCCCCAGGAGGCGAAGAGGAAATAAAATGACAAAAAGAAAAAAGTCATAAAGTGGTTTCGATAAGCAGGCCTAACTGCAGTCTGACTACCTGATTTCAAATAGAAACGTCAGGAACTGCACACGGGTTTGTCTTTTACCTCCATAAACATAAATTGTGCCTCCACCTGGGCTGAAAGCCTCGAGCGTCACTAAACGTTCTGCCATTTCTGAGGAGGAACCTGAAAGTTGATCTCTGCTCCGATTGATGATGAACAATGAAACCACTCGTGCTGCAGTGACTTCAAGTGCAACTGTTGCATTGTGGGGAATGTAGTCTTGATGCGGACCGGGCCGGTTCTAATAATAATAATTAAATATCATCCAGGGGCCACAGATGATTAATTGACTCACAGGACTTTCACATATGTGGTCTATGCACTTTCTGTCTCTCTCTGTCGATACATTTACTGTAAAAATATGTATATCCAAGTATGCGGCATTGAGTCATAGGCTTTCTTGTAATCAATCCAAGCCATGCACAGGTTGGTGTGTCGGGTTTTGCAGTCTCGGGCAAAAAAACCAATTCCCTTCTCACCCACCGCGGGTGGTTCTTATCCTCTGAGCTCGGGTCCTCTACCAGAGGCCTGGGAGCTTGAGGGTCCTGCAGTATCTTGGCTGTGCCAAGGACTGCACATTTCTGGACTGAGATGTCTGATGTTGTTCCTGGGATCTGTTGTAGCCACTGCTCCAGTTTGGGGGTTACTGCCCCGAGGGCCCCGATGACCACAGGCACCACTGTGGTCTTCACCTTCCAGGCCCTCTCCAGTTCTTCCCTGAGGCCCTGGTATTTCTCCAGTTTCTCGTGCTCCTTTTTCCTGATGTTGCAATCACTTGGTATTGCTACATCTACCACAACGGCTTTCCTCTGATGTTTATCCACTACGACAATGTCTGGTTGGTTCGCCATTACCATTCTGTCTGTCTGGATCTGGAAGTCCCACAGGATCTTAGCTCTGGCGTTCTCCACCACCTTTGGGGGTGTTTCCCACTTTGATCTCGGGGTTTCCAGTCCATATTCTGCACAGATGTTTCTGTACACTATGCCTGCCACTTGGTTATGTCGCTCATGTACGCTTTCCCTGCCAGTATCTTGCACCCTGCTGTGATGTGCTGGACTGTCTCAGGGGCCTCCTTGCACAACCTACACCTTGGGTCTTGTCTGGTGTGGTAGATCTGGGCCTCTATTGCTCTGGTGTTTAGGGCCTGTTCCTGGGCTGCCAGGATGAGGGCCTCTGTGCTGTCCTTGAGTCCAGCTTTTTCCAGCCATTGGTAGGATTTACTGATATCAGCCACTTGGGTTATTTGCTGGTGGTACATCCCATGTAGGGGCTTGTCCTCCCATGATGGTATCTCTGGCACCTCAACCTCCGTTCCCTGTTGTCTGAGACATTCGCTGAGCACATTGTCTGTTGAGGCTTTGTCCCTGATGTATTTATGGATCTTAGTTGTTTCGTCCTGGACAGTGGTTCTCACACTCACTAGTCCTCTGCCTCCTTCCTTGCGGCTCGTGTACAGTCTCAGGGTGCTGGATTTGGGGTGGAACCCTCCATGCATGGTTAGTAGCTTTCTTATATATGTGTGTGTATATATATATATATATATATATATATATATATATATATATATATATATATATATATATATATATATATAGTTTTCAAAATGCTTTCCAATTAGTTTTGGTTCAGACTTCTAAAAGTCTGTTTTTGTTCCATGTTTACATTTTCTTTTTCCAAATCTGCCTTTAATGAATAAATGTGGTTGTCTTATTTTCTGTTTAAAGTTAGCAATAAAAATGTTGAAATAGATGAATTTGAGCAGTGATGTTGTTGAATGGGGGGAAGCCGCGCCCGGAGTGAACCCACACCTACACGGGGAGACATTTCCCCCCGTGCAGTCCTGGCTTTTTAATATTAAAATGTCCAATTAACATCATCTGAACCTCTTTATCCAATTATTCCCAATCAGCCAGCTTTGAAATCTAATGTGCTGGAGACATAATTTCATGTCTACAGTGGATGGACTTTATTTCTGTTTGTGAATTTCCGCAGAAGTGACGGAGATACAGCCTTCCTAAATCGTTTCCACAGAGATAATTTTTTCATGGGTCTTTCTTGATCACAGTTATCCTTCTCCTCAGCTGACTCTTCTGCAGCATGAGTCTCTGAGTCCTGACTTGATGTTTGTATTGTATCTTCATTTAATGTGACCTTTCTCTGTGGAGGTGATGTTCTCTGGTCTCTCTCTGGTCTCTGGTCTCTCTCTGGTCTCTGGTCTCTCTCCCCTTCTGTCCCCATTTCTGCAGAAGTCGTCTGGGGGATCTCTGCTACTATGTCTAAATCATTTCTTGGTATTTTAGTGTCTTCAATCAACTTGTTATTCGTCTCCACTGGGATGACAACAGCTTCCATTTCAGCTCTCATTGTCATCTGCTTCTTTTTCTGACATTTAGATTCAGTCAATTCTTCTGAAATGATCTGCTGAATGATCACTTCTTCTTTAGTTAGAATCTGGTTTATAACAGAGGCTGTCTGAAGCCCTTCTGCTTCTGAAACTCCCTGTTTACTGCTTGCTCCAGAAACCGTGTCATTATTTAAGGTTTCCAATTCAAAGCCAGGTTTCTTTGTCGATTCTATTCTGTTTTGACTTGTAGATATCTTGTACAGCTTTTTCTGCCCATCCTGGTACCCATTCAGATCAGCCCACTGAGTTTCAGAGGGCTGATCTCTTAGAAATAAAAATATCTCAACTTGCCTAAAAATTGTTTGTCGGACTGGTTTCAGATGGTATCTAGTGTCCAACACGTGTATAGCAGGTTGCATAGAAAGTGTTTGTCGAACTGGTTTCAAATGGTTTCTGGTGTCCAACACATGTATCTCAGGTTGCGTATAAATTGTTTGTCGGACTGGTTTGAGGCGGCATCTAGTGTCCAACACATGTATCGCAGGTTGCATAGAAAGTGTTTGAGGGACTAGCTTCAACTGATTGCTGGTTTCTTGTGCGTCTTGCTCTGTTTCCATTGCAGCAGACTTGTGATCAACTGTTTGTGGGCGATTTTCTGACTCTGTCTGAGTTTCAACAGAAACCATTGGACTCTTTCTTCGTCTTCTTACGGACAGTATTTTCCTCATCATGTCTTTCTGTTTTTTAATTTCAGCAGTTAGTTTCTTATTTATTGCAGACATCTCATCAAGTTGTTTCATGAGGTACTTCTGTACTGCAATATGGACCAGTTGAAATTCCATCAATTTGGCTACACACTCACACTTTGGATGACTTGTTACCTTTTCAGAGGGGTAAGGTGAAACCATTGAAACATTTTTTGTTCCAATGATATCAGGGAAAAAGCTTACATCTACATGAGGCTCTGAGTCGGGAGCGTTTTCCAAAATGTCTTCGGTCCGCTGCTGGGCAAAGCTGCCTGATGACTTTGTTGTTCTGCCAGAGGACCATTACTGATGTCTTCATTTCCAGCAAAAAACGACAGATCAATGCAAGCACCTTCCTCGGGGAAGGATTTCCACAACAGTGGGGTCTTCTTGTTGCGCTTAGTCTTAGAAAGCTGTTTGTCCCCTTTTTGATTGACTTTCTTTAGTGAGCTGGAGATGTTTTGCTCTTTGGCGTCCGGCTGTGTGGTAGAGATCGCCGTGCTGACAGGAAATCTTTCCTCTTTCAAGGATGCGCCTTCGTCACATTCTTGTGAAACCATTGAAAGATTTTTTGTACCAATGATCTCAGTGAAAAAGCTGACATCTACATGAGGCTCTGAGTCGGGGAGCGTTTTCCAAAATTAACGGACGCTGCTGGTGTTAAGAATTAAAAAGAGGAATAACTTGATTTAGCTCGTTAATTAATTCTTAGTCCCGAATTCCTGTGTCTGTGTAAGTGTGCAGAGAGAAAAGAGCAATCATACGACGTCAGACTTCAGATATTCAGAGTTTTATCCAGAGAAATTCAATCCAAGAAGAACTTTACAATAAGCATCTCACCTAGAGCAAAAGTCCAAGATATTACAAAACAGAGACAAAGAACTGAGTAAAAAAAGACAAAAGAATAACAGAAGATGCATCCTCTGGGAAACTCTCACTCAGCACAAAGAGATTCCAACTTCTGCTGTGAAACAAACCATTTTTTATAGAATGCATATTCTCCTCATTTAAATATATGCATTAGGAGGTGTGTTCTTTTCCTTTGTGTGGGCTGTCTTAATGTTAATTTTATTACCTCTGAGACCCAACCTCCGTACCAGGCTCCGACCTGATTTACAGCGTGGAACTGGAACGTTATCTCTGCCTCAAGATGCTTCAACAAGAAAGTAGTTTGTATTTTTAACCAAGCTTGCACAAAATGTAATGCTAAATAATGACTATAAGTTTGGATCTAAACTAACTAATTAAAAATACTTTTTAATGCTTAAAGAAATATACCAATATGTTTGATTATATGTTGGAACAGACTTCTATAGTTTTTAGTGTTTGCCTGAACTATTCAACCCTGAGTAAAGAATTTATTGCCCTGATAGCCAATATACTCCCTGTCTGAAATGTTCCTTAAGGAGTATAAGACTGCTTTCTGATTAGAAATTTATGTAAGTTCAAAGAGTCACCAGCTGTCCCAGTTTGGATCTGTATCTAAGTTTATCTTAACCTAAAAGTTAACTTATGTACTATTGTGCTACTTTAAAATTCTTATTTCAACATTCCCCCTTTTGATATCTTTAAAAAAAGAGATCACCTAAAGTATGACCATACTTACCTGGGAGCAAACACATAAGGATTTAACAGAAAGATTAACATTCTCCCTACAAACAAAACCCCCAAAAAATAACAAGACTTGATCCCCCAGTCACATCAAAAAGAAGAAAAACATACATCACATAACATCAATACAAAATCACAAAAACATAAAAAAACTTCCTGTCACCTAAAAGCAGTAAAAAACATTCAACTATGCACTAAAATATCAACAGTAAAAACAACAACAGTAAAAACACAACAATGCTGTGAAGAGAAAAATCACACCAATACATACAGTCACACACTTATATTAAACAATAATGTCTTTACTTCTTTATGTTGCTTCGTGTCCATCGATTGTTCCTGAAAGATATAAAATCTTTGGTGAAGAAAAATTAAAAAGACTGGAGAAAAAATAGGAAGAAATGTTTGCAACAGTTCGCAATAATCGGCAACTCTTTCTTCTTGAACCCGACAGTTTTTCAGGCGTCCTTCCTGAATACGCGATGCTCACTGAATATTGGATTATTATGCCAACACCGTGAGTGTAATTGAGGGATTTCATCCTCTCATTCAATCAGAGAAACCCAAAAAGGATTATTATGCCTGTTTTGGGCCTCAAAACGTTGAACTCCAGGAACCAGAACCTATAGCAGGAATAAATCTGCTATCCTTCTGGCCCAGAGTGTTGCTCCTCCTCTGGGTCTGATGCGAACTGAAGATCCTCTGCTGGCCCCATCAGACCCTGGTCTCTCATCACACCGTCAGTCGGAGCGGCTCAGACGTCCTCTCCATGACTTGGTAGAGCTCAGTGAAGCAGGATTCAGACCACTGCCGTTTTGATGACCTTCAGCCTCACCCAGGTGTATCCTGATGCAGATCACTTCTCCGACCTCTCCTGTGACCCCTGGTACTCCACAAACTCTGCTGCTATTAACTGTAACTCATCAAACAAATATTTTATGAGATAAATGTACAGGGTTACCTGTCCATCTGGGAGTTCTGACGGCTGGCCCTGGAAATCTTCTTCTGATCTCATGCTCGTACGAAGAGAAAAGCCCTGTAAATTTATTAATGGACATCCTAACAGACAACAAAGCAACAGGCAATATAACAGGCACTGCAACTACCCCATTAAAATTTTGTCTGTGCACAGATTTTAGCCAATTTTGTATTTTGTTCCATTCAATCCCCACGTTTGCCTGCAACTTATGGATAATATATTGTACCAAAAATAAAATGATTCAAACCCAGGATTTTGTTCCACTTCCTGGAGATCCTGATACCTGAAATGTAGCATCAACCTACCTCATTAGTTCCTGGAATCCATCACTGGAATCTAATAAGTAATTAAATCCTTGTGACAGTTAATTGTACTCCTTGTATATAAAAAAATCCTGAGAAATGGCTTCAAAACACCTCAATACCTACCTGTGAAAACGTACCTGTGTCGTTCCCTGTGATACCTGGAAAAACATTAATTCTAATATTTACGGGGAGAATCACCTTATCAACCTGACCTGTGACGGTTTCTCTTATGACTCGGGCCACCACACACAAAAATGATGGGCCAAGGCCAGAGATTACTATAGTGACATTTATTTTCTATCTGTTCAGTGTATCAAAACAATTAATCAATTAAGCACTTCCTTCTAACTCAAATAAACTATTAAAGTATAATACAAGAATATAATAAATAAAGTTGTAATTAAAATACACTCCAAAAGAAATCTTGATAAAATTTCTGACTGAAAATAGATTTGAAAGCATGCCAGCCAAGAAACACACATGTGCACCCACAATGAACCGTCTCCGTTTAAGCTGCAAAAATAAGTTATTGATTGTGCATATTTGTGTATATGTGCGGGCTGGATGGCACATACTTCTTTAATTAGATGTCATCTCATGATGGCTCTCCTTGCCTTCCACATATAGTTCTTCTGGCGAAACTCTGTTGATGTTGAATGATTTTACCACGTGGTTCTGCTCCACCTATTCAATCAAAATACTTACCATTTACAAACTTTTATATCTAAGCATCAATAGTCCTTGCATGAATCACCACAGAAGCAATGCTTTCTCCAGTTCTCTCATTTCAATCTCATGTTTTACTGGAGAATTATCTGCTCTCCCCCTTTTTCTGAAACAGAACTGCAAAGAACATCAGTTCTGTTATAGAAAAATCCAAATTAAACGGCAAATTATAATGAGGTATAGCCAAATGTGCAGCAGCAGATAGGAGGAGATTATCAACACACTAAACCAAATTCACATCTACTGAAAAATAGACAACTAGCCAAGTACCATTACAAAACCCAAGTAAACATTCCTAAATGAAAAACAAACGTCTGTGGGAGAAGTACATACCACAAACGGTCACCTTGTGTAAGGGAAAGAAAACACATCTCTACAACCCTGGCAAGAGAAAAACTAAATAAAGCGCTATCAAAATCAACATAAAAATATAAGTCAGAGAGGAACCCAAAAGTACTGACCGGCACAACAAGGTTACCAAAGTCAAAACAGTCTTCTACAAATCATGTGTTCTGCCAGTTGTCCTATCTTCCTGTCTCCAGAAATTGCTGTAAATCAAATGGGAGGAGAGGATGTAAAACCAAATGTGATTGGTGTGATGTCAAACAGACCGTGATAACCAGGGAGCAAAAGACGTCCCAAAACCAGTGTTTACACAGACAATTCTTGTTTGTTATATTTTATACGTGTCAGTCGATGGAGAGAAAAAATAGAGGAGGAGAAACTATAATGTTCAAATTCAAAACATATAAAAGGCATTTTACCACACCACCTAAGTCCTGAACTGTATTGCTGTGTTACAGAACCAAAGAAACATGTGTAACTGCTTCGTCCTGCATGTTAAACCAATTGTACCACAGTCAGACAAACTGCGGCAGCAACACTTCTGGGTCCACAAAATTCTAAAAAATTACTATTCAGTCCCCACCCGCTAAATTTACATCCAATTGCTCTTGATTTCATTCAGTTTTTTTAGACAGCGTGACATGAAGAAACAGACTTCTACTCATCCGGTGCAAGTGTCAGAATCCAGGGTTTCCGGTACTGTCAGGTGTTTTCTGGCTGAATTAGACCCCATACATATCAGCCATATGCTCCTCCTATAGCAGCAGCAAAAAACTGTCCAGGAAGGCAAATGACAGAGCAGACATGACATGATCCATCAGTCCATCTGCCCCCACCGTGTCCAAAGATGTATTCACTGACAGAGTCTGTTTCACCTCAGAGAACCTCAGCCCTTGTGCATTCATATGAGAGTCTTGTAAAAAGCATGGCAGTGTTCATAGTGGAAAGAAAAAAGAGCTCCAGTTTTCCACCAAAAATGACAATAAATGTCCATCAACTGTCCCGCTAATCAGGGGATCTGCCAACGCTCCAGATCAAAAGGCCTCGTGGGGCGTGTCAACATGCTCCCTGGTGAGGGTGGGATCCAGCACTGCCAGTGACTAATGCAGCATTTGGAGGCCGCACAGCAAGGAAAGTACGTTGGACAGCATCGTCCGCAGATGACGGCGGCCTATGAGGACACTGCAGAGCCCAATGTCCCATTTCGCCACAGCGATGACAGGCATTTCGTCGTCCACCCTTGCTCCTAACACCAGACCATCTGAGCCCCCGCCTGTGACCACCATGCCAAGCTGACACCTCAGTCTGCAAATTTGGAGCACCATAGAAGTGTGGACCAAACCATGTTCCTGCAACAGGAGCCTGAGCCAAAGAAGTAGCCCTCGGAGGGGCAGCAGGAACAATAGGTACACCTATTGGCACCCGTTTATTATGTGTATTCACTGAGAACTGAGCATCTTCCAACTGCAGCCCAAGGAAGTGCTGCGACAACTCTTCTTGATCATCCACCTTTTTTCTCTCCATATCTTGAAACATGTGCAAACTATGCAACAAATATGTTTCCCATTTTGCATGATCACATCCGGTCAAAACAGGATTTTGTGACATCAAACCAGCCACAGAAGGAGGAACGGCAGCCAACACAGTTTGCCGAAAATGCTCCTGCATCTTGGAAATCCGTGCCGAATGTATACCAGATTTCCTGTGCCACATATCTACAGCCTTATCAAAAAATACCTTGGGATGTTCCTCAAAATCCCACATAACTGTAAAACACACTGAAAGCGCGGCAAAAAAGAAAAATAATTTCCCCCCTGGTCCGCATCCAAAACAGCCAAAACTAAGTAAAAATGTGTGTGGTCAGGGAAAAAAAAAAAACGGAAGGTTTAGCGCTTAATACAAAATCATAAATATTTAATTGGAGGTGAACCTAAAAAAGGGCCTGTAATTCCCCCTAATCAATTGTAAATCCCTCATAAGTAAATAAAAGACATTAATCCACAACACAGCACCAGTATTAAAGTCCAAAAAGACAAACTTTCCTATTTGAACGGAACAACACCAAAAACAAAGTTTCACATCTGTTCTCCAGAGGTGTGACTGATAATCAGCATGACAAAGGAGACACGTCTAAGAAACGGGACAGCCTTCTGCTCACAAGAGTCTAATATTTTAGTCATTATACAAGTACTTTTATATATTTCTCATTCATTAGAATTGCAATATGACACCGCACCAGACTATGACGTGTGAAACTAGGCCCTGCGAAACAAGACCACCACTAATTTAACTTCCAAATGTTTGTGCACAGATGCTGAAAGCTGCTTCCCTCTCTTGGTTCTGGAAAGTTGATACAACAACAGCAGCTCCGTGATGTATTGTGGTGCTGAACCGGTCAGTGATTTGTAAACTAACAACAGTATTGTAAAATATATTCTTTGAGCCACAGGGAGCCAGTGAAGGGATTTTAATACTGGTGTAATGTAATCCAATCCTATCCACAGACAATCACACCTCCTTTTTTTTCTGTTAAGAGGCGGAACTAGGCAAAACACTTGTAATCCGATCTGTACAAATCAACAGGCTTAATTCTAATCACCATAGAAAAGCTACCAACACATTTACTTAGCAAACATTTATGCAGGAGAGAGAAAAAACAAAAAACAAAAAATGACCCTGCAAACTGGTCCTACCTGTAAACTCTAATCAACAACCAAAATATAGGCCAGCACTGCAGAGAATGGAGTAGACTGAGGTGCGACAAAACCTCAGACACCGCTTTTAATTTAGCATTATTACTACAACTCACCGGTTCCCCATAAAAAGTCACAGATAACAATCATTGTATAAGAAATGTTCAATGTCTGGCCAACTCACCAAAACAGGTCCACAACTTTCTGCCCTGTGTCGCCTCCTGTAAACTCACAGACGCATCTGTCCAGGGAAAAAATCAGCCTGCAGTTGTTCTGCAGACACGTGTAACAACCAACGACCTGCCTACGTGTAACAGACAAACAAAATGACAATATCACTTTATTGACGAACTACATCTGCCATGAGAACTGTAAAGCGAGCCGGAGTCACATCAAACGTAACAAGCCAACTGCTGAATTAAATGCTAATGTAGCTCCTTACATGCGCCTGTACCGTAAGCCACGAGACAGAAGCAGACTAACAAGCTAACACGTTATTATTAAAATCAACCGCCATATAAGCACATAGCCTGATAAAAATTATATCATCAGTATTATTAATATTATTAATATTAGAGTATTATTCTTATAAAGTTCTCAAATAGTATATAAGCACCAACCGCGGCAAAATAACACAACACTCACTCAGCAGCTGCAAACGCCGTCTCCCATACACACAATAACATACAGAGAGCCGTAAAACACACGCAGACAACTGCAAAACTCACACGGCCACCGCACAACGAACACAGACAAACAACGGCTCAGTCACTCCGACACACAAACAGATAACGTACTGACATAAACACAAAGACAAAACACAAAACACGAAGACACGCCGGCGAAACAACACAAACAGACAAAAAACACCGAAAACACACGAACAGACAAGGTGGTCAACACACAGGAAAAAATCCAAATAACGTCAACACACAGAGACAAACGAGGAAAATGAAGAAAGATAAGAAAGCAAAAGGAAAGTCCCTATTGTTATCGATAACAGAGTTTAATTCTTTGGGGCCCCAATGTCTCTTGCACTTTACTGCACATCACTTTCATTTTCAGCACTAGTTGCTGCGGAAGGAGACCGTCTCCCAATTTAGCATAAGTCCTTTCAAGCTCGGGCAATAGCTTAAGTGATTCAACTTTTAAATCTGGAGGTCCTTTCGATCCAGAACAAAACTGGAACGTGGTGATACAACCGTAGCCAATTCTCATAAGCCCTGCGAATAATCAGCTGCTTTCGGAGCGAACCAAAACTCCAAGGTCGATTCAGGCCTTTTTCCTATCTCACACCCAATCTCACAGGCTCCGTTCGAGTGTAGTAACCCCTCAGGCCGAGCAAACCTAGCTAAATCCACACTCCGTCGAGTGTGGTTGAGGCGCGCCACTGCCAACTACGGGTGTGTAACCAGCTTATCTAATGGTTCAGTAGAATAAGAAGAAACAAAAAAACACAAAGAGATCACACACTAACCAAGATCAGTCCGCGGAAAAGCCACGCTGCAGATCGCTCCGCAACGTTCCAGCTGCGCTCCACAGGCTAACACAAACAAACAAGCCTCCACTGCAACACACACAGAGACACAGAGAAAAAGGACCGGACGAAGCCCCCAATTGTTAAGAATTAAAAAGAGGAATAACTTGATTTAGCTCGTTAATTAATTCTTAGTCCCGAATTCCTGTGTCTGTGTAAGTGTGCAGAGAGAAAAGAGCAATCATACGACGTCAGACTTCAGATTTCAGAGTTTTATCCAGAGAAATTCAATCCAAGAAGAACTTTACAATAAGCATCTCACCTAGAGCAAAAGTCCAAGACATTACAAAACAGAGACAAAGAACTGAGTAAAAAAAGACAAAAGAATAACAGAAGATGCATCCTCTGGGAAACTCTCACTCAGCACAAAGAGATTCCAACTTCTGCTGTGAAACAAACCATTTTTTATAGAATGCATATTCTTCTCATTTAAATATATGCATTAGGAGGTGTGTTCTTTTCCTTTGTGTGGGCTGTCTTAATGTTAATTTTATTACCTCTGAGACCCAACCTCCGTACCAGGCTCCGACCTGATTTACAGCGTGGAACTGGAACGTTATCTCTGCCTCAAGATGCTTCAACAAGAAAGTAGTTTGTATTTTTAACCAAGCTTGCACAAAATGTAATGCTAAATAATGACTATAAGTTTGGATCTAAACTAACTAATTAAAAACATACTTTTTAATGCTTAAAGAAATATACCAATATGTTTGATTATATGTTGGAACAGACTTCTATAGTTTTTAGTGTTTGCCTGAACTATTCAACCCTGAGTAAAGAATTTATTGCCCTGATAGCCAATATACTCCCTGTCTGAAATGTTCCTTAAGGAGTATAAGACTGCTTTCTGATTAGAAATTTATGTAAGTTCAAAGAGTCACCAGCTGTCCCAGTTTGGATTTGTATCTAAGTTTATCTTAACCTAAAAGTTAACTTATGTACTATTGTGCTACTTTAAAATTCTTATTTCAACACTGGGCAAAGCTGCCTGATGACTTTGTTGTTCTGCCAGAGTACCATTACTGATGTCATCATTTCCAGCAATAAACAAAAGATCAATGCAAGCACCTTCCTCGGGGAAGGATTTCCACAACAGTGCGGTCTTCTTGTTGCGCTTACTCTTAGAAAGGTGTTTGTCCCCTTTGTCATCTACTGTCTCCAGTGTGTTGGTGATTGGTTCTTTTTCAGCTGGCATTGAAGAGTCCTGCAGTTCGATATTTTCGGCAGACTTCTTCAGCTCCTCAGCTGCGTGCAGCTCCCACCACACTGCAAATGACATCTTTCTTTTTTTGCGCTTGGGTGGCTTGGGTGGTTGTAACTCCCTTTCCACAATGTTGTCGGATGCGACCTCTTCTACTGTCTGTTGGTTGGACTGCATTGTATCCTTTTGTTGATTCGGGTTGTTAATCACTTTTCTAGAATCTCGGTAAAATTTCAAGTTAAGTTTGATGTCAATCTCCTAAAGAAATGAGCACCAAACAAAGTTGAAGATCTTACTGTGAACTGCTAAACGAACTCTCAAGACAAACGTATCACCAATGGCTGCTAACAGGTTGTGACATCAGTAGATCGATGTGAGGAACTTTTATAATCGCTGGTGATGTCAGAATTCTGCCTTTGGAGTCACATTGTGATGTCATAGTTTCAGAAAGTGTCAGTGGGCTTTTAAACTGTCACTGGTTGCCATAGTTACCAGTGACTATGGTAACCATGGAAGGTGAGGCAGGTAAGGCAGAGCCTCACCTGTAATAATGGAAAAATATGATAAAATAATTTATATTGCCATTTTCCACCTGCCAACTTAATAATAGTATAGTTTTAAGAAAGCTTTCTGAATATATATATAAAAAAAAAATTCCCTTCTCACCCACCGCGGGTGGTTCTTATCCTCTGAGCTCGGGTCCTCTACCAGAGGCCTGGGAGCTTGAGGGTTCTGCAGTATCTTGGCTGTGCCAAGGACTGCTGCACATTTCTGGACTGAGATGTCTGATGTTGTTCCTGGGATCTGTTGTAGCCACTGCTCCAGTTTGGGGTTACTGCCCCGAGGGCCCCGATGACCACAGGCACCACTGTGGTCTTCACCTTCCAGGCCCTCTCCAGTTCTTCCCTGAGGCCCTGGTATTTCTCCAGTTTCTCGTGCTCCTTTTTCCTGATGTTGCAATCACTTGGTATTGCTACATCTACCACAACGGCTTTCCTCTGATGTTTATCCACTACGACAATGTCTGGTTGGTTCGCCATTACCATTCTGTCTGTCTGGATCTGGAAGTCCCACAGGATCTTAGCTCTGGCGTTCTCCACCACCTTTGGGGGTGTTTCCCACTTTGATCTCGGGGTTTCCAGTCCATATTCTGCACAGATGTTTCTGTACACAATGCCTGCCACTTGGTTATGTCGCTCCATGTACGCTTTCCCTGCCAGTATCTTGCACCCTGCTGTGATGTGCTGGACTGTCTCAGGGGCCTCCTTGCACAACCTACACCTTGGGTCTTGTCTGGTGTGGTAGATCTGGGCCTCTATTGCTCTGGTGTTTAGGGCCTGTTCCTGGGCGGCCAGGATGAGGGCCTCTGTGCTGTCCTTGAGTCCAGCTTTTTCCAGCCATTGGTAGGATTTACTGATATCAGCCACTTGGGTTATTTGCTGGTGGTACATCCCATGTAGGGGCTTGTCCTCCCATGATGGTATCTCTGGCACCTCAACCTCCGTTCCCTGTTGTCTGAGACATTCACTGAGCACATTGTCTGTTGAGGCTTTGTCCCTGATGTATTTATGGATCTTAGTTGTTTCGTCCTGGACAGTGGTTCTCACACTCACTAGTCCTCTGCCTCCGTCCTTGCGGCTCGTGTACAGTCTCAGGGTGCTGGATTTGGGATGGAACCCTCCATGCATGGTTAGTAGCTTTCTAGTCTTAATATCTGTGGCTTTTATCTCCTCCTTTGGCCAGCTAATTATTCCAGCAGGGTATCTGATTACTGGCAGGGCATAGCTGTTTATCGCACTGATTTTGTTCTTGCCATTGAGCTGGCTTCTCAGGACTTGCCTTATTCGTTGGAGGTATTTAGCTGTGGCTCCTTTCCTTGTGGCCTCATCGAGGTTGCCATTTGCTTGTGGTATACCTAGGTACTTGTAACTGTCCTCTATGTCTGCTATTGTTCCTTGTGGGAGTGAGACTCCTTCTGTGCGGATCACCTTCCCCCTCTTTGTGATCAGCCGACCACACTTCTCTAGTCCGAATGACATCCCAATGTCCATGCTGTAGATCCTGGTGGTGTGGATCAGTGAGTCGATGTCTCGCTCACTCTTGGCATACAGCTTGATGTCATCCATGTAGAGTAGGTGACTGATGTTGGCCCCATTTTTGAGTCTGTATCCGTAGCCAGTCTTGTTGATAATTTGGCTGAGGGGGTTCAGGCCTATGCAGAACAGTAGCGGGGACAGAGCATCTCCTTGGTATATGCCACATTTGATGGACACTTGTGCAAGTGGTTTGCAGTTGGCTTCAAGGGTGGTTTTCCACAGCTTCATCGAGTTTGCAATGAAGGCTCTCAGAATCCTGTTGATGTTATACATCTGTAGGCATTCAATGATCCAAGTATGCGGCATTGAGTCATAGGCTTTCTTGTAATCGATCCAAGCCATGCACAGGTTGGTGTGTCGGGTTTTGCAGTCTCGGGCAACTGTGCGGTCTATGAGGAGTTGGTGTTTGGCTCCTCTGCTGTTTACACCGATACCCTTCTGTGCCGTGCTCATGTGTTTATCCATGTGTTTGTTTATCTTGGCCGCTATGATGCCTGACATGAGCTTCCAGGTTGTGGAGAGGTTTGGTCGGTAGTTGGGTGGGACTGGACCCTTTGATGGATCCTTCTGGATTAGGATTGTCCGCCCTTCAGTTAACCATTCAGGGTGAGTCCCACTTTGTAGCAGCTGGTTCATTTGGGCTGCCAGTCGCTCATGGAGAGCAGTGAGTTTCTTTAGCCAGTAGGCATGGATCATGTCAGGCCCTGGTGCTGTCCAATTTTTCATGCCTGAGAGTCTTTCTTGAACATCTGTCACAGTGATGGTTACCGGGGCTTGCTCAGGGAGGTTGCTGTGATCCTCTCGTAGAGAGATCAGCCACTGTGCATTACTATTGTGGGACGCCTTTCCAGTATTGTTCAGTCTCCAGCCTTACCCTGCCATTGAGAGAGTACACCTTAGCTGGTTGAGTGGAGAAGAGCCGGTTAATCCTTCTGGATTCATTCTCCCTTGTGTATCTGTTTAGGTGGCTGGCCAAGGCTTGGAGCCTCTGTTTGGCAGTTTCGAGTGCTTCAGGTATGGGTATCTGCCTGTACTTTCTGGATACTGGTCTTTTCATTGTACCCTTGTGGAGCTCTGACCTTGATTTTAGCCTCTAACTGTCTTTTCCATGGTGGGTATTGGGTCTCATGGTTGCCCTTATAGCCAAGTATCTCAAGGATCACTGATGCTGAGTTGTAGATCAGCTCATTGGTTTCTGTTATGGTGTTGGTAGGGATCGTTCTCAATGCTGCATTCACATTTTCAATGAGACTTTCTGATGGTACTTCACTCAGCCGTTGTAATTGGTGCCAGGGAGGCCTGGTTGTCATTCGGGTCATGATTCTCTCTCTCAGGTCAGCAGCTGTCTCGTTCAGCTCTGTTTCGCTCATTGGGGCCGTGTATCCCCTCACTGGGTGGGGACTTGTAGTTAAGTCCCCACAGTTCTGACATCCGGGTTCCTCCTTTTTGCCGTAGCATTTGTGTTGTATCTCATCAATCTCATGTTGTGATAGCAGTTGCCGTTTGCGGATGTTGGAACACTGAGCTACTAGTTGTTTAGCGCTTAGTGTTGACTGGGGATGTCGAAGTGACCATTCCTTCCCCAGTCTTTGCATGTAACCCCTCTGACTAGGGTTACTTGAGTAGTAGCATTCCAACAGATCCACATTTTCATCTCTCGCCCATTTCCGTCTTGTTCCAGTAGCCCATTTGTCATCAAGGTGCTCTGGTTCCCCAACACCTGACGCAGACCTTGTTTGGCCGGGCGACGTCTGAGCCGGCATGTTACGCAACTTAGTATCTCTCATGGTATGAGGTAGGCAGTAGCTTGAAGGGTCTTGCCTAAGGACCCAGACTGGATTCGAACCCTGCCCTCTTGGGTGATATACTGACGCCTTATCTATTCACCCAAGAGAGCTAGGTTCGAATCCAGTCTGGGTCCTTAGGCAAGACCCTTCAAGCTACTGCTTGATTTCTTAATATCAAGACAAATACATAAATTAAAGTGCATGCATTATAAACTGAAAATGCATTATTGTGCTGCTCTATGATGTCCATATTCTTGTCTTTGTGTGTTTCTGAGAAACTTGATAGATTATATTCTCAGATTATATTCTCAGATTATATTCTTAGTTTATATTCTTAGATTATATTCTCAGATTATATTCTTAGTTTATATTCTTAGATTATATTCTCAGATTATATTCTTAGATTATATTCATAGATTATATTCTCAGATTATATTCTCAAATTATATTCTTAGATTATATTCTCAGATTATATTCTTAGTTTATATTCTTAGATTATATTCTCAGATTATATTCTCAAATTATATTCTTAGATTATATTCATAGATTATATTCTCAGATTATATTCTTAGATTATATTCTCAGATTATATTCTTAGTTTATATTCTTAGATTATATTCTCAGATTATATTCTTAGTTTATATTCTTAGATTATATTCTCAGATTATATTCTCAGATTATATTCTTAGATTATATTCATAGATTATATTCTCAGATTATATTCTCAGATTATATTCTTAGATTATATTCTCAGATTATATTCTCAGATTATATTAGTTTATATTCTTAGATTATATTCTCAGATTATATTCTTAGTTTATATT
This sequence comes from Poeciliopsis prolifica, assembly GCF_027474105.1. Classification (NCBI taxonomy): domain Eukaryota; kingdom Metazoa; phylum Chordata; class Actinopteri; order Cyprinodontiformes; family Poeciliidae; genus Poeciliopsis; species Poeciliopsis prolifica. Next base: position 1,273,250 of record NW_026562416.1, on the reverse strand, counting down.
CTTAGATTATATTCTCAGATTATATTCTTAGATTATATTCTTTCATTACAGCCAAACTTTCTCCACACAGAAGACACACAGGCAGTGATGGCATAGTTACTTTGAAAAAGTAACTTTAATCAGATTACTGTTGACTCCTTGAAAACATAACTTAGATTACTGATTACTTGATTTGGAAAGTAACTAAGTTACATTAAAAGTAACTATTCTCTGTTCTCAGCGTCACTAAACCTTTAGCCATTTTTGAGGAGGGAACCTGAAAGTTGATCTCTGCTCTGATTGCTGATGAACAATGAAGCCACTTGTGCTGCAGTGACTTCAAGCGCTACCGTTGCATTGTGGGGAATGTAGACTTGGTGCGGGCAAAACGCCGCTGGCTGTGGCCTGCGGGCCTTGACTTTGACATATGTGCTTAGAACATCATCATTCAGGTAGAAGGGAAACGTTTTACGGCTCTTCAATCATCTTTACCGATCAGTTATCACCCAAACAAAGAAGAATCATGTTCTGCTTCGACCAAGACTGAAAAGGTCAAAGGTCAGCACAAAGCAAAACAAGCGTCTGAAGAATCTCCCTCATGTCCTCGGCTCTGACTGCCACCCGGTTTCCTCCTGTTCCTGTCAGATCTTTTCCAGAATCAGAGTTTTGAGACTTATTGTTCTGTGAACAATAAGTTCTCCATCTCCACCTAAATTCTGAGAACAATAAGTCCTAACAAGACTTATTGTTCTACTGAGAACAATAAGTCTTATAAGGACTTATTGCTTGATCCAGACTTATAACGTTACTGTTATTACTTAATACTTAACTACTGACAACTAGCAAACACACTGTAAAAATGAACTAAAACTAAATGAATTGGACAAAAAGTCACAATGAAATAAAACTAGGCCATAATGAAGAACCCTAAGCAATTTAACCCGGATTCTCAGTTTATAAAGAAACAAAAGCATCAGTGGAGCCTCTGAGTGGCCAAACAAACCGGTCCAGGTGAGACGTGGGGGAGAAGGTGGAGCATCAGGATGGGCTGAGCTTCACCTGCAGTAGAAAACCCGATCCCGGCTGGCAGGACGCCAGAACCGGGCCGTCATGCTCTCTGAGGAACAGCGTCCGGATGTTGGGACAGGAGTCAAAGGTCAGGAGGAATGAGAGCACGGATCTGAGCGGCTGAAAGGAAGCAGACGTTTTCCAGCAAACATGGCGGCGCGATGGAGGTCGGCGCTGTTCCTCTGCCTGCTGATGGCGGCTTCCAGCCTGGCCAGCAGCGAAACCTCGGAGGCCTCCAGCAGCGGGAACGAGACGTCGGGGTCCGGGCACGAGACGCCGGCCATCCAGACGCTGCCCATCGTAACGTGGAAATGGCACCATGTGGAGACGCCGTACCTGGTGGCGCTTTGGGTCCTGGTGTCCTGGCTCTGCAAACTGGGTGAGTCCAGAAAAACTAGAAAACGTCACAAACACACAAAACTTTCTCCATCAGGTCTGGAAGAAAAGTTAAATTTTCTACCTGTCAAAAATCATCAAGAATAAAAAAATGAAACAGAAGAGCTTAAAAAAACTGGACTGAGCAGAACTAAAGTGAATTAAAATATTTTCTACTAATACAAAATGTATTTTTGGTGCAGAAACTTAAATTCCACTGACAATTATCTACATTTTCCAGACAGAAACCAAAACAACTTCTTATTTAGCTCATTTGTTTTTTAAATTCTATTTATGATAACATTTAAACTTTCAGGGCATCTTTTAAAGTTTGACTTGCTTTTATTAATTTGACATAGTTTCTGCAACAAGAGAAAACAAACAGTTTGAGCGTCAAAATGATTCTTTGAGTTATTTTGTTGAAAGCAGGACATGAAGGAGCTTTTATTTAGAGTTTCAAAATGCAGAACTTTAAACTTTAAATATGGCCTTATAAATGTTCAGGTTTCACTATGAGACGGAGGAAATGAACACAGTAAATCCAGGAATGTTCTGGTTCTGATGTTCTGGTTCTGTAAGACTCATTTCTGGGATGACTGACGGATCTTTGAACCTTCATCATTCACTGAGGATGATGATGTTTGCTTTAATAAGCCGATCATTTCTCTAATAACTAAAACATTTCACTGTTTGGATCTAAGCTGCCATAATTCAATCAATAAAGTGTTGAATAAATAACAATCTGCAGAACTAATTAATTTGACAATATTTCTTTGTTGAATTATGGAAACTGAGTCGTTGGATTAAATAAAATGTTGCATCGTTACAGTTGTGGGAACAGCTAGCGCGCTGACAGCATCAGCTAATCTTCCCTGCATTAAATTTGTTTTGATAAATCAGATCACCTGCATACTTTCTGGTTGAATAAATATTAGAACAGCCAATATTTATAATTTTGCTTGAGGATTAGCACAACTGTTATAATTATTGCTTCGGCATTAGCAGAACTAATGTTTCAGAGTAACTGATCTTCTCCACCTGAGTCGTTTCTCCAGGGTTTATAAATCAGAAGATGCTGGAAGCTGGTCCAGTTTCACATCTTGCAGGATTCAGGAACGAGTTTCTCTCTTCAGGCTGCAGTTCTGTGGAGTTTCCAGAAATCCTTTAGTGCCAACTTGTCCTTCACTGTCCTGTAAAGGTCTAGAGGCCTGAGCAGCTGATCAGGAGGCCTAAAGACTTCTAACCGTTTCCAGGAAGATTTGAAAGTCTTTTTCAGGACTCTGGGCTCTTATAGATCATTTTCAGTCTGGTTCTTGTTTCTGTTCTGTGTTTTGTTAAGGTAGAGAACCACTAGGTGTTTTTTTCAGACAGTCTGCCGGTAACAAAACCCCCCATAGTTTCTTTGCCAATTTCTGTGCTGTGTGTTGACACAACTGTGGCTCATCCCTGGAGTTTTGAACCAATTTCATGGCTGAATGCCCGTTAGATCATAAAAGGTTAAAAGAAAACCAGGTAACTTCTTGTAAAAACAGCCAGAACGTGTCTGCAGAACAGGAACAGGAACAAAAGGTCGAACGTCCTGCATAACTTCCGCAGGCGGCCCTCCGCAGGCGGCCCTTCGCAGGCGGACCTCCGTAGGCGGCCCTCCGCAGGCGGACCTCCATGTCTGAACTGGGCTCATGGCCATTAGTGGCTCCTTGTTTACACAACAGCCGTAAAAAGGTCACATTTCTGTGGACAACGTAAATGAATGATTTTATGTGATTTAAATGCTGTAAATCATCCGGGTGCGATTCGTGCCGCTGCGCATGAACGCTTTTAACGTTTTATTAACCAATAAGCTACAGAACAGTGGCCGGCCTTTAACTAGGCTTTCAATCATTGTATAACCGCCACAAAGGTGAAACAGAGGAGCTCTGAGTGCTACTGTACTCTGAGCAGCTGCAGGGACACATAAAAGTCTAAATGTTGACTAAATATCAGTTTATTTCCCAGTTTTTCCTGCATGAACGAAGATTAACGCCAGTCTGGGGTGAAAGGAAGAGTCAGAGCTCTGCACTGCAAAAACAAAATCTTAGCAAGTCAATTTTGGTTTAGTTTCTAGTCTAGTGAAATCGAGCTCGTAAAATAAAACAAAAACTAACAAGCAACTTTTCAACAAGCAACAGGAGCTTGTTTAAAGTAAATTATTAGTTAATATTGATGGAAAAGTTCCAGTTCTAATTTTAAAAAGGCATTTTTCCATGTTATAACTGGAATCATCTGCTAGTGCAGAACTTTTTTATTGGTATCAAGGAATTATTGATTCAGAACAAACTCAAAAAGTGACTTTCATCTTATTTTAAGGGATCTGCACTATAAACCAGACCAAACGTGGTAAGATTTTGTGTTTTTGCAGTGTGGAAAGCTGATTCTGTTGTGGTTTTGGTCTATTAACCAAATTTCTACGTGTTCAAACATTTATAAGTCCAACTCATGAACTTCACTCGTCCCCTTCCTCCGTCTACTGGTGACTTTATTCTGGGATTCAGGCGTTCCAGTCTGGAGTTACAGGTTAACCTGTCGTGTTTGTTGTTTGTTTTTGCTCCCGCCGTTTCATTTGTTCCTATAAAACCGTCAAGAATAATGAGTTAATTGTGACTTTAAGAACCGTCTGGATGCAGCGGATAAATCACTCAGCATTTTAACGGGGTTCTGTCAACTAGTTATGAGTAGTTAACATGTTACCTGCATTATAAAATGTTCAGAGTTTCTACTTTTCCATCGACTGGGAAAAATATGATGTCATTAGGAACAAAGAATAAAAACTGACCTGGTTGGATCACAAATCCAAGTAGATCAGACATCATATGATTTTTAACTGGTGGTCCAAACCTGTGTCAATATCGAGCCGGGTCCAACAGAACCACCGACTCCAGGTGCGTCGACTCAACGGTTGTTCTGGTTCTCAAGGTTTGGTTCTGTTCTTCCATCCAGCGTGAGAACAAATCCTGTCTGTCTGGTGAGAGAGTCGCTCTTTGTTCTGCTCCAACAGAACGGCTCTGTTGGTCCAAACAGAACAAACCGGGTCAGCCAGCTGGTACCGCAACAAACCCAGGCTATCAGAAGCACTTTGTAGATGAAGGAGTACCAGTTCACAGCCAGATTATGTCACTTAGAAACATGAGAAAATGTTTAGTTAAAAGAGAAACAATCTGCCAATGCAACTAGAACTGTTTAAAATATTAAGGAATTATTTGCTTTTAAAAAATCTAATTTCTTCCTGAAAATGTATTTATAAGTCAGTTTTGTCTTATTCTGAATGAAAAGACATTTGTACTAGAAACTGGACCAAAAACACTGAATTTAAAACTTAAATAGTTCTGGTTTATTTCATAAAAATCTGGATAAAGTTCAGCGGAATAAATTAAAATGGAAAAATCTCTACAGTTTGTTCTGTGAAGACGACTCCATTATTTCACTCACATCCGGAGAGTCTTTAGCCAAGATTGAGAAACATGAAGGTCAATCATTACTGACGACTTAAAAACCTCCTGAAGGGACGTCCAGCGCCGCACCAGTGACCTCTGACCTCTGCTCCATCGTACAAAACTCTGTCTCGGTAAAACTGAAAAATCTGTTAGGGACCGGAAAGAGCAAACAGAGCAAGGAGCGAGGAGTGACTGAGTAACCAGAGCGGTCCGTCACTCCCACCGCCGGCTCCACTACAAAAGGCTGCGGTCCGGGTCGGGAACGCTCCGGGTCGGGAAAGCTCCTGAGCCGCGACGCTTCAGGAACGAGGATGACCAACGGCAGATAGGAGGACAGCAGAGCGGCTCCTGATTGGTCCCCATCATGATGATCCTGGTTTTGCTGCTCTGCTGCATCTCGGCTGCGGCGCCGCAGGAATCCCATCATGAACACAGCGGCGGACGCAACGCCACCGGAATCCCCATCGTCTCCTTTAAATGGCACCATGTGGAGCCCCCCTACCTCGTTGCATTGTGGGTAATGGTGTGCTTCTTTGGCAAACTCCGTAAGTGAAGGGTCCGAAATGTTACCTTATCAACAAAAAGAATATTTTTCATCTATTTTGCTCTCTTATAAACAATCCATAAAAATGATTTCCATTTTAGAAACTTTAAATAAAATGCTTTTAAAAGACAGAATAGACGTTCCTCCGTTTATCCCTCAGATCTGTCCTCTCCAAACTCCTGTGGATCGATAGTCTGCAGGATCCTGAAGGTCGTAAAGTTCGGTCTGCTGCATCTTTTTATATCACTTCTATTTCTTTTGTAATACTCAGACTTCTTCTCTTTTTTTTTTTAGAAAAATAAAGCTTGAGTCACACCTGGTGAGGTGAAATAATATTTTGCAAAGGGAAAAGTTGAATGGTTTCATTTGTCCTCTGGCTGGTTAATCATAAATCTGAACAAAGTGGTGCGTCTCAGACCAGCAGTCGATGATTTGCAACCTGACAGACGTTGTTCATACACGCTTCGGTTACAGTAAAACTGACAGTTATAGCATATTACTTTTTTATTTTGTAAATCTACGTTTGTCTGTTTGCTCCAAATGTTTATGTTTTCAGCTCGCTAAAACTGGTAAACTGGTGATTCACAGGCAGCTAAGTGTTTAGCTTAGCTTGAATCTAAACAGCTCCAACATTTGAGTTGACAAGAAAAAAAATTAAATTCTGACTTTGTAAAGTCAAAATTTTCCTAGGAAAACAACTTAGAAATTTAGATAAATTACAGGAAATTCAATAAAATAAATTCTTGAAGGCTTGAGTTTAATCATAACATTTTGGAGTTTTTCTGGCTAGTTGTTGACCTTTAAACTCAGAAAGTTCCATGTTTCTTTTTCAAAAAATTGTGAGATAAAACTCAAAATTACAGTTTTTTTTATTGTAAGTTTCTGACTTTTCAAGATCAGAGATTAATCTAAATATTTCTCTGTTTTTTATATGAATGTCATTTTTCCCTCCTACTGGCCCAAGCAGCCTTTTTAATGCAGCTTTTATTTTCTGCTGTTTGCTTTGTTTTATGACTGTAGTTTATAAATGTTTGGCATATTCAGCATCCTGAGCCTCCGTTCCAGTAGGTGGCAGTAAGGCGCATCTAAACGTGGCTTGGAAACCGTTTTAAAAGAACAGCCTGGTTTGCTGCCGATTTCTGTTCAGAATAATTAAACAAAGACGTGTAAGCTGAGGACATACTGACTGGTTTGGCCTCGTTGTGCTTTCACTGACTGTCCCGTCTGACCTGTCCCCCTCCAGTCATTGAGGCCAACCACAATGTCACCAATTTCATCCCGGAGAGCGCGTTGCTCATCGGCTTCGGCTTCATCCTGGGCGGGATGGTGTGGGGCGCGGACCAGGCCCAGACCTTCAAGCTCACCCCGACCGTCTTCTTCTTCTACCTGCTGCCGCAGATCATCCTGGACACCGGCTACTCCATGCCCAACAAGCTCTTCTTCACCAACCTGGGCGCCATCTTGGTTCACGCCGTCATCGGCACGTGCTGGAACGCCGCCACGTTGGGGCTGTCGCTGTGGGGGTGCCACCAGGGCGGAGCCATGGGTAACTAGAGTTTCTATTGGACCAGCTGTTGACTTTTGCTTTGAAATGCAACATAAAATCTATGCTTTTTTATTTTTGTGGGAAAAATTGATGAAATGTGGATTTCAGATTAGATTTTCAAAATAACAAAAAAAAAGCAAATATTTTTCATGCATTTGTTTTATAATTTGAAATTAGCTTGTGCCATGAAACTAGCACAACAAAATTCAAATTAGAATTTGAAGTTTTCTTTAAGATCTTCAATAAAACTATTTTACCAAAACAAAAATAATGTAAAATAATAAGTCTTACAAAATAACTGAATAGATTTGAGGAAAAGTCTCATTTTAAATGGATAATTGTCATGTGATTTTTCCCTGACTCTTGTCTTGCAGGCGACATTGACATCGGGCTGCTGCAGTACCTGCTGTACGGCAGCCTGATGGCCGCCGTTGACCCTGTCGCCGTCATCGCCGTGTTTGAGCAGGTTCACGTCAACGAGGTGCTGTTCATCCTGGTGTTCGGAGAGTCGCTGCTCAACGACGGCGTTACGGTGGTTTGTACATGTCCACACGAAGCTGCAGACCTGCTGCGGAAACTAAAACATCTTTATGGATTTTATATATGAACCACATGCGAACATTGTCTAATGTCACTAAAAGACTTCTGAATGAAGTGGAGATTTGAGAAAAATTACAGCCCATAAGAAATAATATATATAACCACATACTTGCTCTGACGTGTGGGTTGTTACAAGGATTCTGATTGGCTGACAGGTTTTAGCTTTGCACTACACTGCCCCCTATGGGTTTGGCATGTTTAAAACAACACTCAGGAACACATTAGTGTCTTCATGTTGATAGAAACCTTTCTATGGCATCGTAGATAGAAAGGTTTTGTAGATGAAAAAATACATTTCCCCATTAATATTGAGAATAATGTCAGAAATTTTCTAGAAAATATTTGAAAATTTCTGAGCTCAAAGAGTTAAAAATTTGCTCGAAACTCTCAGAAAGGTTGAAATTAATCTTTAAAAATTTTATTAACAGTTCTGAGCTCCCAATGTCTAAATTGTTCAAGCAGTTTTCAAGTTTCAGAATTAAATAAATTGTGAAAAAAAAACCTCAGAATGTTTGAGAAAAATCCAAAATTTGCAAGGAAAAACTTTCAAATTTTGGAATTGTTAGAAAAACCTTTTTAAAAACGTTTTTTCAAACGTTTTTTCAAACGTTCAGAGATTAATCTCATAATCTTTGTTTTTTTGTGCATATTATTAATTTTTAAAACATTGTAGTGGAGATATGTTTTTAACGACACAGGAGGTGTAAACAGCTTCGGCCTCTTTTTTCTGTACTTGATCCGAACACCCGGACTTTAAATCAACGTTCACCAGTTGTTTCTCATTGTTAGGTGCTTTTCAACGTCTTCGACGCGTTCGTGTCTCTTGGAGGAAGTGCAATCGATGCTAAGGAGATCATCAAGGGAATAAGTGAGACATTTAAAGAGTTTTTATCTGGGAACGATGTGACCTGGTGAAGGCGGATAACCATGAATCTCTTCTATTTTTCTCAACAGTTTCCTTCTTGTTGTGGCGTTCGGCGGTTCCCTGTTGGGCTTTGTGTTCGGCCTGCTGATATCTCTGTTGAGCAGATGCACCAAGAACATCCAGATCATTGAGCCGGGCTTCATCTTCGTCCTGGGATACTTGGCCTACCTCACCGCCGAGATGCTGTCACTGTCGTCCATCCTCTCGTGAGAAATCTGTTAAATAGATCAAATCTGGCCAAAATCAGCACTATGGACGTGAAGCTAAGGAGATTTTGTTCTTGATCTGAAGGATCGTTTTCTGTGGCGTTTGCTGTCAGAAGTACATGAACTCCAACATGGACGAAAACTCCATCCAAACAGTCCGTTACGCCATGAAGGTCTTCGCCAATGGCTCAGAAACCATCATCTTCGTCTTCCTCGGCATCTCCGCCATCGATAAGACCATCTGGGTCTGGAACACGGGCTTCATCCTCCTCACGCTGCTCTTCATCCTCATCTACAGATTCATCGGTGAGAGTTTCTGGCCTTCGTTGTCTGAGAGGGAAATCGACCAGTCGCGGACCTGACCCTTCCTGCTTATGTTTCAGGTGTGTTTTTCCTCACCTGGATCCTGAACAGGTACCGACTCGTCCCCATAAGTTTTGTTGACCAGATAATTATGAGCTACGGTGGCCTGCGAGGGGCTGTGGCTTACGGACTGGCAGTGAATCTGGATGAGGCAAAGATAAAGGAGAAGAACCTGATGGTGTGCACGACTCTCATCGTCGTCTACTTCACCGTGATTCTCCAGGTGAGCGTTCACGGTTGGTTGGTTGTTTCCTGTCACATGACGGTCCCTTCAGACCATCATTTATTCAGACACTTTCATCTTCTCTGCTCCAAAAATACATAAACACAACTTTCTGTATCGACTCCATCATGCATCTGATCCATCCAGTCAGCAACAGAAAGTTCTTACAAAACAGGAAGTAATTCTCCAACAAGAATTTTAAAAAGTGGTAAAAGATATTAAAACAATACATTTCTGTATTAGCGCAGCAGTTTCACCTCACACTAAAAATTAAGGGAAATCCAGCCTTTATAATTTATTCTGTGGGGGAAAATGCAAGTACAAAAATGATAATTTGCTTTACAAAATGGGCACCACTTTACAATATGGCTCCCCTCATAGATGGCTAATAAATAGTTTAGAAATATGTTATTGATTCATCTCTAAACACCTTGTGCTGCCTTGATTCTCATGTTGTTTTGTGTATTTCTGACTTGCAGGGAGTGACGATGAAACCTTTGGTTCAGTGGCTGAAAGTGAAGCGAGCCGCAATCGCTGAGCTCACACTCATAGAAAAAGTACAGAACAAGGTAAATATCTGAATGAAAGAGTCCGAGTTCGACATTTTTCAACCTGGGACCCCAATAATATAAACATATGTCGCTAAGCTAGCCTAGCAGCTAGCATAGGAGCTAGCATAGCAGCGCCGAAACGCTAACCCAGTAAAACGATTACTTCTCTCCTAAAACAAAGTGAACATAAGACCATTAAATGAAATAAGGTGTTTTATAAGTTCAGAAACGTTTTGGGGATCATATCCATGTGCTTGGTGGATGTTGTAACCTGTTAATAAACTAAAATAAGGCCATTTACTCCTAATGCTCTTCTTCATCCACCTGTGAGGGCAAAGCAGGGAAAAATGCGCGGGAAGCACTGCCACCCAGTGGTGTAAGTGGTTATTGCGCCTTAATTCAACTCCAGCCCTTTTAATTCCGTTAAAATGTGTTAAATTCTTAAATTCTCAGTGAAACAAAACAATGTGTGTCACATTTAATTTTAGTAATTTGTTACATGTTGGATTTATGTTCAGGTATATTTAATTATAACTTGGAAATTTAAAAAGAATATTTTTTAAAAAATCCAATGAGAAATCTCACAAGCCCCACATTGAAGATCTCTGATTGGGAAGCTACAAAGTCTGTCATTTGTCTTGTTTCAGGTGTTTGAACACATGCTGATTGCTATTGAGGACATTTCAGGACAAATAGGAGACAACTACATGAGGAATAAGTAAGAACAGGAGACAGGCTTGTTGTAAATCCAACACCAACCTCAGGAGTTTCAGTGGATTCTTGCTTGAAGGTGGAGGAACTTCGAGGAGAAGTGGATGTCGAGGCTGTTACTGAAGCCGTCTGAGAGGAAGAAGCAGGACCGCCTCTACAACGTCTTCCACCAGCTGAACCTGCAGGATGCGATGGAGTACGTGAAAGAGGTGAGGATGTCCCTTTGACCCCAGGGCGCCGATCCATAGGGCGCCGATCAGCGGGGCGCCAATCCGTAAGGCGCCGATCAGCGGGGCGCCGATCCGCCGCTCTCCACAGGGAGGCTGCAGGTGATGAAACTTCATCTCGCTCTCGTTTTATTTCAGGGTGAACGCAGAGGCTCACTGGAGTTCATCCGCAACGAAAGCGCGTTTGTTGACTTCAAGAAGAAGTTTGGGGAAGACTACGAAGAGGCAATGCCAGACTTCATGACGGATATGGCCAATGATCAGGGCGGAGCTTTGGCGATGAGGTGAGAGAACGACTCCAAACGCTTCCTTCAGGTTTTCCTTCCAAACCTCCAGATGTTCCTCGGGTCTCCTAATGCTCTCGATGCGTCTCCGAAGGTCAATGACTGTTAGGTGCAGAAATATGTTTTCAGGTTTTTTTTTTCAAAGTTTTTGGAGAAAATTTCTGAATTTAATCTCAAAATCTGAGCCTCTCTAGCGAATTTTCAACGTTTGAAGCTCAGACATGTCCTTGTTTTTTTTCTAGAAAATTTCTTATTTTCAAAACTTCTGAATATTTTGGCAGAAATGATCTCCTCCATTTTTAAAATATGAATGTCTAGAATAAACCACAAATGGTGAAGAACTTGCATATCAAATTAAACGTTATAAATATATTTGTTGTTGAGCTTAGATGTCTATTTATTCAATAATTTAGCAGGTGAAAATGTATTCCAAGTTGAAAATGTTGATTATTTTGACCCTACAATTACAAAAAGGTAATGAAAGAAACAAAACTGCTCAGATTTTGGCAGAATTTCCTTTTTCTCGTGTAAAGCAGCATGAACAAAACCAGTAACAATCCTGTTTGTGCCTGCAGGAGCGAGCCGGTGCCGTCGGTCAGTTTGGAGCTGCATGAGCAGAACATGAGGGGCCTCAGAGAAGCAGAGGGCATCAACTCTCACCACTTGCTGGACCAGCATCTCTACAAAGGCCGGAAGCAGGTCGGCCCGTCCAGCAGGCTGGAGCTGCGGCTCCAATGCCCCAAACACCAAATCCGTCCTCATTTCTGACGCTTTCCGGCCCACAGCACCGGTACCCCGTACCGCTTCAGCCGCAACCACTTGGACATCAACCAGGATGAAAACGAGGTGCAGGAGATCTTCCAGAGAACCATGAGGAGCCGCCTGGAGTCCTTCAAGTCCGGGAAGATGGGCGTGGCGCCACCGAAGACCATAACCAAGCACACAAAGAGAGAGCCGAAGGTCCAGCCCTCAGTTTGATTGAACAGGAAACTTGATTTAAGAGCCTCCTCTGCTGCGTATATTTATACACTCTTAAGTTAAACTTTTCTGTTTCCATTGCAGATGCCAAAACAGCACCACTCTGGAGACGAAGGTTAGCATCTGAAACCAACTGCACCAGATTTAACATTTCAAGTACCGAGATCTGAAAACCCAAACACAACCTGAGACAGAAATAAACCGAAGAAGTTTAACCAGTTTGGTGCTGCAGGTTAACCTGCCAGCAGGCCTTAAAGCCGCAGTGCCCCTCTGCCTTCTCGCAGCGCTAACTGGGAACAACCATCAGAGACAGGAGGCGGGGCTTAATGCTGTTAATTACATTATGGTGTGGCGCCTCTTGTCCTCTCTCCTTCTATTCATCGCTCTCTGGTACGTTGCAGCTAGCACAGTCTGTTATAAATGCTAATGCTAGTTAGCATTCGCTAGAGACCAGACATAGCAACGGGGTGGACCACGCCTAGCGACGGGTCGACCGCGCCTAGCGACGGTTGACGCCGTCTCTCCTCACTAATATAGGAGTTTCTCACTCAAACTCAAAGGTAACGTCCTTTTTGTTCATGTTGTCTAAAAACAGCGCTATGTTTTTCAGATTTTGAGTTCTCAGAAGGAGACGGCGCTTCAGGCTACGATGCTTCCTTCCCCATGAGAGTCAGCTACAGAGCCGGAGGTAGATCATCGGCACCATCCATTCCTTTACGTTGTGAACTCATTTTGACCCGGTTTCTGCGTTTCCCTGCAGCCGGAGTGGAGAACCCCGCCTTCATACCGGACCTGGACCCCTCCTCGCCGCTGCACATCCCCCCCTGGCTGGCGGACGCCGAGCTGGAGGTGAACCCGGTGGCGCCGTCGGAGCGCGCCCAGGTGAGGACACCCGGATACCTCCCCGCCCTCAGACGAGAGGGCGGTCCGGTGAGTCCGTCCGGGACCAGGACCCGTCAACACCACCGCCCCCACCTTATAGAGACGATGACCACCTGTAGCGCCGCCACAGGAACAGGAAATGACTTCAGACTTTGGATGAATGCCAGGATGTCAACCGGAGGATCAAGTGAAACTGTTTTGAGGATGAACAGCTTCCTGCAGACGGTGCTTCTGGAGGTTCCTGTCTCTGAATGTGACGCAGAGACCTTTGAAAATGAAGTTATGGTTTTAGGAGGGTTTATGATCAAAGGGACATAAAATCAAATCTATGATCTGAATTTCAGTCTATTATTTTTTGCTGAGAGTTTAACATAAAATGCTGTAAAAACCTCTCATGTTTGACACATTTATGTATTTATATCAGTTTGTAAAGCCAGACATGCAGAGGACAGCTTGATATTTAATCCATGTGTGAATGAAAATATCCTTTAGAAATAAAATGAATAATGTTTTGGTGGAGTTTATTTTAAACTGGATAAATGTTCTCTGCAGCTGAGAACCAACACGGTTTGTTATGCACATAAACATTCAAATCTCAGCATGAAACGTCTTTAAAGAAGTATTGAAACAATCATCACCGTCTTTTAAATTTCTCCTCTTCAGTTTATGTGGTCAATGCAATATTTTTCCTTCTCTCGTTTGGTGTCAGAAGTGGGATCAGGAAACGACCGACAGAATCTTTGTTTTTTCTGCTCTACATATTTAAATAAACACTGGGAGTTTTGTACTGAAAGTTAAAGTGTCATGTAAAATACTTTTTGAGCTTTTCGTTGTTCTGCGATGTTTTTCCTTCATCAACACATCTGGAGTGTTACTTTGTTTCTTTCATGCAGGTTTGAACATCCTTTCATCTCCATGTCAACCATCCGAGGTGCACCTCCTCCCCCACTCAGCTCCTTCAGACTAGCCAGCACCAATTAGCAAACAGATGGAAACTGCTGACCTCGTAGCAAAGAGCAACGCTGGTAAAAACATCACAGGGTAAATAGAGGAGCCATGTTGGGATGACTTCCTGGAGGCGGAGCTTCAGAAAGAGCAAGAGCCTCTTAAAGACACAGAGGCCCAATTTCCAGGCATTAAATCAGGAAGTAAGATTTATTTTAAGTCAGATATAGCATTTCTATAACAACTGAAGTTAACATAGTTACTTGATTGTGCTCTGCATTGACACCATGTCTGGAAAATAGATGATACCTCTTTAAAGGACATCGATGGGCCGACCGACATTTTCAGGAGAATGATGGGAGTAAGATGTAGGACATGCGCATCAAACTCAGGGCCCGGGGGCCAAATCTGGCCCGCCATAGTTTTCTCTGTGGCAGACAGGAACTCTGATGCTAACTCCTGACCTCTGGTTTATTACAAATTTTTCACAAAAATATTGGGTTTAAGTGATGCGAACTCGCAAACTTGATGTCAAGTTTATATCGCGATCGAAACGGTGACTAATAAAAAGTCTATTAACCCCAGACATAAGCACAAATATTGCAGAATTCCTTGCAGATGTTTTTGATTTGCCACCAGAAAATCTGTGACTTTGATCAAAAAAACAGATTCCAGAAATCCTGGATGGAGTGATCCATCCTTTATTACTGAATGCAGCTGTTCATTAATATTTTAAGTTTGTTACATTCTGTGATGATCCTGAAACAAAGTGAAAATGAGTTTAACATCCTGATGATGTGTTGTCTGTATTTAAACCAAGTTCCTGTAAACCAAACCTGTTCAGTGTTTAACTGGACATAAAATGTCGTCTGATTTTCAACATCTTTGTTTTCCAACGTTTTGTGTTTTGCTTGTGATATTCTATAAACTCACATGCAGACATTTTATGAGAAACGTTTTTTACAGACTATACAATAGCCACTTTAGTCATAAAAAATGCATTTCTGCAGCCTCCAGAGTGTTTGTGATGAAGTCCAGCAGGATCTTTTCATTCCCAGCATCCTTCAGGTAGAAGTGAGCGCCGTCAAACATCTTGACGGTGAAATCTCCAGACGTGACGTTCCTCCAAGCTGCTCAGGACAGACATGGAAACAATCGTGTTTCTTTAAGAAATGGAGGAGTCAGTGTCTCCATCACAAATATAAATTCAAGTGCATGCTACCCTCAGATAACATGACATTTTTCCAGGTGAGAAGGGGTTAGTTTTTTAGTTTTCATCAGGACTGACCCTGTAAGTCATGAGGGACGTCCTCCTTTCCGTCGAAACACGTAACAGGACAGGACAGAACCGGAGCGTCTGGTTCTGAACGCCTAAAGAAAGGGAATCGGTTCAGTGAAACGCGAGTCTGGCCTGAACTGGAGTCTCGGCACAGACCTGTAGTTCTCCACAACGCGCAGGTCGGCCTTCAGGGCCGGCAGGAAGAGCCTCACAACGTCGGGATTTGCCAGCAGCTCCGGCGGCGTTCCCCCGACCGACGCCAGCCACCGGAGGAACTCGCCGTCCGACAACTCGCTTCGTTTTGGACCTTTAAGCCGAGTTTCAGACTACAAGAGTAAAACAGCATCAGGTTAATGGAGAGCAGGAAATAATTTAATATTTTGCATGCGGATACAAGAACCTGACTTGACGCAAATGTTTTCAGGGACTTTATGACAAAAAATAACATTGGTCACTAAAAAATGCCAGCCATTTTCAAGATGGTCGCCAAGTAACATGCATTTCTGAACTACATTTTCTAATATTTATCACAGATGGTGTTAAATCACCCACAAATAGATCAAAAAAACATTAAATTTACTGATAATGTCTTGATATTTCAAGATGGCTGCTATTGTTGTCTCTGAAAATACGGTTTTGTACTAAAATTGCCAATTAGGTGAATGTTTGGTATCAAATCATAGCCAACAAATTGAAAATATTTTCTTGATTTTATGTTTGTTTTTCTGGTGGACATTTTTCAAAATGGCCGCCATGGATGAACATATGATTACACTAAAATCAGCAGTTGTTATGGTCTGGTTTTATCAATGTATTATACATTTTATTCAGTTTAGAGAATAATGGCAACCGGAGGAACTGAGGCCTTTATGAACATGAGAATTATGATGAACTCACATGTGGAGCTGAAGCTCCAGACAGGAACATGTGGACCGGCTCCAAGTTGTGAACTTTCTTCAGATCTTCTGCAACAGCAAAGCTGGTGAGAGCTCCAAAACTGAAAAAGTATTTAGATAGAAGTAAAAGTGTGGTCTGTTGAGAGAACCAAGAGATATTAGGAGATCATTATGTTGTTTATTTAAACTTCTCCAGGAGAATTTCACTCTGATTCTCCAGAATGAAATCCCCGACTGCTGGATGGAACATACTGACTACTCAAAACTGATCCACATCACCCCTTCCAGTGGCTGTGAGATGTCCCACCTGTGACCAAACAGAGCAAACGGTTTCTCCTTCAGCAGCGGCAGCAGAGCCGAGATGACGTCATCCACGATCTGCTGCATGTTGTCACAGAACGGTTCCCCGGTTCGGCTCTCCCGACCCGGCAGCTTCACCGCGAGCACTGGAGCCAAACGGATCCACAGCTCCATTACAGACGTTTCAAATAAAGCCTCAGAACACACAAAAAGCAGTGGCGAGTACACTTCCGCTAATAGCGGAGCTAATTAGCTCTTTAGCGTTTATGCTTTTAACACATTTAGCACAGTTAGCTTTCTCTAAACTTCCTGTATACATTTTAAAACAGTGATTTGGTCGGTTGTTTTGTAAACCTGCAGTTAAATAAAGAAAGAAATGATTGTCATTTTGGTCAATAATTAACATTTTGGTTTGTCTGATTATGTAATTTTAAAATGTTAAACAGTCATAATTGAGTTTTGCCAAATAGTTTTTTTCCTCCTGGGTAAATTGTTGGGCGGCTTCTCTTTACCTTTCATGGATAAAAACATGTTATCCATGAAAGGTAACATGTTTCAGTTCAGCTCATCATTGCGACTCTATGCGCCTCGTTGCTGCTGCCAGGAAACTGATTCCGTGTCTTTGGTGGATTTATCTTTGAGCAGCAGATTAATTATATATTTTGATGGATTTTAAATCTGGCTGAAAACCCGCAGCAGCTTTCCGACATGTTGAGCGGTGCAAAGTGCAGTGCAGGTCCTGCAGGAAGGAGCTTTACCCTCCACGGAGCTGTTCAGCACGTTCCCCCAGCGGGCGTAATGGATGGAGCCCCCGCCTGCCCAGGGGAAGCAGATGAGCCTGGTCACAGCTTCCGGTCTCCACCGGAAGCAGCTGATCACCTTCTCCATGCCGGTTCACCGGGATCCTGCCGTTTTTCCAAGTATTTCTCCGCCAGCCTGTCGCTGCTGCCGCGTTTCCTGCCGTCTTTCTTCTGTGGTTCAGGAACTGAGACATCTGGAGACATCTAGAGGCTGGATCAGGAACAACACCCAGGAACCCAGAAAAAACAGGAAACCAGACAATAAATAATATTAATACTAATTACAAATGAATTCATCAGAGAGTGACAGGATTCATCAACAGGGAATAATAAATGAAGAAGAATGTAGGAGCTATTTCTCCATTATTTTTAGTTATTAGAATGTAGATTATTCAGTTTATTTTGTTTGTTTTTCTAGTTGATTTATAATTATGATGTTTATTTTGTTTTCTAAATAAGTTTTTTGGTTAGTAATTCACTTAACTGGTTAATTGATTTCAGTTTGGGAAGCGGGTGTGTTTCACAGCATAAATATGTAGAGTTTAGATGTTGAGTCTTGGTCACGTGGTGGTCACATGGTTTTTTACCTGTCTGTCTGTCATCAGTGAGTCAGTTTTTTATTAGTGAGAATAAGTGCAGGAGTAAAGGCAGGGTTTGGCTGTAACTTGGTTTTAGATAAAAACTGAATAAAGAAAACAAAGAGCTGGACTGTTTGACCTTTTGTTTGGACTGAGTAAACCAGAACCCACGATCCACCGACTGTTTGAGTTCATTTCATTTTGCTTTGATCACTTTTGAGATTTGATTTTTTTTTTTTTTTCTCTTCGATTTTGGAATTAAGTTTTTGGGACAAATAGTCAATACAAAGAATATTCTACAGTAATTTTACAGATTTTGAAATATTTCAAATCATGAGAAATTTTGTTTTTATTTTATTTTTTATGTGGAATGAGCAAACAGTTTACCGTCTTTATCTATAGCGTTTATAAAAGTGTGTTGATGTTCAGAAACATAAAAAATTGACTTCAATAAATGTTATTACTATCATTATTATTATTTATTTATTACAATAATAATTATTCTATAATAATAAATGCATGTATTACTACTACTAATAATAATAGTAATATTGATATTTTATAATATTAGATTAATAGATTGTATTATAGAAATAATAACACAATCATTAATAATAATTATTATTCTACAATAATTAACAATAATTATAATTCGTTCAGGGATGAAATATGATGCACAACGTTGGAGTTCCTTATATATCATATCAATAAATTTTTTATGTATCATAAAGAAAGAAAAAAGGAAAATAAATGTTCATTAAAAGCCAATCTAGATAGAAACGTTAGATAAATTGTTAGTATTCAATTTTTTGTTTATTTTTTTTGTAAAGCTATCAAATATGAATAACTATAGAACTCTAATATTACAAATTATTTAAGTATTCAAAATACTTATGAATACTTAAATAATTAATTATGATTGAAGAACTTAAGTCATATGTAATTATTAGATATTTAATAATAATAATAATAATAATAATAATAACAAATATTATTAATAGCAGTACTACAACTAATAATAATAATAAAAAACTTGAGTATTCATTTAAATCAAATAAATAATTTATTTTATTAATTAATTAGTTTTTGTACTTTCACAGATTCTTTATTTAATTCATTCTGTTGTGTAATTATCTCCTGTTTTTCAGTGTAACATTATTACCTGACGCTAAGTTTTCTTAAATGTCAAGCATGACGTCACCCTTTACAGGAAATGACGTTCTTGTCTACAGTTGGTATTTCCTGACGGGTTTCCCTGAGCAGAGGAGGGAACTGAAACTGTCGCAAGTCGCAGAAATTTAATCCACAAACACCGGAAATTGTGTGTTTTTACCCTTCAACCTAAAAAAATCTACTATTAACATAAAATCAGAAAAAGAAATTCGGAAATATAAAATGTAGCAGAGAGATACGTTTCTTTATTTCTGGGAGTGCTCCATATTATTTTTTATGTTTGGCTTTAAGAAACCATTTTTCTTTTCCTTCTTTGATGCTCACTCTTAAATGCATCGTGTATATTAATTCACTTTTGTCAGAAAGATTTTTAATAATTTATCCACAAAAACACAAAGATTTATTTCAGCAGCATAATAAAGTTTATTTTATTGGTGATTAACAATCCACACAATAAAAAGAAGTTGGATTTTGTACCTTTGTTTTTTCATTTGCCACATAAAATAAAGGTGAAAATAAAAAGTTAATATTTTGAAATAACATTCATAACGCGCTGGTTTTGAAAAGCCTGTTCGGCGAGCCAGTCGTGCTTTTATTTTGAAAGAACTCAAGGAAGTGGCTCGTATTTGTTTACGCCATCTTTCCGCTCGATCTGCTTAGACCGGTTCTTACGGAGGAGGACACCGGGTTCCCGAACTCCTACCCGCCGTCTGAAAGAGAGAAACGCCGGCTTGTCACGCTCACTCAGCGGAACACCGAGTTCATCCCAGAAGAAGGTGAACATTTCTGCCGTCTTTCCGCTGTTAGCTGTCCGTGTTTGAAGCTAAAAGCGCTTTTAGCCGAAGAACGACCTGAAGTTGGAGTCTGAATGGTAGCTTCATGCTAAAGGGCTGTGTCAGTTTTTAAGGAGTGTTTTCTACGTTTAATCAGCTGCGGTTAAAAATCTCTGGTATGTAAGAGGATCAGATCTGGACTGAAATACTTAGCAGCCCTTAAAGGCTATTTTTTGAATCGGAGTTTTATTTATTTTCCTTTTAACAGAAAAAACTGCGACTTAAGTTTTTCTTCGAAATATAGCCGAACTTAGGCTACATTTTTATTTTGTGCAAATCAATAAATATACATTTTGAGCAGTTTAATTATTTTATATTTTGTTTTATCCAGATTAAAGGTCGTTTAGATGCTTTAAAAGCGTAATAGCCCTTTAATGTCGCGCCGAATAAGAGGCTAACTTCAGGCTGATCATGTACTTATTTTAGTCCGGGCTAAAGCCGGTCCAAACTGTGCCCGGTTCCTCCGAGTGGAAATCAAGCAGTTCATTATTCTGTTTCCAGGTGTGGGCGCAGTATAGAACCGGGCCAGGACCGTGTGGTACCGCTGGAAGCAGGGGAGGGAGGGGGATCAAGCCCGAATCCACAGCGAGTTACAGCGAGCCGGGTCATCCGGACCGAGACCTCATGAATGGAAATCGGAACAACAGGTGAGCATGCTCCGAATGCCAGATACACCGGGATGCGTTTCAGATAAACCGGTCTCACAGGTTTCATCAGCCGGCTGTCTGAGAGCGACTGGGCCAGGTGTGTCTGAATCTGGGAGGCTGCAGGGATCCGGCCGGGAGGTCCTGGGGCCGCAGGGATCCGGCCGGGAGGTTCTGGGGCCGCAGGGATCCGGCCGGGAGGTTCTGGGGCCGCAGGGATCCGGCCGGGAGGTCCTGAAGGTGGAGATCCAGCCTGGTGGTTCTGGATATTTACTTGAAGCTGCTGAGCTCATGGTGACTCAGACGGGTCCGTTTGGGTTTTCCTGTAACAGTCAGTGATTTTGCAGAACTGTAACTTTTTGTGCTTTCTGGATAACGTGTATATTTAACAGTAAGATGTTGGTGGGACTCAGATTTGGTGAATCTGAGCCGATTTTTCTCATAATGCAGACAAACCTAAAGTTCAGGAAATGTGCAGGTTTTGGTTCGGAGGCAGAACAAACCAGGCAGAACCGATAAAAACGTTACTCCGATATAACACAGAACGGCTGCATTCCCACCTTGTCTTGATGTTTGATCGGTGCCGTTTGGATCATCTTCTCCTGATCCAGTTTTATATACGCAACATTTTAGAAGAAGAAATATTCGTTTTCTGGCCGTCTTAAGATTCTTAGAATTGATAAATACGTTTCCAGTTTGAAGGTTTAATTTTTGGTCAGAGGATAGAAAATGTTAGATCTTCCGGAGGTTGGATAGTTTTGGATGTCAGTATTCCCAGTATTCCCAGGACGATCAGCTGGGAATGTGCCTGAGGTCACAGGCTCAGCAGCGCCGCCCCTCTGGACCCTGGAGGTCTTTAATCCGACCGGTTTTCCACCCGGAGCGTCGGCGGCGATCCGTCTTTTCCTCAGGATTCCTGGTTCCTGATCTAATTTCAGGCGGTGATGACGAGCGACTCGAACGCCTGTTTACCGCCTCCTGCCCGCCGCGGTCGCCGTGGTGAAACGTCCATGCCGTCACCATGGCGACAGCGGGAAGAAGAGCGTCTTCATCCTTCCTGATGCTTTCAGCGTCTCTGAGGTTTCCTCATGCTGTGGCGTCACTGGTTGCCGCTCCTCCTCCAGCCCGGAGGAGGAGGTTATTAATCAGTTGCTTATCTATTGATTAATCAGTTAATCAACAGATTAATCAATAGATAAGCAGGTTTTTTGATTGTTGGTACTGGAATGATTTTTTGGCTGCAGATCGAACTAAACAAACACTGTTATTGCATGTTGGGCAATAAAATGTTTTCTTACTTAAAAAAAAGTTTAATTATTCATTTGTATTTGTAATGTTGTGTAAAATAAACTCAGGAGGTTTAATGAAAATCTGCAGAGTGTGTAACGATTTTAATCTGCAGATTAAAATGAATCAGTTTTAATGATTATTGAAATAATCTTCATCTTAATTATTGCTCTCAAGGTGCTTTTGAGCAAATGGCCTTTTTTAGAGTCTGTATGCTAGCAATTAATTACTAAATTAGTTAATCTTTTCTGTAATCGATTAATCTGATTGGTTCAGTCATATCTGAAAAACAAACTAAAGCCTTGAAATTTCTATTTTTCTGTCATTTTGGGAAACAAAGGCACCACAGAAAACAAACTGGGATTAAACTGAGTGACATTTAATCCTGGAAAATTACGTCCAGGATTTATATTTTATTTAAGTTTATTAAAAAAACAGTCAGATATTCCTTTGCCTCACTGACCAATCAGAAGCCAGCGTCTGATCTGAGCTCATCTCAGGTTTACTGGAAAACATGAAAACCCAACAGGAACCTGAACGCCACACCACGATGCCTTCCTGTTAAATTGCTGGTGAAAC
Organism: Poeciliopsis prolifica; assembly: GCF_027474105.1. NCBI lineage: Eukaryota > Metazoa > Chordata > Actinopteri > Cyprinodontiformes > Poeciliidae > Poeciliopsis > Poeciliopsis prolifica. Next base: position 1,251,004 of record NW_026562416.1, on the reverse strand, counting down.
GTTCCCTGTGAATTTAGTTTTCCTCACATTTTCCCGTCTCTCCTGGTTTTAGGAGCCAACACCTTGTTTACGTTGCCACGGCGACCTGGATATGGCTCCATCGGAAAGCCCATCAAGCTCCTGGCCAACTGCTTCCAGGTGGAAATCCCTAAAATCGACGTCTACCTGTACGAGGTCGACATCAAGCCGGAGAAATGCCCCCGACGGGTCAACAGGTACCGGAAGAGTCCGGAGCGGATCCGTCCAGAACTGGGCGTCCTGCACCGTCCTGCACCGTCCTGCACCGTCCTGCACCGTCCTGCATCTGAACCGGGGTGTTCTGTGTTTTCTCCAGGGAGGTGGTGGACTCCATGGTGCAGCACTTCAAGGTGACGATCTTCGGCGACCGGCTGCCGGTTTACGATGGGAAGAGGAGTCTCTACACGGCGAGTCCACTTCCTGTCGCCACAGGCGGGGTAAGACTGCAGGGAGTCAGCACAGCTCCAGCTGGAAACCAGAGATCCAAACTGGGCCGACTTGGACCCCAACCTTCACATAGAGACCGTTCCAAAGTCGGCCTTCCATCAGCTGGTCGAAAGCAGCCCTGGATGGTCAGAGATGGTCCGTGATCTCTGATGGTGAAATGTCTCTGCTGCTGCTTTCAGCAGCGGTCCTGGTTCCACACCAACAAGGAAGCCTTCAACACTGGCTTTGACAAAATACTGAGAACGCAGATAATATTAAATATTAACTATATATAGAAAACTAAGCCAATGAAAAAGTCCAACACAAGAAATAGGATCATTAGAATAACCACAGACCTGCACATGTCTGACAACATGGTCCAGTTTGACATGTTGGATTCTTCCTGTGGGCTTTGGACGTAGGAAGAACCACATGAACCAGCACAAGAAGAAATATTAGGATCATAAATAAATATTTTAAAGAGAAATGTGAGCAAAACTAACCAGACCCACCTGTGTGTCACCATCATATTCATTCAAAATACAGTCCACCCATTTTAGCCTGGAGAGCATTTTTCACCAGCTCCAATCAAAAATTCATAAATAATCACTGAACTCAGACATTAAGCATCACATAATCCCTGGGGATTATAGCAACTCGTCTGCAGCTCACAGAAATACTCTGGACAGCATTAAAGTTCTTTCTGAAGAAATGTGTCAGAGTCATTCTGACCTCCAGTCACCGACATGACGCACTGATGAAGAAGAAGAAGAGCAGCCAATATTTCATTGTTTAGTGTAGAGAAACATTTTGTCTTGGCTTTGATGGCAGAGATCGAGCCACCGGTCCAGCACAGCCACTCTCCCCGTTATAACCAAGAAAACGACTCCGCGGCTGAATAACGTCAACTCAAACTGCCTCTTAACCTTCAGTTAACCAGCAGACAGTGCTGGGCTGCCAGTCCTCCAGCATCTAGATGCATCTTAACTCCCAGACCTGATCAGCTCTGAACGGACCGGATCAGCTCTGAACGGACCGGATCAGCTCTGAACGGAACGGACCGGATCAGCTCTGAACGGACCGGATCAGCTCTGAACGGACCTGATCAGCTCTGAACGGACCGGATCAGCTCTGATCAGCTCTGAACGGACCGGATCAGCTCTGAACGGACCGGATCAGCTCTGAACAGACCTGCTAACGAGCCGCTCATGTGACTCAGGTGTGTTGGAGCAGGAAAGCATCTGACGGCAGCTGGACTGCACTAAACATTCATATCCAAACCTTTAAACTTACGTCAAGCAAACTACGCATATGACTCAGTCCGCTTGTGCAAATGGAAAATTAATGCATCCATAGAAAATAAAGAAAAACATTTTAATCTTAATCTGGACCTTGCCTGGTTGTGATGGGCTCCAGACATACCGCTGCCCCGCCCCTCGCGTGATGTCACAGATATGTCAGAACCGAGAGAATCACTGGAATCAACCGACTCTGTAGGGAAACTGACACTCATGTTGAATTAACATCCAGCACTGGAAATCTGACCCGTTTGAATTGGGAGGGAGACGGGTTGTTGGGTTTCATGCGGGTCGTAAAAAGTCCAAACAGAAAGGTTAGGGTCTCATTTAATTAGCAGCAAGAACAACCAAAATTAATTGAGTTTGTAAACAGTTTCCTTTAATGATGCTGGAAAACCATCTCATCACCTGAACTAAACTCACAATACCAGCAGTAACTTTGCTGGTTTTGGGTCTGAACAGGAGGTCAGGGAGTGGTTCTGACCCGAACCCCTCCACTTAGATCCATAAACAGAGCAGAACTTAAAATCGGTTCTGTTTACTGCCTGTTGACCCAAGTTGACACCACGATGTCTGAACTGCCTTGTTCAAACGCTTTGGACGGATGAAGCCGACATGCAGACTCCGGTCGGTCCGGTCCAGTCCGTTTCCTCAGTGGTCTCTCTGGTCCGGTGCAGGTGGACCTGGACGTCACGCTGCCGGGCGAAGGCGGGAAGGACCGCCCGTTTAAGGTCGGCATCAGGTTCGTGTCGCTGGTCAGCTGGCACCTGCTGCACGAAGTCCTGACCGGACGCAGCGTCCCCGAGCCGCTGGACCTGGACAAGCTGCTCAGCACCAACCCGGTTCACGCCGTGGACGTCGTCCTGCGACACCTGCCCTCCATGAAGTCAGTGCCGCCGCGTTGGACCGACCTGACGGCATCGTCGGGAGTGAGATGACGGTGTGGTTCTGTCCCCCCAGGTACACCCCGGTGGGCCGGTCCTTCTTCTCCTCCCCTGAGGGCTACGACCACCCGCTGGGCGGAGGCCGCGAGGTTTGGTTCGGCTTCCACCAGTCGGTGCGGCCCGCCATGTGGAAGATGATGCTGAACATTGATGGTGAGCAAATCAGGATGATTGATTGGCAGGATTGTTTCTCCGTAGCTCCAGTAGAGCGAGGAGAAACATTTAATAAATAAACAATTGATTAAAGTTCCAGTCCATGTTAATAATATGTGTGACGCGTCTGGAGCCGATGGATGACCTTGAAGCTCAGTGTGTCGTTTCCTGCTGCAGTTTCAGCCACGGCCTTCTACAAGGCGCAGCCCGTCATCCAGTTCATGTGTGAGGTGCTGGACATCCACAACATGGACGAGCAGCCGCGCTCCCTGCCGGACTCACATCGAGTCAAATTCACCAAAGAGATCAAAGGTGGGAAAACTTCAGATTCACGTTACATTCAGCTTCACTGCAGCAGATGTCAGAGAAATGTCTGCTTACTTCCTCACAATAAAGAGGTCAAAATGTGTCTGCTGCTCGTTCAGGTCTTAAAGTGGAAGTTACCCACTGTGGAAGCATGCGGAGGAAGTACAGGGTGTGCAACGTGACGCGGCGGCCCGCCAGCCTGCAGACGTACGTCTCTCACCGCGGAGCTGCAGGCGCTGCAGGTCCCACGCTGACCGGATGCTGTTCTGAATCTGCAGGTTCCCTCTGCAGCTGGAGAACGGCCAGACGGTGGAGCGCACCGTGGCGCAGTACTTCAGGGAGAAGTACAGCCTGCAGCTTAAGTACCCCCACCTGCCCTGCCTGCAGGTGGGGCAGGAGCAGAAACACACCTACCTGCCGCTGGAGGTGAGGAGACCACCAACTAGTTCACTGAACTGAATCCATTCATGTTCATAGTTCTATTTCATCCCTGCTGACCACAGGCGGCGCTTCCAGCACTAAACAATCATTGTTGCGCATGCGCAGTACTAATAACAAAGTCACCTGTGACTGGGGAACCACGTGACTCTATATAGTCACATGACACGTGGCGTTCAAGCCCTTTAGTCCGCCTCGCGCCCAGGTGTGTGGAGGACAGGTGTGTAGCCGGTCGTTCTTATTTCCTGGTCGGTTCTGTCGCCGGTCGGTTCTGTTTCCTGGTTGGTTCTGTAGCCGGTAAAGTTCGGAAACAGATCCGAACTTTACCGGATCTGCACAAAAGAACCAAACAAAAGTTTGGTTCTTTTGTGCAGCAATAATTTACTGGTCAGTTAGTTTAATTTGCCACATTAATTGTTGTGGCTCTTTTGACTCACCTGTGGACTTTCTGCTCGCGCTGAGTCCGTGGCCTGTGCGCAGCTTCCGGTTGGTTTCGGGCTGATCTCGCTTTTCTGCAGTTTGACGCTGGGTCATTAATGCGGCTCCGCTTGTGGAGCATCTCAGGGAGCCGCTGTCGGGGACCGTTGCGTCGCGCCCTGGTCGTTCAGGCTGGATCTGTTGGCCGCGCCGCGTGGGCCGTTGGTACCGGACAGGTGACGTGCAAACCCGCCTGCTGCGGCTTCACCTTCAGTGACGGACGGATGCAGGCAGGTTGTCCGCAAGAGTGGATCCCCTCCCTCCTGGTTTGGCTTGGGGAAAGTGCCAGCTGAGGAACCGGCCATCGTTTCTCTTATGATCCCGCCCGATGAGGCTTTGCGGCCCGATGAGGCTTTGCGGCCCGATGAGGCTTTGCGGCCCGATGCCCGTATTGCTGTATTACTGATGATCTTCTCTGCAAGGCCAATGACTCTGGGGGCCGTATGGGGGATTGGGAACTCTCTCCCATCTTATGCTGGCTCTGTCTTCCTCGTTGGAGTCTGTTTCACCAGACCGCTCCACCCAAGGCCTGGTTGATGCATCTCTGCAGACCTTTGCTCTTACGATGAGGGAACTTGGACAAACTCTCCACACTGGTTCACTCTCGCAGCCACGTCTGGTTGGCGCAGTCGCCACTTCCTGAGCCTTGCAGGTGAACCCTGTGGGCCCTGCCAGCAGTTCTGGGGGAACTTTTCTGCTTCTATTCCTTGTATTTTCTGGTTCTGAAGAATACCGGGGGTCTAAGTCCAGTCTTTGACCTCAGGGGCCTGAATGTGTAGTTGAAGGTTATGCCTTTTCGTATGCTGACCACCAAGCAGGTGTTGCAAGGCTCACAGATACGCTTATAAAAAAGGTCTATGCTCCAGCTTTTGGTTCATGTTTTCATCTCCAGTGAGTTTAATAGATGAATTCTCACCTTGGCCCATACCTGGCGTGCTTTGGGTTTAAGAATATGGGATTAGGGGGTTTGGGGAGTGATGCGCTCCATCACCCGTCTGTTCAGACCAGGATGACATGAAATTTGTTGTGTGGTTCGTCCATAAAGCTTCACTCAGCTGCCCAAGTTCACCTGGCTGCAGCAACAGGAAGGGGTGGGGCAGACCGCTGTCAGTCTCAGACCTTATTTGGAAATGGGTCTATTGCACAACAGAAGTGAAGGGGGCGCTATTTCCTATATTATCTGCGGTCTCCTGTTTTTATTTTAAACCTTTAGGAAGGATTTTCACTCTGCATGTGTTTTAACTTCTCTTTATTTACTTCAGCTCAGCTCATAGTTTGTAGTACTTCTGGTAATAATAAATCTGCTCCTTTCAGGCCTGCTGCTGCCTCTAGTGGCGTGGAGGTGGTAACACAACTAATCTAATCACATTACTAAATCAAATACTTCAGTCTTTATTTATTATTCATTCTGGCATTACAGGAACCGTAAAGTATAAATTCCTTCACAAAAGAACATACTGTTTCATTTTCTTTAGGAAGTAAAGCTAATTAAACGAGACAATCAAACCTGAAAGTGATTCCAGTTTCACTTGATGGCCAACCTGTTGAAACTGGCAAATTTCAAATTCCTTGTTGTTCCTGGACAGTCAGCTCAACTTTGCTGAAAACACTTCCTGTATCTTTAAGAACTGTTCTCAGAGACTCCGTCTTTAAGAGGATCTAGTGACCTTGGGTTCCCCAACTAGAGGTCGTTCAGTTAAAATGTTACAACTTAATGCTTAACTAGAGTTTTAACTCAAGTTTAAACTTTTCATCTCCTCGGCTGGTTTGGTGTCATGAGCTGCAGATTAAGACAATCTTATAATAAAACTTTGACTGGCAGGTAAAACGGCAACCCTAGCAAAACCAACTCTGTCTCAACTGTTCGCTGGAAGAACATGGAAGATGGCAGGAATATTGTAGCAAAGAGCATCCAATGTCTTTTAATAATGTTATTAATAATTATTCATTAAAATTATGACTTATTTCAGCCCTAAGCTCAGCTGCTGTGTGTGTGTGTGTGTGTGTGTGTGTGTGTGTGTGTGTGTGTGTGTGTGTGTGTGTGTGTGTGTGTGTGTGTGTTGGGTGCAGGTGTGTAACATCGTTCCCGGTCAGCGCTGCATTAAGAAGCTGACTGACAACCAGACGTCCACCATGATCAAAGCCACGGCCCGCTCGGCTCCGGACCGGCAGGAGGAGATCAGCCGCCTGGTGAGACCAGAACCCTCACTTTGACCCGGCATAACCCGGTTCGGGCTCACCAGAAACTGCTCTGCCCGCTGCAGGTCAGGAGCGCCAACTACGAGTCCGACCCGTTCGTCCAGGAGTTCCAGTTCCGGGTGCGCGATGAGATGGCTCAGGTGACGGGGCGCGTCCTGCCGGCCCCCATGCTGCAGTATGGCGGCAGGGTGAGCTCTGAACCCCTTATGGTACCTTCCCTTTTCAATCTCCGTCTTAGGCTCAGAAGTTCACTCGGATTTCTCCACAGATGCTGCATGAGAACAACTCAAACTGTTGGAAAAGAAACTTTCACTAAATCCAGTCTTTAGTTGGAATAACCTGGAGTCGAAAGCAGGAAAATTCAGCTCAAATTCAAACGTACCTCATGGCCCAAAGGGGAATTTAAGTTTATGCTTCAGCAAAGTTAAGATTGTTGTTTGATGAATTAACAGTTAGTGAACCCAACTCTGTTTTTGGTTGGCTTTTGTTAATAACTGCTGCTGGTTTTAGTGCAATCATATTTTCTCATGACAATCATGGTGGCCATTTTGAAAAATATCCATCAGAAAAAGAAAAATCTTTGTTTAATCTCTAGGATAAGATTTGACACCAAACACATTTATATAACTTTACATATAAAATTACATTTTCTGTGACAACCATGATGACATCATGATAATCGTTGTTTTAAGACTCAAAATGTATAAATGATGAGACACAAAACACGAGTTTAAAACTATAAAAAATCCAAGTTAAAACATGTTTTCTGTGGAGAAATCCTGTTTGTCTGCAGCTCCTCTTTCTGTCTGTTAGCTTTGCTGTGATGCGGCATTTCTGTTGGCTCTGTGTGAAAAGCAGCTTGATTTACTCGTTGATGCTCCTCATCCAGTCTCTGCTGATGACGAGCCTCAGTTAGCTCACGGCGCGGCCGCCTGCGCGTGAGCGGCTGTCGGCACCGACGCATGCTGTCTCTGCAGAACCGCACGGTGGCCACGCCCAGCCACGGCGTGTGGGACATGAGGGGGAAGCAGTTCCACACCGGAGTGGAGATCAAGATGTGGGCCATCGCCTGCTTCGCCACCCAGCGGCAATGCAGAGAGGAAATCCTCAAGTGAGATCAGAACGGCGTCCATAAAACGTATTCAGATTCTGAGCTTTGCATCGTCTGCAGCAACGATGGAAACGCTCAACAATATTCTGAAATTAAGAGGAAATTCTTAATTAACATTTTAATAGTAATGTTTCATATATTGAATATTTATTAGAATATTTTTGTTAACTCAAAATACATTTTTATAAATATTTACTGTTTAATGTAAATAGATAGTTATTTAAATACAGATCAATAAACTGAATTCATACACAATTAACCAGAGTAAAATCTTTGAAAATGAATATAAATTCTTGTGTAAAGTATATATATATTTATCAAAACGATTAATTTAAAATTTTACTATTTAATTTGTATTATCATTTATATTATTTTCTAATTTTTAACCCTACATAAGTTATCTGGTTAAGTAAATATTTGTTTTACATAATTTATACAGAAAAGGCATTTTATAAAGATTACTGTTTTATGCAAAAGTTCTTCAAAAATACAGATAATTGTTTTTTTTTTTAAATATTAAAAAATAATTTTAAATTATTAGTAAATTCTTTTGGAAATTGAAACATTCTAGTTTTTTAAAAACTAAATATTAGTGATAATAAATTACAAATAATTTTCTATTTTTTAATTAATTCCTCTTATGAATTTAAATCTGAACTCTGAATACATTTTTAATGAATATTCATGTCATATAAATTATTTTAAAAACTAATACAAGTACTACTGTCTTCCTACAGTAGACTATACTGATTGTCTACTCCTTATGCTAATAAATTTTATGCTAATTTATTGGTATAAAAATGTTTCCAGCCAAAATGATCCAGAGTAAAATATTAATGTATTTAGACGAGTTGAGCCTTTCTGGATGAACGCTGTGGTCCCTGTTTACCAGGAGCTTCACGGAGCAGCTGAGGAAGATCTCTAAGGACGCCGGGATGCCGATCCAGGGCCAGCCGTGTTTCTGTAAGTACGCCCAGGGCGCCGACAGCGTGGAGCCCATGTTCCGCCACCTGAAGAACACCTACGCCGGCCTGCAGCTCATCATCGTCATCCTGCCTGGGAAAACGCCCGTCTACGGTAAGGAGCTCGCCGCTTGCAATGGCTCTGCCCTGCGACAGGAAGTGATGCGGTGACTGACTGGCTCTGCCCCACAGCGGAGGTGAAGCGGGTGGGAGACACCCTGCTGGGCATGGCCACGCAGTGCGTCCAGGTGAAGAACGTGGTGAAGACGTCGCCCCAGACGCTCTCCAACCTCTGCCTGAAGATCAACGTCAAGCTGGGAGGCATCAACAACATCCTGCTTCCAAACCAGCGGTACGACCCCCACGTGTTGCTGATTCCTCTCAGTTCTCCGATGGACGGTAAACTTTGACCTTTACCCCTTCAGGCCGTCGGTGTTTCAGCAGCCAATCATCTTCCTCGGAGCGGACGTCACTCATCCTCCAGCCGGCGACGGGAAGAAGCCGTCGATCGCTGCGGTGAGCTGCTGGTTCCTGACGTTTACTTTTAATGTTCGGCTCCTTGGCGCCCCCTGCAGGTTGGGCATGAAACGCCACGATAAAAGGGGAACACAAGCCGCCTCCATCAGTGTGTTTTTGTTTTTTTGCATTCTGAAGCGTCGCATTAGATGGATGGAAACAGTGGAAACGCAGAATAAGTTCTGACGTAGTAAACTTTCCCATCCGGTGGTTCTGTGCCTTACCAGAGGCGCTAAATTCCGCCATCTTGTTGTCTATATTTCCTCGAGCATCAACGTCTGATGAGATCTCTGCTTGATTTGCTTCAGACCAGCAGATTTGTTTTGGTTTTTAGAAGCTCGCTGAGTTGGAGCTGATCTCCCCCTGCAGGTGGTCGGCAGCATGGACGCCCACCCCAGCCGGTACTGCGCCACGGTCCGGGTCCAGAGGCCCAGACAGGAAGTGATCCAGGACCTAGCCTCCATGGTGCGGGAGCTGCTGATCCAGTTCTACAAATCGACCCGCTACAAGCCGACCCGGATCATCTTCTACAGAGACGGCGTGTCGGAGGGCCAGTTCAGACAGGTGACGCATCACTTCCTGTTTCTTCACACTGTAAACCTCAGACGGTTCAAACACTGAGTTATATGTTCATCCGAAAAGCGGCAGTTCAAACCTGGCCGGTCGCAATAAATTATGTTTTATTTATTTTGAATATTTAAAATATCTTCCAACTCCAGTTTATTGAGCGTTGAGAATGTGTCCTGACCTGTCTCACCTGTCCAGGTGTTGCACTACGAGCTGCTGGCCATCAGGGAGGCGTGCATCAGCCTGGAGAAGGAATACCAGCCAGGAATCACCTTCATCGTGGTTCAGAAGCGCCATCACACGCGGCTCTTCTGCGCAGATCGCAACGAGCGAGTGAGACATGATCAGACTTTATTGATTAATCCAAATTCTAGGAATTCTGGAGGGATAACCTTTGATGGATTATTTGATCACCAATGTTTTTGTAATGCAGAACGGTGTCATGGCACTCAGGGCGGCCATCTTGTTTGACAGCTTCTGTTTATTTGGATGGTGAATTCATGTCAACTTTATGAAAGATTATTAGAACAAAGCTGCAAACGTTTCAATTTGATTACAAGAGTAAAGTCATAATATCCCCAGAAACAAAATGTACCATCAGTGCAGAACCAACAAAAACATTCAGAACCAACTAATTTATCAAATTTAGATTCCGTAAAAGCCGATTTTAGCAAGTTTTTTTTTTTTTCCTTTTCCTTTAAGAACAATTTGTGAATTTTCAAGCAGAATGCAAAAGTATTTGTAAAATGTATCCATCCTCTAAACATAAAACAAATTCTGCTTCTTTGAAATGATCAAATGTTTGATGGTAGATATTCATGCGATGGATGTTCTGACCGGTTCAGGTCGGCCGAAGCGGGAACATCCCAGCCGGAACCACCGTGGACACGGACATCACTCACCCCTACGAGTTTGACTTCTACCTGTGCAGCCACGCTGGCATCCAGGTGAACTTTGACCTCTTGACCTCAGCGGCGTCTCTGAGTCGTTCTGAGGTCTGTCAGCTCAGCGTCTCTCTGTCGCCCCCTGCAGGGAACCAGCCGCCCGTCCCACTACCACGTCCTGTGGGACGACAACTGCTTCACGGCGGACGAGTTCCAGCTGCTCACCTACCAGCTGTGCCACACCTACGTCCGCTGCACGCGCTCCGTCTCCATCCCCGCGCCCGCCTACTACGCCCACCTGGTGGCGTTCCGCGCTCGCTACCACCTGGTGGACAAAGAGCACGACAGGTGAGTCCAGCCAGCCGCACGTTGGATCAATTTAATGAACTAAATGGCTCCATTTAGGAGAAATGCTTGGCTTGGAGACCTAACCACCGGGCACCCTGCTCTGGGATTTAAAAGTACTGCCCATCTGTGATGATGCTCTGTGAAAAAGTAGCATCAGTGAACAGAAGCAGCTAAAAGCCACATGCTAATTCTAGGAAGCTAAAATCCTGTCGTTAATTTGGATCAGAGGAGCAATTATACTTCCTGCTGATCTAGCAAAGGTTTAACAAGAATTTTGCCTCCAAATTTATTAAGGAAATTTAAATTTTGTTTTTAGGAATCTTTAGTTTTAGAGAGCAAAAATCAAGTCATTATGGAGAACAAATCCTGACAGAATTGGCAATAAATATAGAAATAAATAATCTGCTTGATAAACTTCTTAGTGTGTCAAATTTAATCCATAAAACAACTTTCCCACCTTATTTGATTATAGATTGTAACATAAATTATTTATCATTTTCAACAGTATAAATTACTATTTAATTTTCCATTGTATTTACACTTGCTAGTTTCTTATTTTGTGATTTTTAAAATTTAATTTGCTAATTTTGTCTTTTATTTTAATGTGTTTAATTTGCTCTAGATGTTGATAATTTAACAGAAAAAATAAGTTTCATTAGTCTGTTTTAATTATTTTATCTTTTTTCTCATTATCATTTCATGTATTTAATTTTCTTGTATTTCTATTTCTCCCATATTCAGAATGTATGTAATATTTAATTATATTTAATCTTTTTAATAGCAGCTCCAGATGTTGACCAATAAGAAAATGCATAAAAAAAAACAAAACAAAAAACACATTAAATACACAAAGTGACAAAATGAAAAGATAAGTAAACTGAGAAAACAAGAAGATTGGAAACAAAATGAAATGGTAATAAGGTTCAATTGATTCTTTTAAAAATGATAAATATTCATCATATATAACAAATAATTGACATAATGGGTTCTTAGAAAATCATAAAAAATAATAAACAAAATAAAAAATATTACACCAGATAAGTATATTTATAATGTTTAGATGTAATATTAGCCGTTATTTATTTCTATGTTTATTTCCAGTTATGTCAGAATTTTTCCTCCATGTTGAAAGTTTTACCTGGAAGGCCCGGTTTCCCCGGTCCGGTTTCCCTGGTCTGTGGCCCGGTCCGGTTTCCCCGGTCCGTGGCGATGCGTTCGCTGTCTCACGGTGTTTTCTGTTTGCTGCCTCAGCGCCGAGGGAAGCCACATCTCAGGGCAGAGCAACGGCAGAGACCCGCAGGCGCTGGCCAAGGCCGTGCAGATCCACCACGACACCCTGAGGACCATGTACTTCGCCTGAGGGGCGGTTCTGATCCGACCGCCGAGCTGCTGCCGACACCCGATTGGAGCTGATCGCCTCGCCGTGAGCGACTGCTAGATCTAGCGCTTCAGAACTTGTTTGTGTTTTACTGCGGCGGCGTATTACAGCCATTTCAGAGGGAGAAGAGCAGTAAATATCCACCACACAACTCTGGAATTTTAAGTTTTAGAAAAACATTAAAGAAAAAATTCCATGTTTCCAAGTAAAAAAACTGGGAATTTGAGTTAAAAATGTCAAAAATTTGCTACAGAATGCTCAGAAATTTTGAGCCTAATCAAAAACAAAATCTAGAAAAAAGTTGTCAGTTTTATTGACACTTAAATTTTTATAACTCAAAAAATTTTAAGTTTCTTATATTTAAAGTTTTTAAATTTTGAGTTTCCAAAGTCAAAAATATTTAACTTTTACCCGTTTTCTCTGATTCAAACATTGAAAATGTTTAAGTTTTAAAATTAAGAAAATGGAAAGTTTCAATCTCCCTTTTTCCAAATGTCTTGTTTTTTTAATTAAGAAAACTTTCTGTCTTTATACTAAATTGACATTTTTAAATTTACTAATTTAAATGTACTTTTGATCTTAATTTTTTTTTTATTTTCCTGAAGTTTTTGGTGGAAATTTATTATTTACTCCTATTTTTCCGAACCACTGTTGCCCTAATACATCGTTCTATTTTTCTGAAATTTATTATTTTTTTCTGAATTTTTCACTGAAGTTCTCCTGATTCGGATCTTTGTTTCCGGGCCGGACTTGCAGAACTCCTCCGGTGCAATAAGGTTTCCTGTCTGTGCACTGAAACGGTTTATTATGGCTGAACGCCGTCTTCTGGTTGGTCGTCTTTATCAAAGTGCCTGATTGGGTTAGAAGGTGATCAGCTGGTACGAAAGGGAACATTTTAATTGGACGGATTCTGCCCGACTTACAGATGTTCATAATTTTATTGTTTTCTGTGAATTAATCACCAAACTTTAGATCTACGATGCCAAACTGGTTGGTGTTTGTCTGCGGCGGTTTCATTTCCTGTTGTCGCGTTTTAGCCTCACACCGGACTTTCTGACGGAGCAGCAGCGTCTCGTTATGCAATAAGGATGAGATTTGTGTGGCTCTCTGCCGCAGTGCTGCCGAGCCTCTGGACTTTAACCCAAACGAAGCCACCAGGGCTTCACCACTCGGACCAAACCGCCGTGCCTGCTCGCCGATGGGCTCGCCGCGTCCATCAGTCTGCTCGCGTCCGCTTTTACTTGAAGAATATTTGAAGTCGGTACCAACGTATTGGACCGGTTGGCACTGAAACGGACCTCCAGAACCCGCAGGCAGGACGTTGTCTCACAGATGCCTTTAATCTCCTCCAGTTTAAGCATTTTGAATCCATATGAAGATATATTTATAATTGAATTATGAACTAAATGCACGTTTAGACACTTTCTATTTAAAAAAAGATAAAGTTTATGATATTAATGTTTAGAAATCAAGAGGTTTTAAATTTGATCAAGCTGTCAGATAAAAAAGCTGAAATATTTAAGTTTGTCGGTAGAAAAATGGCTAAAAACTTTTAGTATTTTAGATTTAGACCTGATTGGATGATAAAGAATAAACTGTCCAATCAGATGATGGATGGTTGAAATTCTTCTTTTTAACTCAAACTTCTCCAAACTTTCTTTATGTCCCTTCCAGGACCTGCAGCTGTTTTTGAAACGGCACAGTTGTGATTGGACAGTTTGAATCCCCACCGTCCAATCAGGTTAAGGTATGATAGAAGTGCTTTGATCTGAGAGTTTTAGGTTCCTACGTTTTGGTAAAATAGATTTTTTGTTTTTAAATAAAATATTCAAGTCGATTTTATCAAAAAGGGATGAACAGTCATTAAAAAAAAAGTTTAAAAAAACCCAAACTGAAACAATCGAATGTTTTTATTTTTTAGTGATTATACGGAACTCCCTTAATGACGACGCCTAGCGTTCTTATTCTCTATCAATGATAATTTAATCATCTTCGACTTTGGAAAAAAATAACTGACTCATATTTTAACCCTTTCATGCATGAATTATGATTATTGTGTCAGGATTTTTTTATTTTCTTCATGTATAGAAATGGTAGGAACATTTTTTTTAATTATTTTATTTATTTTAGGTGACCAATTGTAATTTTCTCCAAATACAAAGTTATTGGAAAAATGCATCAGTAGCACTGTTCTTTAGGGATTATCTGATGTCACAATATTTTTTTACCTGCAAGAGTCGGACGATGTGGGTCGGCCATTTTGGATTTAACAAAAATTATTTGTTGCATTTGCAGCTGATGGCCAGTAGTTGATGGTGTATTTATGTTGCATTAGTGTCCACTTCTGTGGTCTGTGTGCATTTATAACAGAAAAATCCACTAGAAGCACAAGAACATGGCTTTTAGAAAGCTGCCCACTGTAGTGACCACTGTGCATGAAAGGGTTAATATATTTTAAGAAAATAATAAAATGTTGTTTTTTTTTTTGCTAATTTCTGAAACTAATCCAATGTATAAAACACTCGTTTGTCCATTTTATTTGCAGTTTGGTTATGCATTATTTCATTTATCTCGTAAAATTTAAGTGGTGCTTATTAAAAATTAAAATCTGCTTCAGTTTCAAACTCCAGAACCAGAAAATGGATCATTTCTTCACCAGAACGTTTTCCTCAGTGGTTCTGTTGTGATTAGAGAGGGGAGGTTCTAAAGTTTACCGTCGGACCCGAGTGACCGTTCCGGACTTGTGCCTTTTGCTGATGGTGCTGATGAAGTTCTGGTTCTGTGACTCTGCTGTAACGTGTCCATGTTGTAATATTTGTGTGATGCCAAGTAAATTAAAAAAAATATTATGCAGAACTTGAAGGTTCAGAGCGGACCGGACCAAAAAAAATTAATAAAAGACGATTGTGGAAACTTGAGTGGCCCGGTACCGGTTTGGATGTCATGTAGCATTATTTATTTCACGGTTTCTGTGCGTGGGCTGCAGCGCCTCCTGGTGTCATTTCTTCTTTGTTTTTAATTATCAGCAATAACGGGTCAGAACTCTGCAGAGGGCCGTCGGCCTCGGTTTCTACATGAAGGAGTAAATCTCTGCAGGCTGCACTTAAAACAGACATGTTTGGGTTTCTCTATATATTCATGTTGTATCATGATACTGTAAAACTGGATGGTCTGATTTTTGAGCCTTTTTATTTGTGCTATTTAATTTTTTTTGAATAAAGAGATTCAAACAAGTTGTGAATTGTTGGGGATTTTCTTGTGTGTGGAACCAGAGAGCCGTTCAAACATCACAGGAAGTGAGTCACGGTTTCAAATTAAAGCAAAGTGTTTTATGGGAGCGAATTAAAAGCACAGGATGTTTTATGAGCTGCCAGGCAGAGTCAACATGGAGGCGACGGGTTCAGATGTAAATGCCTGAAGGTTCCTCAAACACTGACCTGGGACCAGATGGCAGCTGCTTCCTGTCAGGAAGCGGCAGGTGGTGTGAGGGCAAACACGGCGGCCATGTTTACTGTCCTGACTGGGATTCAATTAGAGCTGGGGAAGGTGGGAAATGTGACGGAGCAGCTGGTTCTGGATCCAGAACCAGCTGCTGCTAAAATCCAATTCAGAAGCACAGCAGCTGGAGAAGGAACAAATGTTCCAGTTTTGGTTCCCAAACAGTTTACTGGAAAGTCAGGTGGGAAAACAACCTGATGAGGATTTTTTTCCATCTGAAACTATTTGGTGCAAGCGACCAGAAGTTGCATTTATTCAGGTTATTCAACTTTATGGCCCCAATTTAGCTTCATACATTTTGTCTTTATTTCAATCTGGAGCTTTTCTGAATCAACTTTCATAACTGATGGAATTAAACACAAATATATTGGACACGACAAAATATCACAAAGCTAATGATGGAAGATCCTGTCGGATCTACGCCTGTATTTTAATGGAGCATAAAGAGTTTTTAGATAATGAGATGAAGTCTTTAAAATATGACCAGAAGAAAGGTTTGATGGAAAAGTCCAGTTTCAGCTGAAAGGTGTTTAAACTGGAAATCAATTACAATTTTAATCCAGTTAAATGAAGGATTTTTAATCAAAAACTGAATTTAATTAAAGAAGAGGACACATAAAAAGGATATTTATAGTTTTTAATCTGTTCTATCCACTCAGGAAGCCCTGATCCTTCAATGACCTTTGACATCAGCGGAAGTCTCCGAGAGAAGCAGCTTCCATTTAGCGGCTGTGCGTCGCATATATGGGCCCCCAGAAATGCGTGAATTCAAAGGTTCCAGCCCGGAACTTTGTAATGATAAAAAAGCGATTAATTGTAGTGAACGATGTAGTGAACTGAAAGCCCAGAGCAGAATCATGTCGGCAGAACCTCTTCCCCTCGGGCCCTAATACTGAATGGTTCCGGTTCCTGTGGGCGGAGCTTCGGCCCGGAAGCGCCGCCCTGCGCGCTGCGTGGCGGCGGCCCTCCGCAGCCCAGGATGTGCATTTTGGCCCTGACCCTCCGGAAGCAGCGGTTTATGGCGCCGCGGACCGCCGCCGACGACAGGTAGAAGATGAACGGGTCCAGGCAGGCGTTGAGGGTGCTGGACATCAGCGCCAGGTTCCGCCACTCCTGGCTGTCTCCGTGGACGAAGCCCACCACGTGGGAGGCGTTGTAGGGCCCGAAGCAGACGGTGAACACCGCCAGCGTCCCGAAGGCCAGGCCGATGCACCGCAGCCGCCGCCGCCGGCTGATGTTGGGCAGCCGGGAGAGGATGAGGATGAAGTTGACGTAGCAGAAGCAGCTGATGACGAAGGGCACGCAGAAGAGCACGAGGAAGAGCTCCAGGCGCACGCGCAGCAGGATGCTGAGGTCGGCCTCTGAGAAGTCCAGGTAGCAGGTGCTGGGCGGGCTGGCGTTGCCGCCGTAGCTCCACTGGGAGTACGGCATGACGTAGACGATGCTCAGGTTGCATGACGTCACCAGCCAGAAGGTGGAGCAGGCCCAGACGGCGTAGCGCGGCCGGCGGCACACCGCGTACCTGAGCGGGAAGGCCACGCCCAGGTAGCGCTCCACGCTGACGGCGGTGAGCAGCAGCGTGCTGTTGTAGATGGTGACGTAGAAGATGAAGCCGGTGAGCGGGCACAGCGGGTAGGGCAGCAGCCACTTCAAGCCGTCCGAGGCCTCCTTCATTTTGAAGGGCAGGAAGGTCAGAAAGATGAGGTCCGACACGGTGAGGTTGAGCAGCAGGACGTCGATGGGTGCCGCCTTGCGGAACACCTTCCTGCACAGCGTGACGAAGGACAGGATGTTGGCGGGAACCCCCATCAGGAAGGTCAGGACGTAGACCGACAGCAATAGGTGGTTGCACAACATGGCGGCCGATCGGATCTGGAAGTTGCAAATATACACACATCATTTCAGAGTGTTTTTCAACATGCGGTCCGCCAGGGGGCGCTGCGAGGAAAAACTCAAAAACAGAAAAAATGAATCTCATTTTTGATCTGAACATTTTCAACATTCTTAGTTTTGTTTTTTCAGTATTTAGTTTAGTCAGAATTATGTTGTTGGTTGGAAAATGGCCTCAGCAGGACAATATTGTTTAAAGTGAGTTATTGTGACTGTTGCACAAAAACAAAGCAAACGCTTCAGAAGCTTCCTGCTTCTCCTGTTTCATTGGTTCAGAGAAATATTAATGCTTCATTAGAAAAGGTAAAATGTTATCAAAATAAAAGCCTCCATTGCTCTCTTCCAAACAGACTCAAATCTGCTGGACTTTTATTTTTCACAAGACAGTTTAGAAAAACTGAAAAGCAAACAGAGGAGAGATTTCAACCTTCAAACAGAACAAGTTGTTGCAGCTCAGTCCTAAAACTAGAAGAGACGCTCAGGACGTTTTTACCTGGATCAGGGGTGAAGATCCAAACTCTCCATCCCTGCGTCTGCAGCTTCTGGGTCCGACTGATTCATCCAAACTCAAGACGCTGCTTAATATCCTTCAACTGCGGAAATTTAATAAACTTCAGGATGCAGTTTGTTCTCTAAACATGGTCTCCCAGCAACCGAGGGGCGGACAGGCGTGATGCGGTTCGTTACAGGATGCAGTCTGTGAAAGTCACTGGCAGGTGGAGAGGAGGAGGCAACTTTGGTGACCACTAGGGGGCAAACTTCTCAGGTTACACCTGCAGCTGCAGCCAACATTGGCTGGAAATCACTGTTTGCACGTTTGGCTAACAACCTGCTCAACTGCAAGATGAAATGTATTTGCTGATATATCATTTATTTATTTTGTACTTTTATTGCTTCAAAATATTTTTTAAATCTTTGGTGGAAACTGAGCAAATCTGTCCTGAATATAAAAAACTAACTATAAGCATTTAGCTCCAAAATACATATTTAGTTGGCAAACTAAATGCCAACAAACTCAATTTTTAATTTCCAGGCTAAATGTTTTGTTCTAAATTAAATATTCAGATAACTCAGAAACAGATAAAATAACATTAACTAAGATCAAATGAACTAAGCTAAAAGAAAAGGCTAAATTACAAAGTTTAGCTTTATAAAACTAAAATAAATGAGCTAAGCTACAGTACAAGCTAAAAAATTTAAGATAAAATATAATCAATTATACGTATAGAAAGTAAGAAAGTGAACTTATGATAATCAACAAAATAAGCTAAATCATAATACAGCAAATTAGATAAAATAACCTGATATAAACTAAGTTTAAAAAACAAACTAGTAGGATGTTAAAAGCTAATCTGACAAAAACAGATAAGATGCACATTTAGGATGATCTTTGGATCAAAGTTAGTGAGACTAAAGCTCTTTATAGTAAGCAAAGCAAAATGTAGGATGATTTAAGATAGAAAGCAAGTATAGAAAACTAAAGTAACATTAAACAAAGTCAACTTTGACAAAACAATCTAAGCGTTTGCACACAAAATTAAATAAAGTGAACTAAGCTCAATTTCAGATAAACTGATTATCCAAGTTATAGTAAGATACTGTAAACTCAACTGAGGTCAAATAAAAATGAACTAAAGTGCAAACTTAGTGTAGATTAAATAAGTTAAACCAAGGTAAGAAAAAAACGAAATAAGACGCTAATTAATGCTTCGCTAAAGTAAGACGACATAAACTAATCAAGCATCAGCTTTTATTTGGATCAAAAAGAAGAAACACATAAAAGAGTTCATTTAATTCAGTCGATTTTTAATGCATCAGTTGTAGAACAAACCATTAAAGGGCTAAACAGAAAATATCCAGTTCAAGTAAAAAGGTCCTGAAAAATCCTTCCTGTTTACTGTTGGAGTCCAAACACAAACAAGGTTTCTGAGAAAAATTTGTTTAATGATTGAGAAACATTATTTATATTTTAATGGGACTAATTGGTTTTAAATTGGAGTTAAGTCTTTGAAATTTGACTTAATTAAGAGTGTTTAATGTAGGTCAGTTATAAAAGGGAAATGAAAGTTTCAGTAACTGCGAGTTGGACCAGTTTGCCTGGTGATTAAATGACGTCGCTGCTTTAAAAAAAGAAACTTTTCATCCATTCTAACATTCATTCCTGAGGAATAATAGTTTGTTGCTCTACGGGAATAAAAGTGACATGGTAAAAACTTTGATATGAGGAAATCTGGTGAAATCATGAGTCCTCACTCTGTCATGTTCACCAGTTTCTTTCATCCACAGAAACATGACTGGGAACAGCAAAGTTCCCAAATCTGTGCTGGTTCAGACATGGATATGAAAGATGGTGGATTTGTTTTGTTGGCCGTCGCATCTTTGACTTTCTCTGGTCGCCTCCGTCCGCATCTTGGCAGATGTTATCGGTGGAACCTTGGTATTTGCAAACCCGCTGGTGGGTTTCGGTCGATGTCGACACCCATCGCTCCACCTGAAGTGACTCTGCTGGCCGCAGATTCTTCCCAGGATGCCCCTCGACACAACAGGTGAAAGCATCAGCATCACCACCGGCTCCAGGAAGACATTGCAGGAGCTCGTCAGCATCGCTGTTGTCCTCCATTTAACGCTTTCCTGCTGAACAAATCCTACGATGTGCGAGGAGTTGTATGGGGCGTAGCAAATCACAAATACGGCCAATGTGGACAGGGCCACTGCCAGGACTCTCCTCTTGCCCAAAGGAGGCAAATTTGAGCGCCACACCAGAGTGACGCAGCGCAGCGTGCAAAAGGAAGTCACAATCAGAGGCAAAATGAACAAGACGATGGCCATCTCCAAGCGAAGAGGAAGCAGGATCTTCAGCTGTGTTGCATTAAAATGTTCGTAACAGGCAGAGACTTCATCCTGGACACCGACGAAGTAAGCCCCGCCTTCAGCCATCAGGCTGAGCCCAAGGTGCACCATCACCAATGCCCACAAGCCGACGCAGATGTAGCAGGAAAGTCTGGCACGGCGGTATCTCTTGTAGATGATGGGGAAGGCGATGCTGAGGTATCGCCCGATTGTGACAGCGGTGATGAAGAGGCAGCTGACATACAGAGAGGAGTAGAGGAAGAAACTGTAAACCGGGCACAAGGGTGGTGGCAGCATCCAGTCCTTCAGTACTGTCTCCAGAATCTTTACTGGCATCCAGGCTACCAGTGCCAGGTTGGCCAGGCACAGGTTAAGGGCGTAGACCACGTTGGGCGTGGCACCGTGTTTGCGAGCCTTACGGATGTACACGAAGAAGACGAGCAGGTTGGCAGGAAGTCCCAGGAGGAAGGTGAAGCTATAAACGGAAAGAGCAACACAGTCTAAGACTGTAAGATCCATCTCTTTAGACAAGTCTGCTGAAGAACCAAGGTTTCTCTTGGTTTACCATCACCCATCAAACAGGATCATCTAAGCCAAGCAGACCACCTGGACATCCATCCTGGTGTCGTCTCTGCTCAAGTTCTGCTGGTCAGCGATGGAGGGCGAGCCGAGCTCTTCCTCCATGGTGCACACTCGTCTCTGACGCAGAAGCAAAAGCTCCACCGTCGGGCGACAACAGCAACAAAGGAGGCGGTGGCCACAAAGTGGGCGCGTTGGGGGCGAGGTGCACACGACGTGATGACAGATAAGGAGACGCAGCCACTCAGGCAGAAGTATGGTGCATTTACCCCACACCAGCCTGCCTTAATCACCCTCTCAGCAAAGGCCAACAGACAGGTAGCATCTGGGCCCTTAAGTGAAATGATTCAGAATAATCTGAGCTGTTAGGAAGCGCATGCTGTCGGAGTGGCCTGGAGGGCCGGGCAGTAAAGCAGTAAACGTGGCCTCAGTGATGGTCGATGGCTGGAGGTTGGGCCCTTGGACAGGGAGACGTGTTTGTGGCGCAAAGTTGCTCTAACAGTTTTATGACGGAGAGAAAGTTCCTGTGACGATGACGTTGGAGGCTTTTGGTAAAGAAAATGGAGCAGAAAATCTCTGAGGCCTTTTATTAGAGGGAAGCTGAGATACCAGGAAATGTTTTTCCCTGAAAGCAATCACAGCAGGAGGTGTTTTCTGGAGAACCGAGCCGGCCTCCTGACAGGACTCCAGACTAATAGTTGCTTTAATGTTGGTTAGGTTCAGCAGATTGGTTCTCGTTACGGTTCCCTTTCCTCTAATGGCTTCAATCAATTGCAACAACTCCCATTCCTTTCCCTGATAGTCTCTGAGGAACAGGTCAATTTAAGATCCCAAACACAAGAAAACTGATTTTTGGGGGATAAAGCAGAACAAACTTCCTTGCTTCACCATCTTCACGGATCTTCAAACTACAGATGGACAACAATGCATCTCCTGATGCAGACGCAGGTGAGATTAATGGGATTTATTGAGGTGATGACTGTGTTTACCACATTATTTATCTGAAGCAGAGTCAAAGTTCACGTTCTTATCGCAGCCTTTATGCTTCTATCAGCGGCAGTCGAACACGATGACAAAGACAAACAGTCATTAAACAGAACGGTGGATAAGACAGCGAGAGCGTGCTCAACTCTGAATTTTAAATAAACACGTGTCGGTGGAAAAAATTGGAGAAAAACAAGGCAATTAAATCACATTTTAGAGAATATTTATAGAATAATCAAAAATGTCCAAAACGTCCAGTTTGTCACATGTTGATCCTTTTCCTTTCAATTGGCATATCTTCATGATCCATGGTTCTCCAGGCTTTTGAAAGGACTTTCAATGATTTCTTGGACTCAAACTGTTCTGAAATATGTTATGGTATAAAAACATTAATAAATGATACGAAAGCCTGAACCATGTCCAGCAACAACCTGAGACTAAAATGTCCAGGGTGGATTTCTGGATCTTGCAGGATATTTTCACAAATTTCTAGGGGACATTTCTTTGTAGATTCAATAAAAAAATCCTTTGCACCATCGTCTCCAGAGGCTCCACATGTCAATCTAATCCTGTTTCTCCTGAAATCTACGATCCTTCAAATACAAGATGAGACGATTGTTTCCACACCCTGCCACAAAACGACCCAATGTTTCCACACCCTGCCACAAAACGACCCAATGTTTCCACACCCCGCCACAAAACAACCCAATGTTTCCACACCCTGCCACAAAACTACCCAATGTTTCCACACCCTGCCACAAAACGACCCAATGTTTCCACACCCTGCCCACAAAACGACCCAATGTTTCCACACCCTGCCACAAAACGACCCAATGTTTCCACAACCTGCCACAAAACGACCCAATGTTTTCCACACCCTGCCACAAAACGACCCAATGTTTCCACACCCTGCCACAAAACGACCCAATGTTTCCACACCCCGCCACAAAACGACCCAATGTTTCCACACCCTGCCACAAAACGACCCAATGTTTCCACACCCTGCCACAAAACGACCCAATGTTTCCACACCCTGCCACAAAACGACCCAATGTTTCCACACCCTGCCACAAAACGACCCAATGTTTCCACACCCTGCCACCCTGCCACAAAGTGACCCAATGTTTCCACACCCTGCCACAAAACGACCCAATGTTTCCACACCCTGCCACCCTGCCACAAAGTGACCCAATGTTTTCCACACCCTGCCACAAAACGACCCAATGTTTCCACATCCTGCCACAAAACGACCCAATGTTTCCACACCCTGCCACAAAACGACCCAATGTTTCCACACCCTGCCACAAAGTGACCCAATGTTTCCACACCCTGCCACAAAGTGACCCAATGTTTCCACACCCTGCCACAAAACGACCCAATGTTTCCACACCCTGCCACAAAGTGACCCAATGTTTCCACACCCTGCCACAAAACGACCCAATGTTTCCACACCCTGCCACAAAACGACCCAATGTTTCCACACCCTGCCACAAAGTGACCCAATGTTTCCACACCCTGCCACAAAACGACCCAATGTTTCCACATCCTGCCACAAAACGACCCAATGTTTCCACACCCTGCCACAAAGTGACCCAATGTTTCCACACCCTGCCACAAAATGACCCAATGTTTCCACACCCTGCCACAAAGTGACCCAATGTTTCCACCCTGCCACAAAATGACCCAATGTTTCCACACCCTGCCACAAAACGACCCAATGTTTCCACACCCTGCCACAAAACGACCCAATGTTTCCACACCCTGCCACAAAGTGACCCAATGTTTCCACACCCTGCCACAAAGTGACCCAATGTTTCCACACCCTGCCACAAAACGACCCAATGTTTCCACACCCTGCCACAAAACGACCCAATGTTTCCACATCCTGCCACAAAACGACCCAATGTTTCCACACCCTGCCACAAAACGACCCAATGTTTCCACACCCTGCCACAAAGGGACCCAGTGTTTCCACACCCAGAACAGGTTTTCATTATGAAATGTATGAACCCTTGCTATTGCTGTAAAACAAATCTCTGTTGGTAAAATAATCTGAACGGAGACGTCCTGCCAAGAGGTCAGTGTGTGGACAGAGATGACACTAAACAGAAACCTGTCCTGAAACAAAGCTAATCCGCCTCCTTCTCTTCTCCCGCTGTCTCTGTGGTGAAGGCTGGCAGAGAGACGTTTCTGGGAGCCAACACACCGCACTGCATGAGGCCCGCTCAGGGCTTGAAGGTCAGCCATCTTGTTAGCTAGCAGTCTCAGGTTGTCCATTGCGATGGATGATAACGATGGTTTGAACTTCCTCCTCTCTCTCCTTGTCAAATCCTCTGGGATTTTGTCTTCAGTTATGGTAATATTTCAGCTTTGCAATGTTAATCAGCAGCTCCCAGTTTAAACCACCTTGTTGCTATGGTTACGCATCACAACAAATTAGCAAAGTATTATCAAAACTCAATCCAGGTGCACAGCATCCAAAGGCAGAAGGAACCATTATCCAAAAACAATCAATTGTCAAAACTGGAAAAATAAAAAGTGAATGAAAGTCAGAGCTGCTCCACCAGCCCGACCGGCGCAGGCCTGGAATGGAGCGGACGGTTCTGCTCACTGGGCCAGCAGCCGAAGGTTGCTCCTCCCGCTGGAGTTCACCAGCGGGACCGGCGGCACCGCGGTCCGGTCGGAGCCGGACGGAGACGCCATGCGGGTCCTGCACTGCGTGCTGCGCTGTTCCAGAGACAGAGCTTCCTGCTTTCTGGACAGATCCTGGCGCATGCTGCTGTGGTGGAGCGTCATCTTCTGCAGAGAGCGTCTGAGAGACAAAACTTCACTAACTCCGGTACCAAGGTCCAAAAGCAGTTATTGGTAAACTTAGAGAATTTGTGCTACAACACTCATCTGCTGGACTCACTGAGCGTCTGACAGCTTCTGCTTCAGGGCCTGAATGGAGGCTTCCAGCTGCTGGACCTCAGCAACGAGGCCGTGCTGCACCTGCAAACAAACACCAGTTTCAGAGGTTTCCCTGAGAGTTTCGCCGGCCGGGCTTCACGGACCTCGTCGCGGCACAGATCCATGCCGGACCTGCGGGTCCTGGCCTCCAGCCGGGTGTGAGCCAGCTTCAGGGAGGCCGTCTTGGCCTGCAGGTCTGCGTCCAGCCCTCGGATGTCGCCCTGCATGGCGGCCATCTCATCCTCAGTCTGAGCAGTAAACAGGAGCAGTCAGGAACATCTGGACGGTTAAAAATGTGACTTTCCTGTTTGCTTTCGTACGGTTTTGATTTGCCACTGCAGCTCGTCTCTGGCCTGCTCCTCGTGGTGCGTCCGCTTACGGAGAGCGAACTCTGTGGCTCGGCGCTGAGCCTCCAACTCATTCTGGACCTACAAAAAGCAAACAGAACTGTGAATGATCAGAGCACAACCCGTTCTCCGGTCTCACTGTTGTCTTTGTGCAATGACAATAAAATAAAACCAAGTTATAATCAGTAATTGATTAATTGATTGATGGCCATCTTGAATGTCTCAGTTGGATTTGATCCTAAAACTCCAGGAAACGACGACATCAAGTCAGGATCTTGAATCTGCCTGAAAACGAGTCGCTGAATTATTCCATTATCTAAATAGTGAATAATCTAACGCTCTGCTTCGTGTCAGTCTGTCACATTAGTCATTTAAACCTTAGCAGGTAAACACTGTAAATCTCCAGTCTGTCTAGAGCGCCCCCTGCTGTGTGAGGAGTGACCTGTACCCACCTGCGCTCTGCTGAGGCTCATGTTCTCCCTCATCTGCTGGGAAACGTGGACGGCCTCGTGGGCTCGCGCCACGTTGTACTGGCTGAACTGGGCCCAGTCCTGAGGGGAGGAGGAACTGCAACGATGGGGACATTTCAACGGGTCAGCCTTAGAACCAGAACCAGGGACAGTTCTGTGTTAAATGTAAATGGATAAGCTGCACCAAAGTGCTGTACAGACTTCAATAAGTACACTATTTCTGATAAAAGAACTTAATCACATTAATCTGAGATTTAAATGCCGTAGAATAAAAACGGGTGTTAACAGCAGACCTGATGGCAGCAGCAGATTATTCTGAAAGTCGGGAGCCGATACAGAAAAGGCAAATCTGAACGTTTTCATCGTTTGACCTTAAAGATCTGGCTGGAGAATATAGATGTTAACATGTCTTTCAATAATTAGTGCAGCAAAGCCAATTAAAGTTCTGAGAAGTAGCAATAAAACTTTGAAATGAATTCATCGGGATGCTGGACGTCGGCCTGTCACCATAACAAATGATAAATTGTCCCAGACGTTATTACAATAAACGACCATGTTGTTGTTTTGACACCATTTTCAGGTGACATAGTAATAATGGCCTAATAAAGCTAGTACACATTTTTAAAGATCAATAAACTTCTAAAGAAAATTTAACTCAGGAACTGGAAGACATTTTTAAATATCCAAATTATTTTCTGTAAAGAAAAATGTTCTTAAAAAAAGGTTGAGACCAAAAGGTCAAGCTGAAGAAAGTTTTTCTTTCAGAAAGAGAAAAACAGTAAATCATGTAAGTAGGTATTGAGTTTAAATGTATTTATGATTTATTGCTTTCTGCGACAGGCTTAGTTCTCTCATTTCATCTCGTCTTGAAACTAAATTATGCTGATCTAAACCTTTTATATGTGGAGTTTCAGTAATCTGACCAGGCTGAGGTAAAATGTGTCTGAAAATCCTTCAAACAGCAGCAGCTTGAGCCTCAAACGGCCGGAAAACGCCAAGCTTTTCTGCAGCTGCCTGGTGAAATGGAGGTTATGGACCGAGAACCCCGACGGTTTACCCTGATGGTTCACCCCGACGGTTCACCCTGACGGTTCACCCCGATGGTTCACCCTGATGGTTCACCCCGACGGTTCACCCTGATGGTTCACCCTGATGGTTCACCCCGACGGTTCACCCTGATGGTTCACCCTGATGGTTCACCCCGACGGTTCACCCTGACGGTTCACCCTGACGGTTCACCCTGATGGTTCACCCGACGGTTCACCCTGACGGTTCACCCCGACGGTTCACCCCGATGGTTCACCCTGATGGTTCACCCTGATGGTTCACCCCGACGGTTCACCCTGATGGTTCACCCCGACGGTTCACCCTGATGGTTCACCCCGATGGTTCACCCTGATGGTTCACCCCGACGGTTCACCCTGACGGTTCACCCCGATGGTTCACCCTGATGGTTCACCCCGACGGTTCACCCTGACGGTTCACCCCGATGGTTCACCCTGATGGTTCACCCTGATGGTTCACCCCGACGGTTTACCCTGATGGTTCACCCCGACGGTTCACCCTGACGGTTCACCCCGATGGTTCACCCTGATGGTTCACCCTGATGGTTCACCCCGACGGTTCACCCTGATGGTTCACCCTGATGGTTCACCCCGATGGTTCACCCTGATGGTTCACCCCGATGGTTCACCCTGATGGTTCACCCCGACGGTTCACCCTGATGGTTCACCCTGATGGTTCACCCTGATGGTTCACCCCGACGGTTCACCCTGATGGTTCACCCCGATGGTTCACCCCGATGGTTCACCCTGATGGTTCACCACGACGGTTCACCCTGATGGTTCACCCCGACGGTTCACCCCGACGGTTCACCCTGATGGTTCACCCTGATGGTTCACCCTGATGGTTCACCCCGACGGTTCACCCTGACGGTTCACCCCGACGGTTCACCCCGATGGTTCACCCTGATGGTTCACCCCGACGGTTCACCCTGACGGTTCACCCCGACGGTTCACCCTGACGGTTCACCCTGACGGTTCACCCCGATGGTTCAACCTGATGGTTCACCCCGATGGTTCACCCCGATGGTTCACCCTGACGGTTCACCCCGACGGTTCACACCCGACGGTTCACCCTGATGGTTCACCCCGACGGTTCACCCTGACGGTTCACCCCGATGGTTCAACCTGATGGTTCACCCCGATGGTTCACCCTGATGGTTCACCCCGACGGTTCACCCTGATGGTTCACCCTGATGGTTCACCCCGACGGTTCACCCCGATGGTTCACCCCGATGGTTCACCCTGATGGTTCACCCTGACGGTTCACCCCGACGGTTCACCCTGATGGTTCACCCCGATGGTTCACCCTGATGGTTCACCCCGACGGTTCACCCTGACGGTTCACCCTGACGGTTCACCCCGACGGTTCACCCCGACGGTTCACCCCGACGGTTCACCCCGACGGTTCACCCCGACGGTTCACCCTGATGGTTCACCCTGATGGTTCACCCTGATGGTTCACCCGATGGTTCACCCGATGGTTCACCCTGACGGTTCACCCCGACGGTTCACCCTGATGGTTCACCCCGATGGTTCACCCTGACGGTTCACCCCGACGGTTCACCCCGACGGTTCACCCGACGGTTCACCCCGACGGTTCACCCCGACGGTTCACCCCGAGATGGTTCACCCTGACGGTTCACCCTGACGGTTCACCCTGACGGTTCACCCTGATGGTTCACCCCGACAGTTCACCCTGATGGTTCACCCCGACGGTTCACCCCGACGGTTCACCCTGACGGTATCCGGGTCGGGTTCGTCTTCAGGGAGATGCTCGGTGACTTTATGGTTAGGGACAGGCAGGACGTGTCGATGTCCAGAGCTTCCATCTTGTTCTGGAGGTCAGAGGTCAGCTGGTGTCGGACCTCCTGCAGGATGCTGTGCAGCAGAGTGAAGAGCGTCAGTCGGAGGGAGGGGTCGGGTCGGGTCGGCGTGGCGCCGGATCCTCGGCAGGACTCACCCCAGCTGTTCGAATGCCTGGTCGATGCTGCGCTGCAGCCGCTGCTGCACGCCTTCGATCAGCTCCGCCTCCCGCTTCAGCTGCGCCTCCACCGGGTCGCTGACCAGCTCGTAGCCGCGACGACCCTCCCTGAGCGCCAGGCACTCCTTGGTGACCTCCAGGGGCACGGCGGTGGCGGCCAGGGCCAGCTCGCTCCGCTCTTTGGACTGCAACGGCACAGAAACGCAGAATGATGAGAAACATGTGGGAACAAATCCTGAGAGACGTTTCTGACCCCATCACCAGAGTCAGATTCTCCATCTCCTCGTCCACTTTCTGTGCGCAGATTTCCAGGACGTCCCTCCACCGGGAAACGTCCCAGATCCGGTCGCTGAGCCTGCGAGACGTGTCGCCCTCGTCCCACACCGTCTGCACATGCAGAGGAAAAACCATTCAGTCGTTTACTGCAAGAGAAGCTGCACCATTCAACAAAACCATGAAGGAGCATCTCAAGCTCCGGCCACCAGCAGGCCTCTAACATGCAGGCTGTTTGGACTCCAGGAGGAAACCGTCTGATTTCAGTCACTGATTGTCACATTACACAATGAAATGATAACTGGACTCATTCAACCCGACATAAGAGAAAAAAATGGGAGTTAATTTTTCAAAATCATATTTTCTCAGTTTTATTTATTTACATTAGTTTCAAAAATAATTAACAAGCTAAATATTTAACTCTGATTTAAATATTAGCTTTCTAGCTAGATACTACATATTTAGTTATTTAAATAATCAGTTAGCAAGTTACATAGTTAGGCTACATATTTAATTTTACAACTAAAAATTTAGCTTGAAGATAAATATTTAGCATGCTAACTAAATACAGTATGTAGCTTGAAATTGACATTTATAAATGAATAACATGTTGAAAAGATGACTGAAAAATGAGCCCCCATATTTTATAGGCTTTGTAGTCATGAAGCATAATTTGAGTTTGATGTATTGCTAATAATATGAGGTATGACTGGGTTTTATCTGCGTCTTCACAAGTGATCAAAATGAAAACTACAAAAAGAAATGACCCATCAATGTTGAAAATGATCCTCAGACTGCTCAGCCTGGCGCCCCACCTGGCAGTGGGTCTCGTTGCGCAGCGTCCGGCCCTCCTGCCGGACCTGGTGGGAAACGTGTCGCTCACGTTGCGCGGTGGCGGCCAGCTGCTGGTTGTTGCTGAGCCACTCTGACATGCTGTGCCGCAGGCCGGGCTTCGATGAAAGAGCAGACATCCTGCTGCAGCGTGCGGATCCAAACCTGGAGAAACCTGAAATATTAGCATCCTGGAAAACTCTCTGCAGGCTGAGCCTTTAGATTCATCAGTGCAGTCTGTCTGCAGTCTGTCTACAGTCTGTCTGCAGTCTGTCTACAGTCTGTCTGCAGTCTGTCTACAGTCTGTCTGCAGTCTGTCTACAGTCTGTCTGCAGCGTGTCTGCAGTCTGTCTACAGTCTGTCTGCAGTCTGTCTACAGTCTGTCTGCAGTCTGTCTGCAGTCTGTCTGCAGTCTGTCTGCAGCTTGTCTGCAGTCTGTCTGCAGTCTGTCTGCAGCTTGTCTGCAGTCTGTCTACAGTCTGCAGTCTGTCTGCAGCTTGTCTGCAGTCTGTCTGCAGCTTGTCTGCAGTCTGTCTACAGCTTGTCTGCAGTCTGTCTGCAGTCTGTCTGCAGCTTGTCTGCAGTCTGTCTACAGTCTGTCTGCAGTCTGTCTGCAGTCTGTCTACAGCGTGTCTGCAGTCTGTCTACAGTCTGTCTGCAGTCTGTCTACAGTCTGTCTGCAGTCTGTCTACAGTCTGTCTACAGTCTGTCTGCAGCTTGTCTGCAGTCTGTTTGCAGCTTGTCTGCAGTCTGTTTGCAGCTTGTCTGCAGTCTGTTTGCAGCTTGTCTGCAGTCTGTCTACAGTCTGTCTACAGTCTGTCTGCAGCGTGTCTACAGTCTGTCTGCAGTCTGTCTACAGTCTGTCTTGACATTGTCCCTAAAGGTCTCTGCCTCACTGTTGCCATTTCTGAGCAAGCTCTGCACTGGTGGAAACATGATCTCTGACCTTTCATAAAGTTTTTGTCTGCATGTTGATTTATTCTTGGGTTTTTGTGACCTAAAGCTCTTGAACTACCTTTTGCTGAAATGTGATCTCCCTGATTAAGATGCTGGTTCTCCAAACCTTTAGTCCGGAGAACCTGTTCGTCACGCTTTTGTTTCATTGATGACTAATATTGGTAAAACACAAATCTTTTCATCAGCTGTTTGGAAGCAGGTTTCCAGTTATCAATAGCAGCTGATTCTTCAGCCATTCCTTCAGAGTCGGAGACAATAACTATAAATATGAACCGACACCAGAACCAGAACCAGATCCCTTTGGGATCAACTTTTTAATTAAACTAAACAAAATGTTTATTGATTAGGTCAATTTTTATTAAGTTTAAAATAGTTTTCATCTGATCACTTTATTTCTTTCCAGCATCTTGTTAATGTAAACTAAAACCATAAACAGAAAACACCTCAAATATTTCACATAATTAATAAGTTATTAACTTTATAAAGTCTGCGGAACCATCAGAACTTTACCTGTCTGAGTCCAAACGGGCCGCGCGGTTCTACAGCACCAGAACCGCCCCGGTTCGGTTCCGAACTGGACCCGAACGGCTCATTCTGTGGGTTTTTCTCTCCTTGGTTCCAGAAGGTTCTGACGCGATGACGGCGCGTTTCTATAGCAACGGCCAGAGGCGCGGGAACCGTCTCCAGGCAACGCGCCGTCACAGAGGCGCCATGACGTCACGTAAAGGGCTGAAATGAGGCCCAAACCGAGCGACCGCAGAACCAGAACCACGTTCGGTCAGCCTGGGTTTTATGGACCGTTCAGAACCTTCACGCCGACATTAGCTCTGGAAGCTACAAGCTAACCTGTAGATGCTATGCTAGGTTAGACATCCGGTCCAACGAACAAGTGTTCAGTCTCTGGCTCGCGGGCCGTTTGCGGGCCTTGGGAGGATTTTGTTTGGCCCAATTTGGGAAAAGCTAACCGGTTGACAACACGTTTAGATCCACAGATCTCACAATGATGGACCGGAAGTTATCAGGTTTTTAAGATTCAGTTTGATCTTTGAAAGCATCTTTCAGGATTTTTGAGTTGGATGTTAAATTCTTTACTGTTGGCTGATTGTCCACTTTTCTTTACTCTGCTTCATTCTCCTACTACTCTCCAATTCTTATCACTTCCTGCATCGGTTCCGTTTAGTCAAACCCGAGTCGGTGGTGAGAGATGATCGCCAACTCTGAGCCTGGTTCTGGTTCTGCTGGAAGTTTCTTCCTGTTAAAGGTGAGTTTTCCTCTCTATTGTCATTACATGTTCAACCAGAAGAATTAGAAAACTTTTCAAAACCAATTTGAGTAACAAACAGCATAACACCAACTGAGGCGCAGATTAATTGGAAAGAAAGTCTGATTGGATTGTTGTAAAGTGCTCTGAGATGGCATGTATTGTGAATTGTTGTTATATAAATAGACTAAATCAAAATGAAAGTGCAGTCTACAGTCAGACAGCAATTACATGATTATAAAAATGCTGTTTTTCATGTTTATCTTGGACTTACTGAGCCAAAGCTGAAAGTAAATAATGTTTCCTAATAAAATGGATTCAAAGTTTCACATAACGCAACACCAAGAGGGAGAGACATCAGCAACTGTTGCTGTCCATCAACATGGCAATGGGTCAAAGGTCATCTTCAGCCCAACGGCAAGCCAGACGGTGATCATATTGTATTTTTCTTTCCCTGAAAACTTGAAGAGAAATTCAGTCAGACATCAATACGTCTGTTTTATTGTGTCAGTATTAGTCATGCCAGTGGTTCTGGTCCAAGCCGCCGTGACTGTCAGTGTAAACAGAAGTTCACGAGTCGTCAGTACGGTTGGAGGAGCTGATCCCGGATCGTAGAGCTAAAACCCGCAGGTCCTGGTTCCCCAAGGCGAGGTTCTGCTCACAGCATCAGCTAATGCCCAGCAGACAGAGCAGAAATGCTAAAAATCATCTCGGATCAGTTTCTGTACACTTCATCCAACAGGGACTGAAGCCGACTTCATACAGAGGTTCTCCGTGTCCCGTTACCTGAGCTACGTCAACAAAAAAATCTAAAATTAAAAGCCTTCATCTGCCCGGTCCGAGTCCAGCGGCCCGGTCAGAGTGAGTCCTGCGGCGCTCAGCGTTCAGGTCACGACCAGTAGCTCCAGAGGCGAGGAGGCCGGAGTGCAGGAAGAAGCCGAGATGAGGAGGTTGGGAGCCGTGCGCGGGTGAAGAGCTGTCGGAGCAGGAGGCGGCGCCGTCCCCGCTCCGGGTCGGGTCCACCGGGATGAAGGGGACGTGTTGACGCTGTGGGGTCCGGCGCTCACTGCGGCGTCTCGTCCCCGTTGACCTCCACGCCGTGCTGCTGCAGCTGAGCTCGGAGCAGAGCGTTCTCGTTCTTCAGCTCCTCCATCTGAAACCAAACAATAAAACTCTGAGCCGCCTCCTCAAGAAGATCAGAAGTTTTCTGCACCGCGAGGGACTACCGCCATCTTGGCAGGCAAGATGAACCACGACTTCGAGACCAGCAGAAAGAAAATATAGCGTCACCCTTTGACCAATGAGAAAGATGCATGGACAAAATGGCTGCTGGGGGGAATGAGGAGGGCAACATGTCAGACGATGTGGACAAGCTGCCTCTGATGTCATTATGACATCATTATTTGCGAACATGAAGAGTTTATACAACATGGAGGAACTTCAGGCAATCAATGTTTACAGGATTTGTAAAGAAAGCAGCAGCTCTGCAGGTGGATAACCAGGTTCTGGTGGAGTAAATCCGCTACAATAAGCAATAAATCAATGAGTTACAGGATTGAAATGAGTGCAATCGTTTCCATCTGCATGATTTTGAAACCGAATGACAAAAGTTTGTCTTTGGTCTCAACGGCACTTTGTTTTCTTTGGAGGATAATTTTGCTCATAATTCATTTTATTTGTTGTTTCTGTTTTATCTATTTTGGATCTTTAGCGTGTCTCCTAGAGATGATCTTTGAGAATGAGTTATTGCATTGTTTTGCTTTTACCATTATATTACTGGAAAATGGTCTCAAAACAGCAATATTATCGTTTATCACGATAACTTCTGGGCTAATTAATCGCACACCAATATTTGTAATTGTTACAGGTCAAATGCTACCGAACAGCGAACAGCTAAATTCTCACATAAAAATCATTTTTCTGAATCTGAACTGGAAAGAGAAAAGTTTGGTCTGATTTGACTTCAGAGAGCGAGGAACACGGTGTATGTAAACTTGTGGATTCTGGGCTGGATTTGGACCCCGTGACCTTTTGACCCCTGGTTAAGCCGGTTCCAGGGTCACCTGTTGCCTGAGCAGCTCGTTGTCCATCTCCACCCGCTCCACCTCCTTGTAGCCGTCCTGCAGCCGCTGGTTGTTCTGCCGCAGCTCTCGGATGTAGTCGCAGGCCTTGGACAGGATGCCTCCTTTGCTCTGAGCGACACACAGATTCACAGGCGTCGTTAGGAACGCCGGCCGGGTTGGCGCCGACCTGGCTGGCGCCGGCGGACTCACCGCTCCGGTTCTGGTGTCCACGCTGCAGTCCGGGATCAGCTTCGACAGCGTGACGATCCAGTTGTTGATCTTGTCTCGTCGTCTTCTCTCCACTGCCACCAAAAGAGGAAACTTTCACTTCAGTTCCAGATTATTTCTATTAGAGATGATCGATTTTTCTCTGCATCGGCTGAATCTGAACCTCAGATATCGGCATCGGTAAAACGTGGATCAGTGCGTCTCATGTAGTTGTGAAGTTCTGTCACAATGAAAATCTTCAGTGGGTTCTGTTGGGATTTTACGTGACTTAGAGCAGAGGTTTTTATTCCTGCTATGCGTTGGGCTAATGCTGGGCTCTTTGTCCTGGTTTTAAATGGAACAAGTTTGTCTGTTTTCCAGGGAGAAATTTTGTTGAGATTTTGCAACAGAATGACGAAAACATAACAATACATGTCCTTGTTAGGTTTTTTTATACTAAATCACTTTCTTCTTGCATTGCATTAAATCCTCTATTCCCTCAAAAGTTTGATGTTTTTCTTGATTCTAAAACGTAGGAATACAAATAAAACTGGTTCTTAAAAACGTGACAGTTTCCTTCAGTTGAGGCTCTGAACTGCTTCCCATCGTTGGAGCAGAAAAGGCTCTTTGTGTTGATCAGGAGAAAACAAATGTTTTCAGCATGAAAGTCAGAAATGTGGAAACTTCATTGTTTCTTTCCACTTTTCCTCCAGAATCTGGATTTACAAATGAAACGCAGAAAAACCACCTTCATCTGAAAACAGGCCTCTGGACTCTCATGGTAAGTTTTTAATGTTTTCAGCTCCATTTAGGCAATAAAAACAAAACAAATGAACTAAAAACAGTTTTAATTCTCTGTATTATCATATTTATTACTGTTATAAATATCGTGAGGTAGTATTCCACATTCCACAGCAGTGGCAAGGTAAACCAAGACAACCAATTTTCCTACACTAAATTTTAAATTTCACACAATACTGGTCGAAAGAAGTTAGAAAGAAATCTGAAAAAATGTTTTCTGGCATTTAGCAAATAGAAATAATTTGGTTTTTAGGATTACCATTAACTGAGCTGAAACAGGAGAAATTTGATCCAATTTAACTTCAGATAGGAGAAAAACATTACTTTTATAATCTTTCAGCTGCAAATAATAGTTTCCAAATTCGGGCTTTTAATCAAACTTTAGGCTGAACTTTACTACAAATATCAAGGACTTTCCAAACCTCCAAGGATTTTCAAGAATATCAAGGACCAACCCGCATAAACCGTGTTCAGTTTTCTTCCACTTCACTACTGAGGTCACTTTGTGTTTGTCTCTTAAAATCCTAGTAAATATTTTAAAATCTCTGGTTGAACAACAGGAAATATAAAAAAGTTGAAGGAGGGGGAATATTTTCAGGGAAGTGACGAACCTTCATTGTGCTGAGCTCGCCGCCTCTCGTCCCTGGGGGCCCGCGGACCTTCGACCTTCCTGCAGACACAGGACACTGTTTCAAACGAGGGTGACACCTGGTGGTGGGAGGCCTGAACTGCAGCCAATCCTGACTTCTCTAACTCTGGAACCAGAACTGATTCACCGTCAGGATCGAAGGAAAACAAAACGACACCTGATATTTTCACCTGGATGGACCTGGAAATGCCACCTTGGAAGTTCAAATGCTGGCCTGCTGACCTCCTGACCTTTTGCGATGGAGGAGGGAAGGTTACTCACGTTGTGTAGGTGTGCGTCCTGGGTGCGATGGTGCGAGGACTCGCCGTCTGCAGAACCTCTGACGGACTCATCATCACGTAAAACTGGCCTCCTGCCTGAGTGATGGCCGGGTCGGCGCCTTGGACCGACACCGCCGTTCCATCGCTGACGGCGGCCGCGGGAAAATAAGCGAAACGCGTTTCTCCTCCAACGGCGTCCCCAGCTGGACTCCCTCCGTTACTGAAGGAGTTCTGGATAACCGCCTGGAAGTGGAAGGAAGGAGCAGGTCAGACAGGAAGGTTCTCCAGAAATCATCCTCCTGCCACGTCTTCAAGGAGTCAGCCAGTTATGCTCATGCTCTTATTTTGAAAGGGCTAAAGAATGTTTACACAGCATTTCCATTTCCTTTCCTCATGTTGTTTTATTCTCTCTCACTTCAGTTAAAACAAGAAACTAAAACATGGAACAAAATAGAAACATTACAACATGTAAACTATAATGTCAAAATTAAATCATTCATAGAATTTTAATGGCTTCAGCATTTAAACTTGATTTGAAGGATTTCATATAGAGTTCAATATATAATTGAAGAGAATCTGGAAATCAAGTTTTTGTTCCAGATGTTTGGAGGTGTAAATTTTATATTTATCACAAATAATAAAACGGTTAACAACATATAAATGCTCTGGATCACTAAGGTCACATTTTTCCATTACAAATAATAAAAAATAAATCAATGAATAAAACAGGAATCTGAAAACAGAAACTTCTCCTCCTGATGGATGTTTATGGTTTGCACAGCGGCTTTATAACTCGCTGTGATGAAAACGAGTTTGTGAAGGAATCCAGGTCCTTCCAGAAGACCTGCTGACCCAGAACGCTGCCACGGCCGTCCGGGTTGTTTCTGGACCCACCTGAGCCACAGCTTGAGGAGCTCCGGCGAACGCAGCGGCGGAGACGACGCTGACGGCGCCGGTCGCCTCCGCCGTCGCTTCCAGCTGGTCCTCGGTCACCTGAACCACCCGATAGGTCACCTGCAGACGGAGCGCAGAGTTAATCTGTGGTGCTGCAAACGAGAACCGTCCGTTCTCCGGTCTGCTGCAAAAACAAAAAACCCAAACTCGTCCGCCTGACCTGTCCGCCGTTGTTCTCGGTGCGGAACTGGTACTGAACGCCGTGGTCCGTGAAGGCAGCCTGGGGGACGCTGGTGATGGTGACGGCCGACTGTCCGTCCGTCCCGACAGCTTCGCCTGCAGAAACAACGAGTTCAGAATGAGTTCAGGACTCA
Organism: Poeciliopsis prolifica; assembly: GCF_027474105.1. Taxonomy (NCBI): domain Eukaryota; kingdom Metazoa; phylum Chordata; class Actinopteri; order Cyprinodontiformes; family Poeciliidae; genus Poeciliopsis; species Poeciliopsis prolifica. The sequence continues at coordinate 1,213,797 of NW_026562416.1, read as the reverse complement.
TTTCTGTCTGCAGATCAGTTCTGCCCAGAACTGTTTCAGCTTCACCTGGTTCAGATTCTGGAAATCAACTTTTACAATAAAAATATTCATCCAATAAATAATCAACACATCAGCAGAGCTAGAAATTTCCAGCTGCATCCTTTCCTACAGATGATCAAACATCCACTAAAGCGATGCTGTTATAGACTTTTGTGCAATAAGGCATTTACTTTCTTATTTGAAATGTCATTTCATTTTCCATGTATTTCTAATACCATGCAGGTTTATTTCTCTATTAAAAAGACAGACTGCCTGCAAAATATGATAAATAAAAATAAAGATGTGCAAAAATGTGACTTAAAACGAGTAAAAATGCAAATAGTGTGCATTGGGTTTGCTGCACTGTGTTCACCAGTGAAGAAGCTCCAAAGTTCAAGAGCAGACAGAAATGATTGGAAAATATAAATCCAATCATTTATATTGGATCGATAGTAGAGCGATACAGTCTGAATATTTGATCCAGATATTTATTGTAAAAACAATTTAAAAACATTAACAGCTTCTCTGCTGTGGTTTTAGTCAGCAGTTAATACAGATGCTATTTTCAAACAGGCATCTGAAAGACAGCCATTCCATAATAAACTGATTTTTAATCACTGAGCTGCACTGAATTATATCTAATCATGTTTTCATTTAAACAGTAATAATGAGGTTTTCAGAGATTATTAAGTAAATTTGTTGACATAATTCTCCAAACTCTTCTTGCTATCAGAACATTTTAAAATGACGGGCCTTTTTAATGATGTAACCTGGGGACCAATTATTCTGATTAGTAATTTGCCCAAATATGATCAATATTTCATTAATTTAAAGTTTTTTTTATGTCATTCAGAGAAATAGTCAGATTTGTGTCTTTTTATCCTCCTGTGAGGTTTTAGGAGAAAACTTCATGAGATCAACTCTGGCTGCAGAAACATGATTTTACCAAATGAAAGCAGAAACTATTTGAGATTTTCTTGTTTTGAGCATAAAAAGCAGCAGATTTTCATGTGGAGCCGCTCACCTTCCTGCAGCTGCACCACTTCTTCTGTTTCCTGTTTGGCGTGACTGAAACATGAAAAAGAAAAGACACGAATCAGTTTCAACCTGAAATGAACAGAAAACAAACTCCAAAACATATGAGCAGAGGTTGCACAGCGCCACCAGGTGGACGGATCTGGAGCTGAGTTGCAGTGAAATCAAGTTTGTGCAAAAGGAGCTGAAAACAGACGCAGCTCAATGTTGTGTTTATTGTCCCTTACATGAAACACAAATACTGCTTGTTAGTGGATGCAGTTTCAACAAAAGCCCCTCCACACACACACACACACCGATCCAGCATCACTTAGAAGCGAATTTAATCGGTTTTAAAACGCTGAGCTGCTCCGGGAGAGAAGCCTGACTGAGGCCGAGGCAGAGCGCCTGAGGGCGGGCAGCGAGAACCGGAGCAGCCGCCTCTCACCTCACCGAGCCCTCCAGGCTCTGCTCCAGCATCTCCATCAGCCTTCCCAGGATGGAGGAAACTTCAGCGGCTCGGGTGGACGGAGATGGAGGCGCAGATCACGGGGACAAACACCCGGGTCATGTGAGGAAGACAGTCCGGGACACGTGAGCCGCGGAGCGGGCAGGTGCGCAGCTGGAGGCCGCTGAGGAGCCGCTGCGAGCGGGCAGACCGAGCAGGAGCTGCGGCCCGGGGTTCGGTCCGCTGCGATCGGGGTTACAGCGGCTGGAAGCGCCAACAGAAGCCGGATCCTGCCTGAAAACACACGGAACCGGATCTTTTTGTCCTCGCTGTCCTCTAAGAGCTCTGCGGCTGTTTCTGCGCCAAAACTGCGACTCTTAATGCGCCCAATAAGACGCGGAGTGGACTCCTTTGCGCTCCTCTCCACGGCATAAAACCAGCATTTCTTTAATCCCTAATTGTTCATTTTCATGCCTAAAACATTCGATTGTGTTGTTGTAACCACGTGACTGATCCAAGCCATTTTAAGGCTCAGAAACGGTTCCTGTTGCTGTTTTTGCGGGTTTCTGTGGAGTAAAGCGGATTTTCTCTCGGATCGTGAGCTTTCTGTTCGTATACTGTCGTGAATATTTTTCTACAAAGCCACTCAGCGTGTTTCATCCCACTAATTCGCTGACACTCCGCTCATCAGTGGGTTTTTTCAGCTTCTTCACTCAGGTGACCACAGAGATCCAATACGGGTTTTCTCACAAACCACATGACAAAACCAGCCATGTCTGCCAGGAAAAAGCTCCTGGCGGCCCAGTTTTATGACAGCCGGGGTCCATTTTAAGTCCCAACCGAGCACTAAACCGATATTAGTGATTTACTGCGCCTCACGCGTGTTTTCAGCTCTGCTGGAGGTAAAAATCCAGGTTTTAGGAGGCAAAGCTGGGACACATTGCAGGGCGTATCGCCGACACGCTGCAGTTCATTAAAAGCGCCACCAGATGGAGATGAAGCGCAAACACAAGGGGGGAGAGAAGATTAGCTGACAGGCCGCAGCCGCCATATTGTTAGTGGCAGTTTGGGTCGGTTCTGTTAACTCTTGCATTGTATTGAGAAAAAAACTATGTTTATGATGTTGCGGGTCATTTTGACCCGTATCGTGTAATTCGTCTCAAAACAGTCAAAAATGAAGTCAAACCGGTCAGAACTTTATTTTAGATTACATACACACTTATGAGAGATGAGAAGAACAGATGCACAACTTGAACACTATATCATTGAACTGCTTATTTAAAATTTTCACTCTTCATGAACACTGCTTTTCATTGGCCTTGCCTCATTGTCTCTGTCAATGTGCAACATTTTCAGTGTTCCCCACATGACAGAATGGACAGAATGTGACAGTGTGCTTTATGCAAATGTACTTCCTGCATCTCACACAAGAGGTTCTTGTTTTACTGTCATCTTGGGAGAAACAGACTCGGCATCTTTTACATTTTTTTGCACCTGTATCGAAAGGTTCCATTGTAGGTTAGTCAGGGCACTGTCGATGCCTTGGACTCATCGACAGTAACATGGGGTCCAGGATTATACAGTAAAGGCAGGATTTCGACCCATTTATCCCAGACATCTCTGATTGCTGTAAGTTTGTCTCTCTCGCGTCAACCAGCTCTGGTGTCACGGTTGTCAAATCGTATGACACGAGAGATCATGTGAAATGTCTCCAAAGACATTGTTGCTCGGAAGATTGGTCTTCCATTCTCTTCATTCCACAAACTTGCAGTTGCTTCACCCTTCGACCTGTATACTCCAGCTAACACCAGAATTCCGATGTAGGCATGCAAGCCAGTTGGATCCAGTGGTTTCCAGTGGTATCTCACACATTTCTGTGTTAAAACTCGGGCTGTTGTTGTTTGTAACACATTGGTTTTCTGTTTTATATTAGTAATTTATTAAATGTAAGTAACTATGTGACTAAAAATGTTATACTACAACAATCTTAGTTGAAAAACTGACAGAAAACGAGAGTCTGTAAATCTGTTCCATCAGTCTGGAACATATTTATGCAAACAGAGGGAGCCTGAGGCCTTCCTCTGAGGCAGATTATAGCGATGGGTTGGTCCAAATGCTTTTCCACTTGGACCCGCTTCCTTTGAGGATGTCTCCAACCGCCACTCACTGAAATGTGACGATAATAATAATAATAATAATAATAATAATAATAATAATAATATAATAATAATAATAATTGAATTCCTTTGATGTTAAGGCGAAATGTGATAAACTTTAACTCAGGCCAGATTGTTGCTCCTGTGTGTATCTGATCTTCTCCAGCATCATCTGAGGGACTCTGGAGGAAATGTTTCTGACTTTATATGACACAACTCACCATTTATTGCAGTAATGAAGAAGGCCAGACCGAACAGCAAATATTCATTTTTCTGATCAAAATCTAAATAATTGGGAAGAAAACAGCATCAGTTCTATGTTGATGTTAGTTTCAGTTTCTTCTTTGGATCGCAATAAAAACAAAACAAAATCAAGTTCAGTTCACTTTATTTGTAACTGATTTCAACGAAAATGACGATTGTTCCTCAGGGCAGTGGAAGAGAAACCACATTATACTGATATTAAATCAATACTACTGGAGCACAGTGAAGTTTAGATTTCCATATCTGTCATATCAGAATGAAAGGAAACAATAGCAGTGATATTCTTCATGGCTCCTGAAACACAGAAAACTACATTTAAGCCAGAGAAATAAAGAAGGACAGAATGAACCCTGATCAGAGAGAAAACAGAAGAACATTCTCTCTGGGTTTGCAGAACTTTGCAGAGTCTCCATCCCAACTCCTGCACAGCGGCTGGGTGAATGTGGTCTGGACTCTGTGGATGGGAGTCATGGTTTCGGTTTCAGAGACCCAGAAGGACAGAAGACCTGCTCTGTGATCCAGATACACTCCCAGTCTGGAGGATCTAAGATGGCAGTCAAGATGTTGTTGTGACCAAATGTAAAACAGGAAGTCTAAGACCCGCCCCCTGGCTCTGATTGGTTCCTTCCAGTTAGCGCTGGGAGAAGCAGGAGATGGATTTTGATTCCTTACTGTCATGACATGCTGACAGCTTCAGTAAATATGTAAAACAACATGTTTTATCAAAGTTACTGCAGCTTTAAGAGCTTCAACATGGCAGGTCCCTCCATGGTGTTAGTGACCCAAACAACAGCAGACCTGCAGCAGAATGACAGAAAGAAGGACAAATGAAGGTCCTGCAATGTCCTAGTCAAAGTCTAGACCGCGGCCTGATTGAAATGTTGTGGTGGGAGCTGGTTTGAAGCAGCACTGAAGAGTGGAGCTAAATTCCTCCAGTGCAGAGAATGACTGCTGCTTAGGAGGTTCAGCCATGTTTCATTTCAGTCTCTGTTAAATAAACTTTACAGTGGAGTTCAAAGAGAAAAACTGGAATAATCAAATCCAAGTGCTCCAGGAGGAGGATTGTTTCCAGTTCGTGCTGACTCAGTTAGTGTAATTATAAACTCAGTCCTGGTGACTCATCCATTCAGGCTCCCACAGCAGAACAACCACCTACCAAGTGCCAAACTTGGGGCCAGCCTCCCTCCTCTCCACCCATCTCATTCTTTCCTACACGGGCACTCGCATCCATCTGCAGGCGCTCAGTAAGAGACCCGGCAGCCAGGGGAACGGCGCTCCAGTCCAAAGACACTCAGAAGAACCAGCAAACAGTCGGAGAAGATCGACGAGTAGTTTCCTCTTCGTCTAGCAGGATTTAAAAAGGTAAAACCGACTTTTGGTGCAGAGATGCTGCAATTTTTTCATTTTAGGGTGGAGTCGCTGACCCCTCCCAGGACTCTGGATTAATGAGGTCTTTTGTGTTTCATGCACTGAAGAGAGCAGAGATGGACTTAGAAACTTATTCAGGATTTATCCCTAAAAGCAAAGATGTGAGATTTTCCCCTGGATTTACTCCAACCAGAGGAAAGAAGGACACAACTTTTATTTAAACAAGATCATTAATAATTAACTTAGTGAAGCTAATTAATTAGCTTTATGAAGGGGATGAATCCAACAAATGCTGGTTGATTAATATTCCTCTCATGCTAAGAATGCTTTTAGAGGCACTTTGATACCATCTAGTGGTCAATGTGTGAACTGCATGCTGTTCATGGACGCTGCAGTTTGCATTGAGCCAATAACTCAGTAATAATCCAAACCCTGAGCTCGGTTCTGCAACACAAATACATTTAGGTGGTCTAGTACCTTCTACGTGTTATATAATAAGATAATAATAAGATATAGGACATGTGACCAAAATTCTAAAAGTTGTTTCTAATTTTGGGTTTGAAGCGTTTTAGCGACACTCGGCAGCTAGAGAACGGAAATGAATAACGAGAAGTAGGAATATCAATGAGCAGTATGTCAAGAAAAGATAGGTTATATGAAGGTATTTTGATTATTTGTCTTTGAATCAACAAGAGAAAATATATAAATATTGACAATTTTTTTCCACGAGTATGTCATTTTTATCTTGAAAGAGAAAAAAGCTTCTAGAAAAGTACAGTGAAGGGATTTTTCCATATTTAACTGAACTGAAAATACTGTAAGACAGAAACAATGACTGTTCCAAAATATATGTTGAAACTGAATTTGTAAAACTGATTTCATGCTGCAGAAAGCGACGAGGAACAGCAGATATTTAGACTCAGTTTCATAGTCTTGCTTGAGAATAACATCATTAAAATGAACATAGTTAGATTGAACAGTGTTTTACTCCTTAAGCGCCCAGTGTCGCTAATTAGCATCAAAGCTAAATCTACACTAATGCAAGATGCCATTTTTAGGAAATTTAGCATCCAACTTAATAATAGTATTATACACAATTGACTGTATTTTCATCAACAGGCTCTGAGGTGAAATGGCGACACCCAAAAACACTCCTAGAGGCGGAAGCACCCCACTGTCCCCCAACCGCATCACCCGGCTGCAGGAGAAGGAGGACCTCTCCAACCTCAACGACCGTCTGGCCGTCTACATCGACAAGGTGCGCTCCCTGGAGGCGGAGAACGCCGGTCTGCGTCTGCGCATCACCGAGTCCGAGACGGAGGTGACCCGGGAGCTGACGGGCCTGAAGGCCGCCTACGAGACCGAGCTGGCCGACGCCCGGCAGACTCTGGACTCTGTGGCCAAGGAGCGAGCGAGGCTCCAGCTGGAGCTGGGCAAAGTGAGGGAGGACCACAAGGAGCTGAAGGCCAGGTGGGTTCATAGTAACACTCCGGTACAAAGAAAGATGTCACAATGTTTCCATCACAGGAGCTCTACATTTTAAGATCAGATCCAATCTCCAGGGGGATCCAGTTGATTTTTCCAACTTGAAAAATTTGGTAAAAGTTGGATTTCATTTTATTTAAAGGTGCCCTGCATGGGGCCCTAAATCTGTTAAACACGCCCCTGTTTGTTTGTTACATTGACATTTTTACAGTTAAAACTGAAACTCTTCGATCAAAACACCAAAAATGACAAACCCTTATGGCTGCAGAAACGTCTGATTATCATTTTATTAATAAATCCCTTTGACCCAGAAATAAATTCAGAGATACAAAACATTTCATGTGAAACGTTTCTGTGAAAGAAACGTTTTGTTGGCACAGCAGATTATTTATATTTATGAGGATCATGAGACATCGGAGAGCCTGAAGGTTTGGTTATTGGCTGCTGAATGACGCAGACGCTGCTAAACTAAAAACTAACACTGCATGATTTAGTAGATTTAATCTTTAATCTTGTTTTACAGACATGCTGCTGGTTTAAATGTCTTACAGTGGAGCAAGTTTCCATTTCTTGCTGGTTTCTTTGACTCATTTCTGCACAGACATGCTAACATTTAATCCATAAATGAATATTTACACTAGAATTAGAGTGAAATAACGAGTGCAGCTCCTCGGCTCCATCCCGCCTCATCCAGACCCGGTGACTAACTCTTTCCCTCTCCTCCTCTTCCTCCTCCTCTTCCTCCTCCATCTTCATCATCATATACGTGGCAGAGTCTCCGGCTGCACATTTTCCTGCTCGTTTTTCCATAAATATTGGGAAAACCTGAGTGAGTGAGTGTGTGTGTCTGTGTGTGTGTGTTGGGTGGGGCCAAGCTGTTGCCATGACAACTAAACACCAGCGGCTTGTGGTTACCAGATTCATGGGACCAGCGCCGTGGACGGTGAGTCATCTGCAGCGAAGGCTCTCCTCTGGTTTTACAGGGGCGGAGCTGAGGGGTGGCCGGGCGGGGCCTGGCCCCCTCCCACTCGCTGCCTCTGCTGGGTTAAAAATAGATCTGCTTGTATTTTTATCATGTCGTAAAGCTTCAGGCGTCTTGATGTGGAAATAAATAAAAAACTTTTACACTTTTCATACCTTTTCATAGTTTTTTTCCGTTGCCACAACATTAGTTACAATTAAGCGTAACAAGCATAGTTACAGGTAGGTAGTAAATAGATATTATCAAATTAGTATCACGCAATCAGATTTTTGGTTTTTGAAGATTTTGCTTTCCAAAAATGAAAATATTTTTATTCTGTTTCAGTTTTTTTTTCAGTTTAAAAAGAAAAATCTCAGTTTCAGATTGTTCTTTTGATCAAACTTTATGGCCCCAATGTACAATCCCAGCTTCAGCAGCTTCTTCCAGAAGGTTGTGGGTCCGAACCGGACCGGACCGGACCGGACACTCCCTGCAGAGCCTCGCCTGCGGCTCAGAGTCAGACGGCTGTTTGTGTTGTTGCAGGAACACCAAGAAGGAGTCGGAGTTGGCGGCCGCCCTGCAGAGGCTCAGAGACCTGGAGGCTCTGCTGAACTCCAAGGACGCCTCTCTGACGACAGCTCTGGGGGAGAAACGCAGCCTGGACGCCGAGAACCGGGACCTGAAGGCCCAGGTGGCCAAGGTAGGAACGCTGCAGACGGCGGCCCTCCGGCAGCGTCAGAGCGGATGTTGTTGGATCGGCAGGTTCTGATCGGGTTTTCTGTCCCAGCTGGAAGCCAGTTTGGGTGACGCGAAGAAGCAGCTGCAGGACGAGATGCTGCGCAGGGTGGATGGAGAGAACCGGATCCAGACGCTGAAGGAGGAGCTGGACTTTCAGAAGAACCTTTACTCTGAGGTTCAACTTCCTCACACACTAATATTTATTCATTTATAAATTATTTATACATTTTGTATGAAAAATATGATTTATTTGTTTCACTTCATTACATTCCATAATTTTTTATTTTTGTATTTTACTCATTAATTTTTATTAATGTCTCAATTTTTTCATTTATATTATTTTATCCATTATTTTGTTCTCATTAAAGTTTAGAGGTGGATATGGATTTGTTTCCAGGAGCTGCGGGAGACGAAGCGTCGCCACGAGTCCCGCATGGTGGAGCTGGACAACGGCCACCAGCAGGAGTTTGAGAGCAAACTGGCCGAAGCGCTGACAGAAATGCGCGGCCAGCATGAGCTGCAGATCAAACTGTACAAGGACGAGATAGAGAAGACCTACAACACCAAGGTTGGTCCAAGCCTGCAGGATAACGACCAAACAAGACTGGAACCAAGGTGTTGCAATGGCCTAGTCAAAGTCCAGACCAGACGTGACCAGAAGACAACATGAATTATGATTATATTTGATCCATAAAACCTTAAAGCTGAGCTCTGGAGAGAAGACAAAGTTTATGGAGATAAATCAAGTTTGTCGAAACTTGTTTAAAACTGGAACAAAAATGTGATGTGAAAAATGATTTGAAACTAAAATAATTTTAGCTGAAAGACAATCTAAAACCCTCTGGCCGCTGGGGGAGAAGGACCAGGAACTGCTGGACGTGAAAAAACAAACATGGAACTAAAAAAAACATAAAAATTCTATCCAGATTAATTTTTCAGTTGTAAATATTTTATTTTGTGCAAAATATTTTTCAGTTTAAAATCTTTTTTATTTTCCAGTTTCTTTTTAAAATAAACTTTATGTCCCTGCCTTGGCGTTTCTGACGGATCCTCCATCTTGTTTCCACCCGGCAGCTGGAGAGCGCCCGTCAGTCTGCGGACAGGAGCAGCCACCTGGTCGGCGCCGCCCACGAGGAGCTGCAGCAGACCCGGATCCGCCTGGAGTCCACGTCCGCCCAGCTCAGCCAGCTGCAGAAACAGGTCCGCTCCAGCAGGGCCGGAGCAAGCCTTCTGGGGGCCCGGGCCTCCGGAAGGCTTGGCGTGCAAGCCTTCTGGCGTGCAGCATCGGGTGCCAATGCCCGATGCTGCACTGGCTGCACTATGCATGCAACATACCTACAGTTATTGGTGTTGTTCACAATTAGCTTACCCTGCAAAAAACATAATACCAAGTAATTTCACTAGTTTTTTGTGCAAATACCTTAGTACACTTGCAATAAGATAAAATTAGTTTATGTTTTCTGCAACCTGGGTAAATAATAACAGAGAAATTACAGGCCAGTGGAACTATTGCTTTTTCATTCCTGTTAAGGAAAAATTGACTTAAAACAAGTTCCTAAATCTGGCTAAATAGTTACTTGTAAATCAGTTTTGTCTTATTTCTAATTAAAAAGTGTAGGCAGTGCAATCACTACAAAATGCTCTTGGGGGCCCCCTGCTGGCGTTTGGCTCCATCAGTCTGAATCAGAGTCTGTGCTGCAGCTGACGGCCCGCGAGGCGAAGCTGCGGGAGCTGGAGGACGCCCTGTCGCGGGAGCGGGACACGACCCGCCGCCTGCTGGGGGAGAAGGACCGGGAGATGGCGGAGATGAGGCAGCGCATGCAGCAGCAGCTGGACGAGTACCAGGAGCTGCTGGACGTGAAGCTGGCTCTGGACATGGAGATCTGCGCCTACAGGAAGCTGCTGGAGGGAGAGGAGGAGAGGTAGCTTCACTGCATCAGTCTGATCTGAATCTGTGCTGCAGCTGGCGAGGCGACGCATAACATCACCTAATTTCATCAGTTCACACTTTGGAGACGCTGTCAGTGTTCAGCAATTCAACCCTGATTTTTAGACTCACAATTAGATTCAGAAACAATGTTTAATTCAGGGACCAATTTTTCTGTTCAGTCTGGAGATTCTGTTAAATTATGTGACTGGTGAGGAAAAGACATTAGTGTAAAGATATTTACTAATAACAGATTCATATTATACCAAATTCCATCAGTTTAAATTTAAAGGTGCATTTTTTATGCATTTTCCAGGAGCATAATTGCCATTTTGTAGCACAATCAAGAAACTGTATTACCTTCAGTTGTTATAGAAATCCTATACTTATATATCAGATTTGACTTAAAAGAAATGTTACTTCCTGATTGGGTCTCTGTGTCTTTAAAAGCTCCTGTTCTCTCTGAAGCTCCGCCTCCAGGAAGTCAACATGGCTCCTCTATTAACCCTTTAACGTTTTTATCAGCGTTACTCTGAGCAGCAGCTTCTATAAGTTGTTTGCTAATTTCTGCTGGCTAGTCTAAAGGAGCTGAGTGGGGGAGGAGCTGCGCTTTAGGGCGGGGCTAGGTCCACCCAGGTGTTTTGAACAGCTGAATGGTTCCCATGAAGAGTAAAGGATTTATTAAACATGAAAGAATGGAGGCGATACTCCAGGTGTTTGATGAGCGAAAAAATTAAAACATGAAGGAAAGATTGAAAAAGGTAAATTTTACGTGGTAAACAAAAATAAGGTGTAAGCATAAAATTCTGCAAATCAAATTTCCGGTGTCCTGTTGGGTTGGCTGCCTGACATTTCCTTAAATCAAAATGACCAAAGAATTATGCAAAATATAATTTTCTGAAAAATGAAGCTGAATAAAATGGACTTGTGAGCATTTTGGATCGATGGAGTTTCCAGGACTATGGATTAGATTTTTCCTGTTGGTTCGTCCCTGCAGGCTGCGCCTGTCCCCCAGCCCTCCTCCCACCAGAGTGACAGGAAGTCGCTCCTCCACCGCCGTGGCCCACTCCCGCTCCATCCACGGCAGCGCTCGCAGCTCCCCGGCGAAGAGGCGGCGCCACAACGACACCGACAGCGAGGCGTCTAGCTTCGCCGGCGGCGCCGTGGCGCGCACCCGCATCACCCAGCAGGCCTCAGCCAGCGGGCGGGTCACCGTGGACGAGGTGGACCTGGACGGGAAGTACGTCCGACTCAGCAACAAGGCGGATGAGGTGAGAGAGCGGAAAACAGCTCATGGTGTTCCTCAGGGATCCATCCTGGCCTCCCTCTCCTTTATCGTCAACAGTCTTTGTCTTTTTACTGATGATGCTGTGATGTGAACACAAACAGATATTTATCAGGGTGTCAATCAGCTGGATAGTTTCTTAGTTTCTGGTTAACTGGTTCTTAACTTTGATGCCACATCTGAAAAGATCTGAGCTGAAATGTTAGCAGATTTAAGATAAAAAGCAACACAACAGCCAATCTGTTCCCAGGACTTGCTTTTTCACAAAAACTTAGGTTCACTGAACACAAATCCGCTAAACACATATAAAACTTAGCAGAAGCTAGTGCTAACCATGCAGACGTCTGTCTCACCTTCACCTCCCTCCAGCTGGTCTGAGACTCGCTAACAGCAAAACCCTCAGTTTCTGATTTTGCTGTTGTAAAAACAAGTAATGTGACATAAAGTTCATCCAAGTCATGAAAATTAATGACAATAATTGATTTAAAATGTTTAAAATTGGCAGCCATCTTGAAAAATGATGGAAACTTGTTTTTATTGACTCAAACACATTTTTATGAACAAAGCTGTTCCTTTTAGCCTCTGTGTTTGATTTTGCTGCCCCCTATTGGTAAAAGTAGCTTCCAAACCTGTTGAATCTGATCCATCTGCTCTTCTCTGAGTCCTTCATGCTTTCTGAAGCTTTTGTTGGTCTGTCCTGCAGGACCAGAATCTGGGTAACTGGCAGCTGAAGCGGCAGATCGGATCCAACTCTCCGATCATCTTCAAGTTCCCGGCTAAATTCACCCTGAAGGCCGGTCAAAGAGTCACGGTAGGCAACGTCTTTATGCTCCACACTGAGCAGCCAATCAGCTCTCAGCTGTTCTAACTGTCTGCCATGTTGGCTGGGGTCAGATCTGGGCCTCCAGCTCTGGGGGAGTCCACAACCCTCCTTCAGACCTGCTGTGGAAGACCCAGAGCTCCTGGGGAACCGGAGACCAGTTCCAGACCACCCTGATCAGCGCCAACGGAGAGGTAGTGAAAACCAGCTGCTGCCGGGTTTTAAAGCTGCAAAGTTTATGTAAGTTCATGAAAAATGTGTTTTCCTACCAGGAGATGGCCATGAGGAAGGTAATCCGCACTCAGTTTGAAGATGAAGATGAAGACATGGTGAGCGGAACAGCTCAAACTTTTATGACGTTTCATTCCTGCTAGTCCAGTAAACTCGGTTTGATTGGAACCAGAACTCCATCATCTGCTCCACCTCCAGCCTGTTCCCCTCATGGCCTGTGGGGGCGCTGCACCAACAACCACTGCAGGAAACGACACTAATACCTCTGAAGACACTGAGAGCAACTTCCTGTTTCACCAGATGAAACAAGATGGAGGCGTCAGAGTTCAGTGTTGGAGGATTTCTCTTTAGTCTTTGGCTGAAGACCAGGAGCCATTTCTGCTGCTAGCGCTAGGCTAACATGTTAGCTCTGGTTGTATTTATCCAGAATGCCCTGCGCTGTAGTCCACTTCCTGTTTTGGAGCGTTCTCCGGTCTGCTTGGTGTTCACATATGCATTCAAACCGAACCCAGAGTTCAATTATGCAGTCACAAGAGCCATGTTCAGACCGCTTTAATCCAACTCCAGTCTCTCTGTCCAGTCAAAGTCTGGTCTGGTTGGTGAGGAACGCTAATCGAGTTGTTGTCCTCCAGACCTCAGTCTGGGTCTGGTTGAAGTGAACCCTGGTTTGGTTTGAATGCAAATATGAACACCAAGTGGACCGTTCCAAAATCAAGAAGTGGACTACAGCGCAGAGCATTCTGGGTAAATACAACCAATGCTAACATGCTAGTCTAGCGCTAGCAGTAGAAATGGCTCCTGGTCTTCAGCCAAAGACTAAAGAGAAATCCTCCAGCACTAAACTCTGATGCCTCCATCTTGTTTCCATCTGGGAAAGCAGGAAGTTGCTCTCAGTGTCTTCAGAGGTTTTAGTGTCGTTTCCTTCAGTGGTTCTTGGTGCAGCGCCCCCACAGGCCAGGAGGGGAACAGGTTTGCTCAAAGAGTTTGGTTGGTTTGACTCAGAAAACCACAACAGATAGAAATGGAGCAAATGTTGATGTTTTGAACCAAGTGTACTAAACTATCAGGTGTAAAAACAGCCTTAGTATCAAACAATGTCTTACTCTTCACTTGACGTGGTTGAATTTCCTGTCTTCTCCAGCAGGTGGCTCACAGCACCTGCGCAGACGGCGAGTACAACCTGCGCAGCCGGACCGTCCTCTGCGGCTCCTGTGGACTTCCGTCTGACAAATCCAGCAATTGCTCCGTGTCGTCTGCGTCCCGCTCGTTCCGCAGCGGAGGAATCTCTGAAGGATTGGTGCCGCAGTCGTACGTGTTCAGCAGCACACCCCGCAAGGTAGACGGCCGCCCATCACTTCAGTGTTTGTCTCTGGGCTCTTTTGAGCTTTGAGTCATTCTCTCTGAGCTTTTCAAACCTGTTTCCTTCCAGACTGGATCCAGGATGGAGAGCTGTCCGATCATGTGAACACGTCGACCAATGCAGAAGTTTATCTTTCATCTGAGTAGTGTGTAGAAAGTATTAGCTTTTAGTTTTCTTTTTATACTTTCAACATTTTTCAGGTTGTAATAATTCTGACTTTTATGTTAATTTCCATTGTACACCCATGCATGCTTAAAGATTAGACTTGACTTATGTTTAAAAGTTTAGTTTTTCCTTTAAGAAAAACTAAGAATGTTTTTGTATCTTTTTTATCCTTTTATATTCAGTTCTGTTTTCAGTCTTTTGCTTCTGTTAAATCTGACTTGTGTTATTATCAATAACATTATTCTAGCTAAACTGGGCTACAAAACCACAGAAAATGTATTTTTCTGATATAAATAAAAAATATTTTCTAAAAATGTATCATTGAAATGTTGTTTTTTTCTCTTTGTTAGTGGACCATTAAAATGTGATTTTATATAAATGGGATCATGGAGACATTGACAAAATTAGTTTTGTCAATATTGAAAAAAGGCTCCTAGGATTCAAAAAAAAAAATAAATCACATTTTACTTGTGAATAAAATGACTGTAATTTATCTTTGCTTTTATATTATTATTAACATTTATTTTGTTTTAGGACAAAAGAAATGTTTCATTTGGCTCAGAGGCAGGTAAGGTTAATTATGAAGTTTGTAAGGAAAATATTCAGCCAGCAAGCTAAATTTTTATGTTTTTTTTTTTTTTTGTTGTTGTTTAAACGAATAATGCAGAAATTATTGTGTTGTTTGAAAATACTTTAAAATGTTCCATCTGAGTCAGATTTGTATCGAACGTTTTGTCCTACAGAGCTTACATATCATGTTTTTGCTGATTGAGCTTTTATTTTGAAATGGCAGCTTTTATTTTTTGGTCTTGTAGCTCTGAACCCGGAAGTGTTCTGTCGGCCAGAGCGCTGCGGCTAATCTTTAGACCTGCTGATCTTCACCAGGCTGCAGGTTTGTCCAGAGTTTATTTTAAAGACTCTATAACTTGTTTGTAAAGTGAAAAACATATTTAATGATCGCAGATTGTTTCTGGTAATTCCATGTTTCATAAACTCCAGAAAACAGCAGGAAGCTAACAGCTGTTAGCATCAAGATCAACAAACAGGAAACTGGAGTGTAGAAAGACCGGAAGTGATAACAGAAGTTATGAAAAATAAAATGGACACAGGACGTTTTAATGCACATGTGTCAAACTCAAGGCCCGGGGGCCAAATCCGGCCCGCCATAGCTTTTTATGTGGCCCTCCACAGACTAGACTAAACACTAAGTGTGATAAAATATTATATTATCAATGATATCAATGCAGTTCTTATCTGTTTACTGCCAATTTGTGTCAATCAATCCCTCCAGTTTCTTGAGAATTTAGTTGATGTATGATTATAATCCATGATTTATACAGTGGGTAAATAGTCGCATTTATTCCTGAAGGGACTGAAAAGCTCTTCAATAATATTATGTAATTTTAAGAATTTATTGACATATTAACAGTTTGTGAACAGGTTTTATCAACACATTCTGGCACAACCGGCCCTTTAAGAGCCTTCATGGTCTTGATTTGGCCCAAAACGAAAATGAGTTTGACACACCTGTTTTAATGTATAAAATTATTACATTTGATATAAAGTTTATTCTCCTGTTTAGAAATATATTAATTTATTTATTCATTTTGATAAATGATTTTGTTTTGAAATGTGTTTTATTTGACAAAAAATTATTATTCAGCAGTTTCCTAATTTATTTTGTTCTTTGTTTTTATTTATTTAGTTTTTATAGCAGTTTGTTTTTATGTTTCAGAATCTGTTTCACAGTATATCTATGTATTTTCTATTGGAGCCAAACTCAGTGCATCTGAGCGTTTGTAGATTTTTCACCTGGTTTCACAGCGGCTGCTTTCTGTCCCAGTGTTTATTGATTTAAAATATTGACGCATGGATTTTGAATTCAGAGAGAAACGCTGGCATTTTGCCGGTATTCACCAGCCTGTGTCTGTTTTCTTCCCAGGAATCCGTCTCTGGATGCTGAACATCCGCGCTCTGCTGGGGATCGGCTTCCTGGTGACCTCGCGACCTTGCGCGACCTCTCTCGCTCAGGCGGGGTCATGCTCTGTGTCTGCTGCAGCTGACCGCCACAGGAGCCTGTGCTTGTCGGGCAGAGCGGCGTCTACGATGGCCCACGCCGTCAGACATCTCGGGTGAGCTCTCAGAGAGTGTGTGTGCCAAAGCCCCGGGTGTGTGAGGTGAATCTGAGCTCTGGACTCGCCGCAGGCAGGAAGAGGCCCAGAAGATCGACGAGGAGCTGTTCAGCGAGTACGGCTTCAGCGTGGATCAGCTGATGGAGCTGGCCGGACTCAGCTGCGCCACGGCCGTCACCCGGGTCAGAACCTTCACAGCAACACGCATATTTTCTGTATTCAGCAGTGTAAAGTTAGTATTTGTGTGTAGAAGTTTCTGGTAATTTTGAATGTATTTAGCAATTTCTGCTAAATGTTTATGTTGAGCAGTTTAGGTTCAGTTTTCATGTTTCAGTTTCCATAAATAGTTTTTAGCTTTAGCTTCTGCTAATATTTTTGTGTTTTTAAGTTGCTAGCAGAGCTAAGATTTTAGTTTGTTGAATTGGTCATTAGTGAAGCTAAGCTGTTGGTTAGCTTTGGCTAATAACTACTGCTAAGTTTAGTGCCAACATATATTCTTCATTGTAACCATGGTGAACACAAGATCAAGAAAATATATATGATTAAAAATGTGTAAGTAATGATTTGACACCAAACACTTTCATCTGTTCATTGATTTTAAATTAATTTTCCATGATAATCATCTTTAAAAATCCCCAAAATGTCAGTAAATCTGGGTTTTATGGGTTCAGTTATTTATGATTTGACAGCAGAAGTATTCATCGTGGTCAATTTTTTGTGATTTTGCTGAAATATAGAATTTTGTGCAGCTCTGTCAGTGTTCAGGGTCCAGTTCAGCTCTCTGTCTTGTCCCAGTTAGGATACTGGTTCAACTGGGTTTGACCCAGATGGACTGGAGTCCGCCCTCTGCCTGTCATTTCCAGGTTCTGAAGAGACGGTTTCCTGCCTGAGGTCGTTTGGTACGGTGGAACAGACATCGTCCTCCATTTTGTCTCAGGTTCTTGACCTTTGCCCCCTGCAGGCGTACCCGCTGTCTTCTCTGGTCAAAACCAGACCGTCTCTGCTGGTGATCTGTGGACCAGGAAACAACGGCGGCGACGGGCTGGTCTGCGCCCGACACCTCAAGCTGTTTGTGAGTCAGTTTTCCTTCCATGCGTGTTTTTATGCAGATGATGTTTGTGTTTCCTGAGTCGTGTCGCGCCGCAGGGTTACGAGCCCACCGTCCTGTACCCGAAGCGGCCCAGCAAGCCGCTGTTCCAGGGTCTGACCACGCAGTGCGAGAAGATGGAGATCCCCTTCCTGACGGACATCCCTGAGGTTGGATCTTCATCGCTTCGGGCCGTCTGACGCGGAGCGACGCGGCTCTCTGACCCTCTTTGTCTCTCAGGCGAAAGTGATCGATGAGGCGTACAACCTGGTGATCGACGCCATCTTTGGCTTCAGCTTTAAGGGCGCCGTGCGGGAGCCGTTCGGTTCCATCCTGGACGTTCTGAAGAAAATCACGGTTCCTGTCGCCAGCATCGACATCCCATCAGGTCGGGACTACAAACATGGCGTCAGTCACAGCTTCCTGATTGGCTGATGGAGAAACATAAAACTTAAAACTGCTTCATATTAGAAATTACAAACCAGTAAGAGCTGAATGAAATGTCTGAAGAGTTTGATTAGGTATTTACACCAGCTGTTCCAACTCCAGTCCATCTGCCTAGTCAAAGTCTGGTCCGGTTGGTGAGCTGTGAATGCTAATCGATCGAGCAAACTGCATTCAAACTGAACTCTGGTTCACTTTTAATGTGAACAACAAGCGGACCGGAGACCGCTCCAAAAACAGGAAGTGGACTACAGCGCAGGGCATTCTGGGTAAATACAACCAGAGCTAACATGTTAGCCTAGCATTAGCAGCAGAAATGGCTCCTGGTCTTCAGCCAAAGACTAAATAGAAATCCTCCATCACTAAACTCTGACGCCTCCATCTTGTTTCATCTGATGAAACAGGAAGTTGCTCTCAGTGTGTTTCCTGCAGTGGTTGTTGGTGTAGCGCCCCCACAGGCCAGGAGGGGAACAGGCTGGTTTGGGTCAGAACCACAGCAGCTGGAGGTGAAGCAGATGTTCTGGTTCCAGTAAAACTGGGTTTATGGGACCCAAGATTTCCATCTGAACTACAAATAAACTAAGAAAACATTCGATGTCAGAGGACAGTTCACTGCCAATATTACTCGTGTTTCTAAGAGTCTAAAAGGTTCCATATAACAGTTTTCATGTCTGCATCTGTTTCTCCACATTGTTTAGTGTTTGAATCTTTATGAGTCTGTGGGTTCTGATCCTGGTTCTGTCCGTTTGTTCAGGTTGGGATGTGGAGCAGGGCAGCGCCGACGGCCTGCAGCCCGACATGCTCATCTCTCTGACCGCGCCGAAGAAGTCCGCCTCCCTGTTCCGAGGCCGGTACCACTTCCTGGGAGGACGCTTCGTCCCGCCCGCCTTGGAGAAGAAGTACCAGCTCCGCCTGCCTGCGTATCCCGGGACAGACTGCGTCTTACAGCTATGAGCTGACAAGAAACGCAGCTTTTTCTGCTTCTTTTCTGAAAACACTGAAAATCTCCTGATTCGTTTTGGCTGGTTTCCCTCCTGGGATCCAGAAGTTTCTCCTCCAGATCAGCAGTTCTTTGGGTTTTGGTTGCTCCTCCTCAGTTTCAGGCTCTCTTGTTGCTCCTGAGGTAAATAAAGCTTCCCTGAACGTTTCCTGGCTGTTGAGTGTTTAGCGCCCTCTACAGGAAGAATCACACAACTGCAATTCTGCATCTCTGCTTCAAATATCAGCATCAGAAAAATAACTGATTTTGTGTGAAATTGTTTAAATATTCAACATAATTTAAAAACTAAAATGACACTAAAATGTGACACAGATGAAACATTATGGCTGCAGAAAGAAGAACTGGACCCGACATTAGGTTCTTATCACGTTTAATTATATCAAGTGAAGAACTATGAGTTAGTGTAGGGGGCGCTGTTTGTAAAGTTCCACAGTTAAAAAATAGCAATAATTTGAGTTATTTAGTCTGGCAGGAAGAAAAATGGAGGTAAATTTTTAATGTCATGTTTTCACCATTTTATTCATTTTAACCAGTTTTATATCAGGAAGTTCAATATTTAACTCAATTTACTAATTAATGGAGCTAAATATTTAACTAACAAGCTAAATATCTGCTATGAAGGCTAAACATTTAGTTAGCAAGCTAACTAGTTAGATCTAAATTCAATAGTTTGGAGCTACATGTTTACTTCACTAGCTAAATATGTAGCCTAGCTTGAAACTACATATTTAACTTAGCTTGAAGCTAAATATTTAGCCTAGCTTGAAGCTACATATTTAACTTAGTTTGAATCTAAATATTTAGTCTAGCTTCAAGCTACATTTTTAGCTTAAACTGTCTTGTGATTTTCAAATAAACTTTATAGACTAAATATTTAGCTTGCTACTTAAATATTTAACTTTAAGCTAATCTGAATATTTAGCTTGCTAGCATATTTAGTTTGAAACTGACATTTTTTATGTATGAATTACATGGTGAAGATATGAATTTATCCACTTACAAGAGGCTAAATAACCCAAATTATTGCTGTTAATCTCTACAAACATCAGCCCATGAAAGTGGAAGTAAAGTTCATAAATCAGTGATTATCCGTACAGAACCGGTCCGAGGTGCGTCTCTCCGCTGCTGGGTCAGTAAAAGCTCTGCTGTGACTACACATGGACCTGGATACGTTAATGCATAACGGTTTCTGATACGACATGCTTCAACAAGACTATGTACAGTTCTGGTTCCAGGCTGTCAGCGGACGGCCGGGTCCAGTTCAGCTCGTCCAGAAGAGGCTCGCGCAGGCTGGCGATGGAGAGGAGGGTTCTGGCCAGGATGTCGTCATGCAGGTCGGCGCTTGGAGGGAAGTTTTCAGTCCGGGAAGAAAACCTGGCGACCAAAACAGCAGAGAGGCCAGAAAACCAGAAAATGTGTTTATTTAATGGATGCGTCTTTATCAAGAGCCAAAACATCACTTCATAAAGCAACTTCATACAGAGGAAAATGATTTCAATTTGTTTTACAAGTTTGTATGTTCTCTGATTTTAAGTTGATGTTTTAGTAAATATGGACCTGAAACAGTTTTTCGTTTTCTCTGGGGAAAAAAATGAACCTTTCAGTTTGATCAGTAAATAGAGAAAATAAATTCTTCATGCGACACAGAAAGAGAAACGTGATCAGATGTTTTACTCTCAGAAATAAGATATCCTGGAGTTTGCATCATGTTGCAGACGTAAACTGTTGAAACTCTTGAGTATTTTGTGTTTATGATTAGAAATGTTTCAGTTGGACGTCTCACCTGTGCTATTCTCCGACCTGCACACCTGCACAGTTATCTTTGCTCTCCGAAGCGATCGCTAAATATTCAGCATTCCTGCAGGAGAAACGGGAGAAATTGTTCCTGACATGTTTAATGGGAAAAATTATCTAAATTCTGGTCAGTTTTTGCAGAAAATCACCCAAAATTAAATAAGAAATGTTTTTTTCTTTACAACTTTGCTTCAGATTATTTGATTGTTCCCACAATAATTGGTTAATCAAATATTTAAAATCTCACATTTTGTAGATTTTTCAGAAAGTTTTTTAATATAAAATATTAGAAATTCATAAAAAATGCAAATTAACAATTGAAATTATTATTTAAATAAGAAAATAAACATTTTTTGCCTAAAAAGCAAAAACACATTTCTTTACTGAATGTTTGATCATGTGTAGCAATCTGTTGACCCATTTATTTCACTAATTAATAATTGATAAAGACGATTGATAGATTTTTTACTGATTCGGTTCCAGTTGAGGTTAAAACAGATTTGCATACAAACAATGTTTCCTTAAATACTCCTATTAAATAATCAAGACTGATTTGTTACCATGGTTACCAGCTGATGCTACAGTGTGACCTTTGTGTTTTTAGGCTAATTGTGTTTCATGTCAGGACAGATGGAGGTCGCGGCGCCGAGGCGGGAGACTCACGCCGCCTCTCGAAGCGCTTCCTCCCCGGCTGCAGCGATCTTCCTGTAGCAGTAGATCATCTCTATGAGGAGCCAGACCTGCAGCCCGATGATGGACACGTACATCATGACCTCTGACACGATGGACGCTGTGCCCCTGGTGGCTGCAGGTAGGAAGCACAGAAACCTCAGCAGGAAGCAGCTTTTACAGGCACTGAGGATGAAACTAGTTTGTATCTTTGGCATTTAGACCTGATGTTCCATCCAGCACCATGTGAAATCTCTGGCAAGCAGAATAGATGAGCAATGCTTGATGCTAGCAAAACATGCTAACTCTTGTTAGCACTGCTACACTTTCAATGACAACTTATAAGCATCATTTGCGTTAAAATGACTCTTTCTTCGTTTTAAACTGAAATGTTGTTCAGAAAGAGATTCTGTTATAAACGATTATAGCAAAAGTTTATAAAGGCGTGGAGGCTTTTATTTTGGTGATCTACTTCCAGCTGTCTGCAAGTTAATTCGCACATCAGTTAATTTGCAACTAAACAAACTAAAAGTTTGGCGTGGCAACTAAAAATTTAACTTTGAGCTAAATATTTATTGAAAGAAATGATTTGTAGTCCACTTCCAGTTACTGATAAATTAAATCAGAAAATGTTTAGCTTTACCTAAATATTATAGCTTTTCAGAAAATAAATTGGCTTTTTATTTATTTAGTAGTTAAAACTTTGGTCTGTAAGCTAAATACTTAGCTTCCTAACAGAATTTAGTTTCAGTTATTTAGTTTGACAGTGATAAACATGGCTGACTGGCTTTGGGGTCACGCTTTGGGGTCACGCTTTGGGGTGTTATACTGAAAAATGCAAACCTGCAAAGATTTTCTGTGAAAATTTTATTTCACTAAAATGTTGGTAAAAAAATCATAATAGAAATTATTTTGAGAATTAGAAACAAACTTCTCATGACATTAACAGCAACGTTAATACTTTGTTGGATTTGGTTTTCCAGTTGTCTTCAAGGTGTGAATAGCTCTGTGGCTCATGTAGCAATAAATGATTCACTGAAATCGAGAAATGTTTCGGGTTTGTTTTCGATGCCACTGATTGGTTCCTGCTGTTAGCAGCAGTTAGCAGCTGTTTGCAGCTGTTAGCAGCAGTTAGCAGCTGTTAGCAGCAGTTAGCAGCTGTTAGCTTTGCTTCTCCTTGATTCTCCAAACTGCAGTTCCTCTGTGAGCTGCAGGGAAGCCGACACATCCCTCAGAGTGAAAACGTACGATGTGTTTTCTGAATCAGCACAAGCCCAGCTAAAGAGGGCAATGCTTGCAGTCTCGCTTGCTGACTCAGGGAAACAAGCTGCTGATCGAGCGAAGCTCCAATCTGCATCCTTTAGGACAGAC
This sequence comes from Poeciliopsis prolifica, assembly GCF_027474105.1. Lineage (NCBI taxonomy): Eukaryota > Metazoa > Chordata > Actinopteri > Cyprinodontiformes > Poeciliidae > Poeciliopsis > Poeciliopsis prolifica. Next base: position 1,191,060 of record NW_026562416.1, on the reverse strand, counting down.
GCTTTTTACGCTTCACCCCTGAAGACGTGGCGTCCAAACATTTTGACACAGGAGCCAAGTTGAAACTCTGCCAGGGCAATAATTTTCCATTTTTCTGAAGTAGAGGAGTCACTGGATGAAAACGGGAATGTTAACGTCACTAATACTCTCTGCATTGTAAGACTATTTTTAAAAGATCTGAACGTGTTCAATTATTCCGACAGACCCAAATGGCACCTGGACCCCACAGTGACACTGCTACATAAAAAATGCTAGCTGTGCTAACCCTAAAATGCTAATCAGGATTAGATCAGCCTGTACTGACATGGAATTTAGTGGAAGCTAATGCTAATGCTAACTTCAAGTATGAATCTAAACATGATAAAAAGAAAACATTAAATGATTCGAAAGCATAAATTTATAAGCAATTTTGGAGGACTGGGCTTTTATTTTGGTAGTTCTCTTCAATAGTTAGCATTTATATAAATGCTAACTATTTAGCTTGAAGTTAAATAATTATTGTGAAACAAATTATTTTGTTTCACATCTGCCTCCATTAGGACGCAGTTACCTGGTTATCGGAAAGTTAATTTGCATACTAATTTGCATATTTAGCTAAACATTCAATGTTTAGGCTGAAGCTAAAAATGTAGCTGTAAGCGCTAACTTGAACCATGTGACCAAAAAGGCTTTGAAACAGTTCATTTAAAAGAACTTTTGCATTTTTAGCTTTTTGTATACTTGATACTTGGCCAAGTATTTTTATTATAAAAATAAGGAGAGGAAATGGAATTGCTGCGCTAACATACTTCAACCACTTCAAAATAAGAGCTTGAATAAAAGTAGCTGCTTGCTGCTTGAATTAACCCTTCAATTTGAGAATTGAAAAATTCTCAAATGCCGACAAGAAAAACTTCAAGGCAGACATCGACTGTAAGCCTGCAGAGGAAACCAGGTGAGCTAAACATTTATAAAGTTAAACACAAACTTAGCTTCACTGTTAGCACCTTAATTGATTCTTAATTGAGGATTTTTGGGTGAAAGGTGAAACCCTGACCCCTCACTGGGAGCTGCAGGTGCAGCTTCCGGCCTGCGCCGTACCTTTGGCCACCACGGTCAGGCGCACCACCTTGTCCACGGTGTCAAAGAACTCGTAGTTTTCGTAGGTGAGGGTGCGGTAGAAGAAGCAGCGGTAGGTTCCCGAGTCGTTGAAGGTGACGTTCAGGACGTAGATGGAGGCGTCCTGGATGTCGTTGCTCCTCTTGCTGCCGTTCCAGTCGATTCGATCCTCGAAGAAGTTGTGTTCGATGGTGGGTCCGTTCTCATTGTAGCTGTAGATCTGGTGGGCAGGAAGAGGATGTTAATCAGAGGAGCTGCTGGACTTTAGCAGGAGATTCAGCTTCAGGTTTAGTGTCAGTTTCCTGCGCAGCCTCTCTGCGCTAATGGACCTTTACGGTTCTTCAGTACATGAAAAGGAAAACGGTCCAAACAAAGTCTGACCATCAGGCCCAGTTTACCTGGTGCATTAACTCTGGATAGCTTATTTATAAAATTCATATTTTTACCATGTTTATTCATTTATAAATGTACTAGTTTCCTAAAGTATTAATCATGAAGTTCTTCTAGTGTTTGGAACAGTTAGCTAGTTACGTTAGCCAAAGTGCTAACGAAGTTAAAAGAACCAGCTAACTAAAGCTAATTAACTAGCTTTGTGATTCAGTCCCACCAGCAGCAGAGTTTAAAAATCCAGAAAGATAAAATATTTAGTTAGCAACTAAAAACTTAGTTGGCAAAATGATGATTTAATATTTAAATTGAAAACTAAATATGTAGCTCAGGCTTCAACATTTAGTTGGGAAATAAATATTTAGCTTCCAAACTAAATGTTTAGTTTTGAAGCTAAAAATTTAATTTATGAATTACATGTTTAGTTTGTAGCTGATATTTGTGAATCCATGACTAACATGATGAAAATGTGAACAACCAAATCTTTGAGTCTGTGACAAGATAAATAAATTAACTCTAAATATTATTATCAATACTTTGACTAGACCCATAAAAGCAGCAGGCGGTTCTGCAGAACTCCTGACATTACAGGAGGTTCTGGTGGTTTGGATGGAAAACAGGAACAGATCCTAGAGCTGAAACAGACGTTGGTTCTGGACTCACATGGACGAAGTCGGACTCGCCATCGGGCCGGAAGTACCACTCCACGGTGGCCGAGCCCTCCACCTCGCTGCGCCTCTTGCAGGAGATGCAGCCCAGCTTGAAGCCTTTTCCCGCCACGGCTTCCGTATCGGAGTCCACCTCTGCGCAGGCGCCGTGGCACCGCGGCGCTGCGTCCACAACGGCACGTTACCATGGCGACAAACACACCAAAACCGAGAACTTCATCCGGTTTCAGTAACAAACAGCAGCTGGTTTTCAGTTCATAAATATATTGGAAAAAGTTCTGGTTCCACTGGTTTCATTTAGAAAAATACCTTGATATGTGTGAAATAATCTGCCATTGGAAGCAATAAATATTTATCAACTTTAACACACAAATCAAAAACAAAGAAAAAACAACAACACTGACAAGAAACAACCAATCAGAGCCAGGAGGCGGGTCTTAATGCTGTCAATCACCAGCCCCTGCTCTGCTAAGCTACACCTAGCATAACCAAAATATTTAGCATCCCAGTACATACTCCATTCCAGGAGATGGCGGTTATGCCAACCCCTTTGAAAAGAAGACTAGCATAGCTTCTGGGGAATGCTAGGCTAGTTAGCATAGCCAATGATGACAGCAGATCAACGATTTTCCTGTAACTGTATCTTGTTTCTGTGACATTAGCTGTTCCATTAGCATAAGAGGATGATTGACAGCACTAAGCCCCGCCTCCTGGCTCTGATTGGTTGGTTTTGGTCCAATTCCTCAGAGCTGGAGGAGGAAGGAAGATGATCCACAGTTTATCTGTCTCATAACAAACTAGCAATTTTAACAAACATTTAAAAGACATTTTTAATAAAAGTTACAAAATGTAAGTTTTAGGAATCACTGACTTAAAACAAGCTGAAAACTTCTATTGTTTTTGTCTCATTTCAAGATGACAGATTATATTATATTATATTATATTATATTATATTATATTATATTATATTATATTATATTATATTAGCACTAAACTTCAGTGGGAATATTTGGCGCAATGTTTGGTGTTTTTGCAGCGGGACTCACCGAACAGGCCGCAGAGCAGAGCGATCAGCAGCAGGGGGGGCCAGGCCGCCATGACGTCAGCTCCCTGCACCTTCTACCTGGATCTACCTGGATCTCCTGATCGCTGTTTGGTTTAAAGCTCGGAGGTCGCCCGGTAAAAGCGTCTCTGTTATTTGGCTCCAATCTGCAACAGCTTCCCGTCGGTTGCTGGGTTTCTACCTGAAAATGTTATTGCTGCAGCCTCACAGTGTTGCTGCAGCCTCAGTGTCCTTCCTGAGCTGTGCGCTTTGGCCCTGAAGTCTCAGGGTCACCAGAGCCGAACAATAATAACTTCACGATGAGAAATGCGCCTTCAAATGATTGTCCTCACAAGCCGGCTGCC